>NC_143587.1:149518478-149832803 GCF_048544385.1 Mastigoproctus giganteus | reverse complement strand
GCCTTTGTCAATTAGCTGCAGTTTAGACGAGGTATTCGGAGGGAAGATAACAAGCTTCACACTTGTAAGTTTCGAAATTACCGAATGAATGTGGGCAGGGCAGTTGTTGACAATCTTTTCTGTTTTCTTTTGTGCAGTTTAGACAAGGTTTTTAGACAAGCTTCACACTTGTCAGTTTTGAAATTACTGAGTGAGGGTGGGTAGAGCAGTTGTCGACAGTCAAAGTGATTTTTCTGTTTTCTTTTATCATCTTTCTATCAAAATTTAAAATCCACTGTTCAAAAATTTCACTAGTCATCCAAGTTTTTTGTTGTAGTCCAACTCTGACGACTTTACTCCTTTGAAAGGAGGTTGTTTACTTTTGCCTATTACCAAAAGCTTCGGTTTTTCATTACTATTTTTACCACCTACACATTTATCACCTGTAAAAGTCAGTGCCTTGTTCAGCAAACATTTATAAAATATACCTGTTTCATCAATGTTGAATATGTCTTTAGGCTCCTAATCCTTCATAATTTTTTTCAAAATTGTTTCTTTCTAATGAGTACAGTCTTCAATTACAACCCCACTTTCACCAGAAATAACTTTTTCGAATTTGTCCAGCCAACAAGAACTGGCTTGGAATGTTTTATGCCCCAGAAAAGATGCATACTCCATGGTCTTTTCTTTTTTATTAATGATATCGGCATGTTTTGGTCTCAAATCAACTTCACTCACTTAAAAACTGCTTCACTACATCTTCATACAGGCATAATTTCGCACGGGTCCAACTGGGTTCTGTTTCCTCAAACAATTTGAGAATGGAAACACGGTTTTCCAGAATGGTTGACAGGGATACTAAATTTTAAAGCGATTTCTTTTTTTTTTTTTATGTAGAAGTTCTTTAAAAAGAGGTCTGACTATAAATAGTATAAATATTTATTTTTAAAAAAATAAATAAAAAAACTTAACTTTTGCGACTTAAATAACTATGTATGATTTTTTAAAACCAAAACTGGAATGCTCGATTATAGTTCAAGTGAATATAAAGAATTTTCAGCAGTTGTTTTTTTTTTTTTTTTAAAAAAAACTCCATTATTTTCTTCCAGCATGGAAGAAAATAATGGAGTATCAGACTTCCACTCATTGTTTTCTTCCATGCTGTCCTTTTTCCTTCTTGTATATCTTTAGCTCAAGCCAGAGTATGCTTTCTTCTAATCCTTGCTTGCACCATCAATCCATGTTCCACTTGGTCTGCCCATGGCCTTGTTACCATTCATTTTTTGCTTCAACTATCAGTTTAGCTAATATGCCTTCTAACATCCTTTGTCATATATGCCAACACCATTTAAAGTTTGATTTGCTTACCTTTCATTGTATATTAGTTATGAAAAAAATTTTTCATATTTTCTTATTTGTAATGTGGCATTGCCATTTCTTTCATCTCTTAGATCCATTTGTTTTTCTTCAAATTCTCATTTCTGAAGATTTTTCAGTGAATCTTTTTAATTAAAACTGGTTTAAAAACTGTTATAACTTTGTCATTTAGTTAAATTCTCTTCTGCTCTATGTGAATCTCTTTAACTGGCTTCCCACGCTCCCTTCTTTACTCATTCTGTTGTTTAATTCCATAACTCATCTTTCATCCTCATTAAAAACTGCTCCTAGATATAAAAAAAAATTACTGAATTGTTCCAATTTCTTGTTGTTGGTTAGCTTATGCTCTGAGCTTTTATCATATTTACCAGAGTTTTCAAGGCATAGACCTAAATGGATGATGTCAAGTGAACTAACTAATGAGAATCATGGAAGAGAAGAAAAATGCATGAGATGCATATAAATTATCAGGCGATAATTTACATGCATCTCATGCATTTGGTAGATATAAATAATCTCTAATATGTTAGATATAAACTAGTCTGTAATAAAGTCACAAAGGTTAGACAAGCTAAGGCAGATTATGAGAAATCTTTAGCAAAAGATGCAAAGAAAAAAAAAAAAAAGACTTCTTTACTTAAGTAAACACTATAAGGAAGGGTATGAATCACATTTTTTCAATTGATATTGATGGTTCATCTGTTTATGACACTGCTGACAAACTGAATAAGTATTGTGTTGACAAACTGAATAAGTATTTTGCATCTACATTCACACATGAGGAATTCTTTAGGGAAGTGGTTGCCAGTAGTTTATCAAACTCTAACAGGGAGCTAAATGATTTTGTAATAACTGAGAGGAAAGTGGAAGAAAAACCGTTGAAGTTAAACATAAGAAAGGCACCAGGGGTGGATGGGATCTACTCAATTATATTAAGGGTGGCAGCAACGGAGGTAAGCAAATCCTTAGCAACAATTATGAGAACATCCTTGGATTCAGGGAAAGTCTCCGTGAACTGGAGATGTACAAATATATCTCCAATCTCCAGTTCACAAATAGGGTTCAAAGGGTGGCAGGAGCGATTACAGACCTGTTAGAGTAACTTCTGTTTCAGGAAAAACAATGGAGTCACTGATTAATGAAGTAATGCAGGACCTCCTAGAGAGGAGTACAGTTATATTTCAGTCTATAAAATGTGAATCTTACAAATATGGAGAGTTAGTTAATGGGAAATTTTTGTGAGTGGGAATAAATTATTCTTTGACATGGCAAATCCTTTATATGGAAAGGAAAATTTTTGACATTAAAGAGATGCATATATGGCAAGAATACTGGATTTCGAAATAAGCGATTATAGATGTGCAAATTGAATAGCACTCAGATGGAAGAGAAAGTAACATATAAATGTAAATGTGTGGGAAAAGGGGTGAACTGACAGTAAACAAAGGCAGCTGCCCCTACTAGGGAAGGAGTGATCATTAGCAAACGGGCGGAAAAAGAGTTGGGTCAGTGAAATGCCGGTGATTAAGAAACATTTGATCTATGCAGCATCTGGACATAAGTCCCGATGGGCTAGCGTTTGGGTCAGAAAAGACCAGGTCACTGTGGCGACTTTTTGGTAAGTTAACAACATTTTTGCAAATGTGAAAACACGAAAATGGATATATTTGGAGACTAGACAAGAAAATTACAGGAACAAGGCTTGGTTTGTGCACGGGGCAAAAAGGGTATGGAATTTTTTTAACGAATAGAAAAGAGAGGACTATTAGGTGAATTCTTGGGATTGGTGGAGAGTTCTGTGGGAGGAGATTCAGTGTGAAGAAAGGAGAGAAGTGGCTAAAAGAGTGATTGTGGAGACAGAGTGAAAAAAGTAAGTTGGGCAGTGCAGAAATGTAGGGAGCGCAAAAAGGGCCCTAGACAGTAAGGGGAAAAATAGTTAAGGAATAGCACGTAAAGGGAAGTTCTAGTATGATAAGCAAAAAAGTGAAGTTCTAGTATGATAAGCAAAAAAAGTGATGAAAGACGGTTAAGTGAACCAGGAAAGGTAATGACCCCTTGGAGAAAGATACATCTGAGTGATCCATAGTAAAGGAGGAGTTCTGTATTCAGAGCAGGAAGTCCAGGAGATCAAGGATGCCAGACCTAAGCAGCCAAGAGTTCCGAAAAATTATCTGAAGCAGAGTCAGGAGGAAACAAATGAAGGAAACCAGAAAGGAAAGCCCAAGATGACATCCTGGAGAGCCTAAGATGAAAGCCTGAAACCTCCCTGGAGAAGAAGAGAAAGAAGTAGGTGAGCAATATATTAGGTATATTCTAAGTTAACAAGAAGGACTGTTAGTAAAATAGTAGGGTAATTAATGAAAGGGGTAGCACTAGAATAAAGAAAGATTCTGGCTATGTTTTAAATTATAGATAATTAAGTTATATGAGCAAAGCTGAACATGGTGTTTTAATAGATGAATTTGATGTACAAATAGCTATAAGGTGTTAGAAAGGGGAGTAAAGAGATTAAGAAAGATTCTGAATATGCTTTAAATGATAGATAATTAAGTTATATGAGCAACTCTGAAAATAGTGTTTTAATGAAGATTTGTGTACATATAAACCAAAATTTGGTTTATATGAATGATTAGAAACAAGGAGGGAAGATTGGTCTACTAGTATATTGTAACAGTGTAGTGAGAACAAAGAGCTGAATGATGATTGCAGCATATTTGATTATTGCTATATGAAACAGTATCCAGGAGTAAAGAAAGTATATATTGTGAATGTTCAGGTGTTAGGAGTTAATTAGGGAATAAGGCAAGAAGAATGAATCATGTGTTTTTTTTATATATTTGTCAAATCAGAATAACTAGTGAAGGGAAACTGTAATAAGAATAATATTACAGTTTCTTTCTGTAATAAGAATAATGAATAATAAGAATAATAAGAATATATGCAAGATATCTCTGAGTCAACTTTGTGTATTATGATCATATGCTATCTAGTTCAGTTGTATATATGTATGTAATAAATTTCATGTTTTATTTTCACTTTGAGTCCTGTTATTCTAAGTAACACACGCCTTGCTTGCCTAGTTAAGAGTTTGCTCTCCCACAATTTGGCAAGAGAATCCTGGAAACTGACAAAGGAGAAACAAAAGAAATTACCCTCATGAACCTGAGAATCTTCTGTGACGGTGGTTTCCAACCTTTTTTGACTCGCAAACCCCTTTCAACATAATATTTTTATCGCGAACCCATAAGAAATCATATAAAAGTACTTAATTTTCGTTATAAAATATTTCCAGCATTACGTTTTTATAAATGACATTGCATAATAAAAATTATTAAGTATTGCCAAGCATTATTACTATTATTATTAGCCATATGGTGCAAGGAAACCTGAGGCTTATGCTGTGCCAGCCAAAAAAAAAAAAATTCCGAGTTACCCTGAGAGAGAGAGAGAGAGAGAGAGAGAGAGTCAGAAGTAGAAGGGAATCGCCAAGAAAGAGAAGAATGATAATATCCAGCTCAGGACCTGGGTGTGCCAAAGCTATTGGTCGCAATTTTTGCCCATCTCTATTCCTGCCTCTGTCAAAACCAGATGGTTCTATTGCCACATCAGCCAAAGACCTGCTAGCAACCTATTTTTCTTCCAACTCATGAATTGATGATCTTGGTAAATCCCCTTAAACCGTTCCCAGTACACTCCATTCAATGAATCCTGTAGTTTTCCGTCAGAAGGATTTTGATGAATCTGATGCTACGAAAGCTCCAGGTCCCGATGGTATTTCTCCACTTGTTTTCAAAACCTGTGCCCGTGAACTTATGCCTGTTTTGTGTCGTCTTGCTTCAATTTCTTATTCCAAAGGTGTTTTTCCTTCTTGGAAATTTGCTCATATCCAGCCAGTTCCTAAAAATGGTGACAAATCACTTCCATCCAATTATCGTCCCATCGCGATTACTTCTACTCTTTCCAAAGAAAATGAGAAATAAATTAACCGCCAACTCTTAAACTATCTGGAAATCTTTCATCTGGTCAATGATCGCCAGCAGGGATTCCATCAGTGTCATTCCACTGTTGATGTTCTGGCTTATGTACATCTATGAAAGAACTTCTAGAAGAGACAGAAAATGGAATGAAGATATAAGAGAGAAAATGGAAGTGAAAAAGAATATTTACACTATCAAAGAAAAACGTTTCACATGGTATGGACATGTAAAAACGGATGCAAGAAACCAGATATCCAAAGACTATCCTGGAATGGATACCTGCTGGAAGAAGGAGAAGAGGAAGACCCAGTAGGACATAGATGGATGGAGAGCGGGAGTGAATGACAGCCCGAGGTTTAACTGACTAAGACACCTTGAACCGCACTTTATGGCAGGAAAAAAATCCTACCAAAAAATAACTTGTAGGCTGAGGAAACCCATTGTAAATGGAAACACTCCTCTTGAAAAATAAGATATACATCTATGGACAAATTCAATGGAAAAGTTTTTGGTGAAACTCAAACCATTTCTTTTGACATTTCAAAGGCTTTTGATCATGTTTGGCATAAAGGTCTTCTAAATAAGCTTCCATCCTATGGTTTGTGAGCTTTGTAATTGGGCATCCCGTTTTCTGTCTGACTGCTCACTGTGGGTGATTGTAGACTGCTTTCTGTCTTCTTACTTTTCCACTAATGCTGGTGTCCTCCCCCCCCCCCCCAAGGTTCAGTTCTTTCTCCCACTCTTTTCCTCTTGTATATTAATGTCCTTCTTCCATTGACCGGAAATCCTATCCATAGTTTTGCTGGTGATAGCACATTACTTTCCATCTTCCAGTTTGAGAAACCCTACCCTGCTGAAACAGCTTCAACTTCTCGACTATCCACTCGAGAAGTCGAAGCTCTTGGAATTCTCCAGTGGTGCAAAGAAAACTTAATTTCAATCCTTCTAAAATTAAGTCCTGTCTTATATCTCGCAAAATGGATTCTTCTGCTCCTATGCTTATCTTCGATGACACTCCAATTTCTAGACAAGATCTTGGGGATTACCCTGACTTCTAATCTGTCTTGTGGCACAAGCACATTACAAATATTGCTTCCTCTGCATCTAAAAAAACTTGGTATTCTCTTTTGCTCTCGGAAAAAAAGGGAAAATCAAGCTGTTTTCTTCGAAACAGCTGTTCGCTCCGTACAGATTGCAAATCCATCCTACCATGGAATATTCTTCCCACATCTGGGGCGGCGTCCCCAAAACCTCTTGCAGGCTTCTAGATTCCATTTAGAAGAGGGCAGTTAGACTCATCTCTAACAGAGCCTTTGCACTTGGTGTCTCATAGACGTACTGTTTCTGCTGCATGCCTTTTCTACAGATATTTCCATGGGCACTGTTCTTCTGAATTGGCTTCTATAATTCCCGCTCTCTCTTTCAAAACAGTCCGAACATGTGCCGCCACTAGCCAACATCCATTTACTGTCCAGCTTCAAACTCACACAACCAACTTTTCATCTTCCTCGTGATGACGGAAGGTTGTTCCAGAAAACTGCCGTTTTCTGGAACAACCTTCCGTCATACGTATTTCCTGAAAATTACAGTCTACAGAAGTTAAAGTCTGATGTCAACAAATATCTTCTTTCATCTTTTCAACCCATGCACGGTAAATAGTATGGAAAATATATTTATTTAAAAAAGTTGTTTAGGCATGGGTAATGCCCTTCCATCATTTCTACTTACCCAGGTAGTATGACTGCATCATTTATTCATATCTCATATTGTGAATGAACCTTCAGAACGAGTGGCCGTGGTATTGCACTGCTTTGAATAAGTAACTTCACCAGACTAATGTTACTTATTCTTGGTGGATACCACCTCCCAGATGGCACTGTTTCGAAGATTGTTGGCTTACTCATCTGTAGGTGGATGGGTACCCTGTTGTTGCAATAGCGACAACTGGTTATGAAGTATAACTCCACAATATGAGAGATTCTTGATGGTATGAATGGTTTAATGTTAAACCATTTCTTGACTAAACATCCAAGAGTATGAAAAAGATTGTTTATGCATGGGTATTGCACTTCCATCGTTTCTACTACCCAGGTAGTATATGCATGCATCTGATTATACCTCGCATTACCCATGCATAAACAATCTTTTTCATACTCTTGGATGTTTAGCCAAGAAATAATTTTAGATATTAATTTAACATGATATACTGTAAGATAGTAAAGTAATTATAAGGAATTGTGGGATATATGGGAGATTTCTTTGACAATTCTTTACTTTTTATTTAATTTTAGTTTACTTTATTGCTTATTATTAGTTATATTTTGTAGTTTACAATAATATACCAATGTAAATCTATGCAGACACCATTACAGAATTTTTAGTGAGAACCCCCTGGAACACTTTCACGAACCCCCAGGGGTTCATGAATCACCGGTTGGGAACCGCTGTTCTGTGAGATAGTGTATAGCAGTCAGGTGGCAAAAAAAGTGGGGTCTTGGTAGGTATGAGGGCAACTAAGAAAAATCTAAATAAGAGATATACAAGGAAAGATAGTAATCTTTGTGAATTTCAGTAAATAACAATAACTTTATATTATCTTCCCCCCACATGTCACAGCACAGATTTGTTAAGGGGAAGTCTTGTCTGACAAATTGATTGGATACTATGATGTGCTTACAAAGCAACTGGATGCAAAAAATAATTTTGCATCCTCATTTTGCGCTGATCACTAACCACAACAGCATTTTTATTTATTTATTTATTTTTTTTTTGCAATTTTTTTATAAATTGAAAGTTTAAAATCATCAGACAAAATTTATCAGCATCATACTGTGCTATGTATCGTGCACTTTTTGTGTGATTTAGGACAATCTGAGCCAATCAGCAATTAGCACATTTGTATCAGAGACGAGAAAGACTTCCGCCCTCAAAGTAACCACTCATGAATGCAGGTAGGAAAGGTCCATGCGGTGAAGCATTCAGTTGGTTGTTTATTACACTAACATTTTTTTATTAATTGTCCTATTAATAAATCATGTTATAAAGTTTTTAATTTAATAGAATAAAGACACGCCATGTCCGGTAAAAGTAGTTAATTGAATCCTAGTGCAATATTCGAAGGATAGAATCTGATGAAAGCCGCCCTAATGTGTGTAGGGCTATGAATATACCTCCATCAATGAATGCTAATAAAATAAAACAATCGCTGCAAAGTGGTAAGTAAAATTTTTGGTGCCCGGAACCTTACCCTGTGATTTCCGATTGACTCCATTATATAAAGGGTTCTATTTGCACCAATTCCGTTTGTGCTTGTCCCTCCAGGAACCTAACCCCAATGTAAATTGAGGGCTACCTGTACTTTGATTTTTTAAGGAAAGCTGTTGATACTGTTGCACATAAAAGATTGCTGTACAAATTGGAGCAGTATGGAATTAAGGACGTTACTGCTATAAATAAAAAGTTTGTTGAGTGGAAGAAGACAGAGAGTGGTTATCAGTGGACATTGCTCTTCTTGGACTAATGTTACTAGTGGAGTTCCCTGGGGGTTAGATGCTGAGCACATTGTTGTTTTCTGTATTTATTAATGATATTGATGAATGTCCTTGAGGTAAACATTCTCTCAGATATGCCACGCTGTGCTTGCTACCTGGGAGTCTAAAACGCTGATGGAACTGATATTTGGGTGAGACTCATATCAAGTGGACCTAATTTCAGCAAAGTCTGGTCAGTCTCTAACAGCCAAATCCTCTGCTTGCACCTTCACGATGGTGGGACTATTAGTAATCCTGGGTATAACACCCATGTGCAAATCCTGAAATACTGCACCTAGCACACTGTAGGTGACCACCTAGCCGTGAACCGAAGTAAGTAGGGGTCAAAGTGTCCAGACCACACGGAGGTATGTCACCCCTGTGTGTTACCAGGCAATATTAGGTAGTAGATGATCCTCATAAACTGGTACAATACCACCATTTTGCCTATTGCAAGTTTGGAACCTGTGTTCAGTCTCCAGAGCTTTGTTGTTGTTGTGGAAGGGATAGTTTGAATAAATTCAAGGAAGAATTAGACAAACTATTGAAGGGAATGGATTGGTGAAATGAGAATGGTTTTTTTTTTTTTTTTTTCGGCTGATGCTGTATAAACTTGCTTTCTTGCATCATTTTCCACTACTAATACTAGATTCCATAACATTTATTTTTGTATAGCTGATTTTTCAATGGTGTCAGATTATCTAGACAATTTATCTAACTTATTAATAGAATGGCATCAGTACCATATAATAATGACATCTCCATGCTAAAAAATGCTCTAAGTACATAATATTAAAATGGTCCATGGAAATTATAAAAATAATTAATGTAAGGTGCAGCTCTGCCCTATTTGTAGTTTTTATATAACTTTTCATTCCCTTAAAAGATTACTCTTAATAATATATGTTTCTGATATTTGTAAAAGGAGATTTTGAGATACTTTGTCGTATACTTTTTCAATGTTACGAATCCTAAATATATAATTTGTTATATTACTGTTACTTTTCTATAATTTGTTACTTTTACTTTTCTATAATTTGTTATATTACTGTTACTTTTCTATAATTTGTTATATTACTGTTACTTTTCTATAATTTGTTATATTACTGTTACTTTTCTATAATTTGTTATATTACTGTTACTTTTCTCTAATTTGTTATATTACTGTTACTTTTCTCTAATTTATTATATTACTGTTACTTTTCTATAATTTGCTCTACTACAAATATTTTTTCCAGATCCTCCCCCCCTTATTTGGCCTAAATCCTGACTCTTCCCTAAGACTGCATTGAACAAAACTTCTAATTCTCTTCTCTAAGATACTCCACAATATTTAACTGACATGCTAGAGGATGAAATTCTTTTGTAATTGCCAAATCCAACTTTATTTCTCCTTTTTCCTGATTTTTCTGAAGCACAAGCTTGTAGAGCTTATTTTTCTGAAGAACAAGCTTGTAGAGCTTATTTTTATGAAGAACAAGCTTGTGGAGCTTATTCTTCAGAAAACAAACTCTGACAATGCTTGTAACTGTTTGTTGTGAATATATAATTATCTCTTATTACATTATTTCAGGTTTAATTTCATCTCACTGCTGTTCCATTGTCAAAATTTTTCCACATCATTTTATGCCCCAACAGTAGAAATAGCATCCAAATTTCTGCCATTTGAACATTTTCCTTCTCCTTTATTTAGCAGTTCAACATCTTTACTCCATATTTTTAAAATATCCTTTTCTCATGTTTTAATTTATCTTTACTTTTAATTACTTTACTTGATTTTTTTCCATGTTCTAAGATGTTTAACTAAAGACAAAATGCTTTGCCCACTCTCCTGTTTCATATTTTTCTGTATCTTTTTCCTAAAATATCAAGATTTTTATTTTATCACTTTCACATCTTTCTCATGCAAGAACTGTTTGATCCATGCTCTGCCAAACCTACTGATTGTAGCAACAAAAACTGATTTAAATATGTAATATGGGAGGCACTGAATAAAAATATAAGGAAACAAGTCATAAAATCCATTGAAGTATCCTAAGTAAACTGGGATTTAAAAATATTTGACATCATGAAATATGACGCACATTGAAAATATATTTTGAAATTTCACTTTCAAATAAGTATTATTTTTAATATATAGGCCAAAGCTTCTGGGACACCAACAAAAGGAACCACACCAACAGCTACTACTGTCACTCAACAACAACTCCGCCAGCTACAGTTACAACATCAGTTACTTCAACAACAGAGGAAGGTGCAGTTGCAACAACAGCAGAAAGTTGCATCATTAGCACAGGTTGCCAAAGTAAGATGTTTAGTTAAAAACTAATGATTTATTTTTCTAGATGATTATATTAATTATAGTTTCTTTAAAATCATTATAAACTTTATAGAAGTGTAATTTTAGTAAAAGGTTATAAAATTCTTAGCTATTTTTAAAACTTAAAAAAAAATCTGATAAAACTTTTTACATGGTTCTGTAGGCCCACCTCATCGACTTTAATTAGAAAGGAATGACACCGTTCATACTAACCTGCACTAAGTCTGTGAAGATGGCTAAAACTTCAGGTCAACTGTTATTCTTTAAACACACTAACAAAACAAAGTATCTCTGTAAATGCAACTTTCAAGTGCTTTCACAACCAAAAATCTGCTGTAACTATGGGCACTGGCTAAACATGGTGCAAGGTGGTGCAAGTGCACCACCTTTGGATTATGAAATAATACATAATATTTAATATTTTCATTAATTTATTAAAACAATAACACATTAAAACAATAAAAATTCTACAAAATTAAAATAACTCTTGCAAAACAGAATTAGACCCCATTAATTTTCATCATTATCTTTAAATAAAAATTGCTATCTTTATATAAAAATTTAAATTCATTCTCGTGATGAAATTTCTTGCATTTTTCTTTCTCACTCTGCCCAAATGTGCTTGCAGTCTGTGCAATACTTTCTTCCACCGTTCACGAAATGTTGGCTCGGCTATGCATGTAAATCAGTCAAACTTGACTTAATTAAGATATTATATGTATTCGAAAATTTGGTGAACAAAAAATTTATTCCTGCATGGCACCACCTTGCAAAATATCCTGCCGGCGCCCATGGCCGTAACGTATCATCGATTCTTCTGCCTGCAGTGAAACCATATTAATCATCAGATAAATTGTAGTTACCTCAGTTCATTATTCACACCACAAGGAATTTTCTATATACTTTTCCCAGTTCATTCAATAGAGCAATCAGACGATGAGATTCTCTGTCCTTCGGTTTCACTGGAGATTTTAAAAGTTTTAGCAACACCACCTTCCATTGGGTTGGAAAAACTCTATCTCACAGACATGCACTGAAGATGCTGAGAAGATGACTTGGAATCAACCTAAAACTTTGCTTGATAACCTCACCCTCAACAAGGTCCATTCATGGACATTTTTTTTTTTTTTTTTTATCTTGGAAATAGCCATTTCTAACTCATCGACTTGAAAGTCACTGTCATCTCCTTCACCTTCACACTCATTTGACTCCTTGATTTCCAAGTATTCCTTAGATCCAGTGTCAGCATCTACCTTTAAGTTAGAATTACCTAACAAGATAATCGAAAATAAGCTGCACACTTTTTTATCAAAATCTTGAAGTTCGACCATTAACTTGAATAGAACTGGTTATGTCTGCAGCAGAGTGTCTCAGCTTGTTAATACAAATCTTATAAACTCTAACCCAGGGGTTGTCACTGCCACAGGATCTCACCAGTTCTTTCCAAGCTTTATATTTTTCTTTCACAATCATATGAATATATTTTCTATGCAAATGCGGATAGTCATTTTTCAGAGTAATTTGCTCATTCCTCCCCAACGTTTATGCCATTGGAACAACTTTCTTGCCTGATTTGTTTCTTTACGCAGATACATCAATTTTGCCTCCACCACTTTACTTTAGTGCATCTGTTCTGCAGCAATTGTACTGCATTGCATCCCGCCATAGAACCAAACTGGTTCTACGGCAGGATGCGATTTACTTTTTGTTGTGGACTGCCAGTGTCCACAAGAACCCATCCCAGGGAAGGATGGGCATTCTGCCCTGGGGAACCCCTTCTGCTTCCCCCTTTCAACCAGGTGGACACCTTATTACCCCCCCTTCCTTTCTACCACTTTAATCCCCTCCCACTTTTTCCTGTTTCCCCACTATCACCAACCTTTTTTTTTTTTTTTTTCTTAAACTGGATGTAGCCCTGTATGTAGCCTTGGTTACCACAGTGTTCACTGCTGCCCCCGGTGCTTTAGCCCACTTCCTTATGGTGCTGAACAGTAAGCTAGAGGTTTTTGTGTGAGAACACAGGCCCCCCGTAGTCTAAGATGCCGAATGAACAACACAACCCCATACTAATACTACATGGAACACTCACTAACTGACATAAATCTGACCTGTATAGAGTTTTGTATTCATCATGTTGCCTGATGCAGAGTTGGGGGAACCCCCGGAGCCGCATTACAATTAACGCTATACACTATATCCACAACAAAAAGTAAAACTGTGTTATTGAAATGGCACCTGTCAGTGACTAGGAATCCAGTGGTTTCTTCAGGTGGAGCTCATCTCCATTCTGCGAAAATGATAAAATACTTGGGGATCCTAACTGTAGGCAGCTGTACTGCCTACAGTTAGGATCACTAAGTATTATCTATTCAGAATGGATAGGGAGGGTCAAGGGCTTATCTCTAGACCATACCCATATTTGGATCAAGTTCACTTGGATATCTATATGGTGCTAGATGACTACAAACCACTTGCAAACAATTCTGAGGAGTATGACAAAAAATCTTTCTGGTTAAGTTTAATGGGGGGGGAACCCAAAAATGATTCCCTTATTATAGGAGACTCTCTCTCTGACTTGCCTTGGAGATTATAAATAGTGAACTGGCAATATGCCACTGGAAAACAGAATTTTGAGCCATCTGGATGATTCTTATTTATTTCACCATGTTAGAGAAAGCATGGGGGGGGAGTGAGTTCTAATATACTCAACTTGATTCTCACCAAAGATATAAACTCCATCCAAAGTTTTATAGTAGGTAAAACTTTGAATGGAGTTACCTGCACCAAGAGCAGGTGCAGGTAGTGTTCAAATAAATTAATATCATCAAAGGAAAAGCACAGGGCTTCAATTTCAAAAGACTGGGATTCGAGGAATTTATCCTGGAAGTTACAAATGCATTTGTTCCATTGAAGAAGTTTCATAAATGAAAAGTGTCCAAGTGATATGTGGAACAGGACCAGGATATGTCTGCTAGGGGCAAAGGTTGATGACGTTGTAGAGCAGATATCATCTTTTAAGGGCACAAAAGGTGATATTATTGTACCTAATGGCATTAAGAGTAAGAGATCTGCAGATTTACTCAACAAGTACAGGTCAATGTTGAAAAAAAGTCGTGAGTTAGGGTTGAATGTGAAAGTGTCTGCAATTCTGCTCAGACATGATAGGAGGGAGTATATGATGAGAGCCTTATTGATCAATTTGGCCATGGAGAGATTGTGCAAGGCTCAAGGGGTAGAATTTTTTTCAGCCTGGTCTGTGCTTGTTGACAGGAGAGATTGCTTTCACAAGGATGGGGGTACACTTAAATAGAAAGGGTGCAAGAATATTTGCTGATGCTATCAAGGCAGTGTTAGGTGGGTCGGAAAACTGCTAGCTTGGGGGATTCACAGACTAAAAGGTTAACAGTGACCGCAGGCAGAGGCAAAAATAATTCTTGCACTGTTTCTATTAGAATGAGCATCGGCCTGGAAAGCAAGGTAATGGAGAATTCCAGGACTGCTGAGAGTCATAGTGGAACAAGTAAATACATGGGCTGTGTTAGGGTAACTAAGAGTAGGAACAGGTGCATGTATACTTGCATGTACACCAATGCTAGGAGTATAGTTAATAAATTTGATCAGCTTGAAGTGCTAGTCAAGACATCAAAGGCGGATATTGTTGGAATACCAGAGATGTGGTGTCACACAGATATAAGCAGTGCAGAATTGAAATTTGGGGACTACAATGTGTGCAGAAAGGATAGACGAGACAGGAAGGGAGGAGGGATTATGCTGTTAGTTAAGAAACATATAAAATCGAAGGAAGTGCATCCAATTGATGTTGGTGGACAGTGCAATGTTGAGTCTGTTTGGTGTGACATAAGCACTGGGAAAGGAAAAATGAGAGTAGGTGTGTGTTATAGGCCTAATGAATCTGATAAGTATAATGAGCAATTGTGCAGAGAAATAGAGTGGGCCAGTAAATCAGAATGTCTTATAATGGGGGATTTTTAACTTTCCAGATATTGACTGGAATTTGGGGGCTGGTTACTCACGCACTAGCAGGTCTTTTGTGGATTTATTGGATGATTGTTTTCTACATCAGCATGTTTGGGAGGCAACTAGAGGGAGTAATACTCTTGATTTGATTATCAGCAGTGATTCTGCATGCATTAAGAATCTGCAGATAAATGAACCACTAGGTGGCAGTGATCACAGTGTGCTGAAGTGGGATTTACTAAAAGAGGAACTACCATTAGGGGTAAAGGGAAGGGTTATTGCTTCCGTAAAGGCGACTACGATGGACTGAGACAGTATTTAAATTCTATACAGTGGGACCAACTGATGATGTTACCAACAGCAAATTCAAAATGGGAAGCATTCAAAGAACTTATCTTGGAAGCTACTAGGCTTTACATACCAACTAAGAAATATTGTTCAAGGTTTAGGCCAAAATGGATGTCAGATGAACTAATGAGGTATATGGCAGAGAAGAAAAATGCATGGGATACTTATAAATTAACACATGTCACAGAAGACTATGATAGATACAAGTTGATATGCAACCAAGTTACAAAGGAGGTTAGGCAGGCGAAGGCAGATTACGAGAAATCCTTGGCAAGGGATGCAAATAAAAACAGCAAAGAGTTCTTTACTTATGTAAACTCTAGAAGGAAGGGGATGAATCAGATTGGTCCACTTGATATTGATGGGTCAACTGTTGATGATCCTGCTCAGGTAGCTAACAAACTAAATGAATATTTTGCATCGATATTCACACATGAGGAGTTATTCAGCAAGGGGAATGCCAGAGGTGTATTCAACTCTAGCAGTAAGCTACAGAATCTTGAAATAACTGGGAGTAAAGTGGAGGAGAAACTGTTGAAGATAAACACAAGAAAGGCACCCGGGGTGGATGGGATCTATCCAGTTATATTAAAGGAGGCAGCAAAGGAAGTAAGCAGACCCTTAGCCATAATTATGAGAGCTTCCTTGGACTCAGGGGAGGTACCCATAGACTGGAAATGTGCAAATGTGACCCCAATTCACAAGGGATTATCAAAGGCTGACACAAGTAATTATAGACCTGTGAGCTTAACTTCTGTTCCAGGAAAATTAATGGAGGCACTGGTTAAAGAAGCACTGCAGGATCATTTAGACAAGACTTCAGTTATAGCTCAGACACAGCATGGTTTTGTTAAGGGGAAGTCTTGCCTGACCAACTTGATTGGATACTATGATGCAGTCACAAAAGAACTGGATGCAGGGAATAACTTTGATATTATATACTTGGATCTTAGAAAGGCTTTTGATACTGTTGCACATGGAAGACTGCTACACAAATTGGAGCAGTGTGGCATTGGAGGCAAATTGCTGCTATGGATAAAGGGGTGGTTGAGGGGGAGAAGACAGAGAGTGGTAATCAATGGACACTGCTCATCGTGGACTAATGTTATTAGTGGAGTCCCTCAGGGCTCAGTGTTGGGTCCATTATTGTTTTCTGTATTTATAAATGATATTGATGATGGTATATCAAGCTTAATGTCCAAGTTTGCAGACGATACAAAGGTTGGCAGGGTTGTCAAGGACACTACTGACACTATGCTGCTGCAACAGGATCTGGAAAGGTTGAGCAGATGGGCTGAGAGGTGGCAAATGAAGTTTAACATTGACAAATGTAAAGTACTACACATGGTAAACAGCAACCCCAGAGCAACGTATCAACTCTGTGGTACTACACTGACAGTGGTAGAGAATGAAAGGGACTTGGGGGTGGTTGGGCAGGCAGATATGAAGTTCTCTGAGCAGTGCAGACGGGCTGCAAGAGTAGCTCATGGAGTATTGTCAATGATATACAGGAATTTTTCCAGCAGGGATAAGGAGGTGATTATTCCATTGTATAAGGCAATGGTCAGGCCACACCTAGAGTACTGTATACAGGTCTGGAGGCCTCATTTCAAGAAGGATGTAGAGCTGCTGGAACGAGTACAGAGAAGGGCAACAAGATTAGTGAATGGAACAAAGGGGTGCTCTTACGAAGAAAGGCTTAAGTTTTGCAAATTACAGTGTCTGGAGACTAGGCACCAGCGAGGTGATCTGATAGAGGTGTATAAAGCCTTGAATGGTTTAAGCATGCTCAATGCTGATGGGATTCTTCCTCTAGCTCAGAAAAATCACCTGAGAGGGCATAAATTCAAATTGAGGAAAGACAGATGTAGGATAGACGTGCGGAAATTTGCCTTTAGCCAGTGGGTGGTAGGTTGGTGGAACAGACTTCCATCCCTTTTTCGTGGAAGTTGATAGCCTAAATAAGTTTAAGGCTCAGCTGGACAGGTATTTCGAACGAACAGAGGGGTGAAGTGGAAGTGGTTATTTTTTATTTATTTATTGTTGTTTTTTTTTTTTTTTTTTGACTGATGCTGCATAAGCTTGCTTTCTTGCATCAAATGCCTCTACTAATGCTAATGCTAATGCAAAATAACTGTTCAGTTACTTTGCATCGAGCTTTGCCACCGATTTCTCATAATCTGCCTTTGCCGGCCTAACCTTTTCTGTTGTTGTTTGGTTTTTAGGAGCATTAGCAACTAAGGCCATATTGTTCTGGGATCATTCCCTGACCTTTCTGCATTCTCCATATTTGGTGGTGACAGGCTTGAACCCCGGTCTAATCAAGAAGCGTGTGCTACGCACTGCTGCTCCTGTCCACCTGGCTACGGAGGCACCGGACCTTTTCTGTGGTATTAGCATTAGCATTAGTACAGGCATTTGATGCAAGAAAGCAAGCTTATGCAGCATCAGCCAAAAAAAAAAAAAAAAAACCCACTTCCACTTAACCCCTCTGTTCGTTCAAAATACCTGTCCAGCTGAGCCTTAAACTTATTTAGGCAATCAACCTCCACCACAACCCTAAGGGACTCCACTAATAATATTAGTCCACGATGAGCAGTGTCCATTGATTACCACTCTCTGTCTTCTCCCCCTCAACCACCCCTTTATCCATAGCAGCAATTTGCCTCCAATACCACACTGCTCCAATCTGTGCAGCAGTCTTCCATGTGCAACAGTATCAAAAGCCTTTCTAAGATCCAAGTATATAATATCAAAGTTATTCCCTGCATCCAGTTCTTTTGTGACTGCATCATAGTATTCAATCAAATTGGTCAGGCAAGACTTCCCCTTAACAAAACCATGCTGTGTCCGAGCTATAACTGAAGTCTTGTCTAGATGATCCTGCAGTGCTTCTTTAACCAGTGCCTCCATTAATTTTCCGGGAACAGAAGTTAAACTCACAGGTCTGTAATTACTTGTGTCAGCCTTTTATCCTCCTTTGTGAATAGGGGTCACATTTGCACATCTCCAGTCCATGGGTGCCTCCCCTGAGTCCAAGGAAGCTCTCATAATTATGGCTGAGGGTTTGCTTACTTCCTTTGCTGCCTCCTTTAATATAACTGGATAGATCCCATCCACCCAAGGTGCCTTTCTTGTGTTTATCTTCAACAATTTCTCCTCCACTTTACTCTCAGTTATTACAAGATTCTCTAGCTTACTGCCAGAGTTTAATACACCTCTGGCATTCCTCTCCGTGAATAACTGCTCATGTGTGAATGTCGATGCAAAATATTCATTTAGTTTGTTAGCTACCTGAGCAGGATCATCAACAGTTGACCCATCGATATCAAGTGGACCAATCTGATTCATCCCTTTCCTTCTAGAGTTTACATAAGTAAAGAACTCTTTGCTGTTTTTATTTGCATCCCTTGCCAAAGATTTCTCATAATCTGCCTTCACCTGCCTAACCTCCTTTGTAACTTGGTTACAGATCAACTTGTGTCTATCATAGGCTTTCTGTGTCACGTGTTAATTTGTATGTATCCCATGCATTTTTCTTCTCTGCCATATGTCTCATTAGTTCATCTGACATCCATTTAGGCCTAAACCTTGAACAATATTTCTTAGTTGGTATGTAAAGCCCAGTATCTTCCAAGATAAGTTCTTTAAATGCTTCCCATTTTGAATTTGCTGTTGGTAACATCATCATTTGGTCCCACTGTATAGAATTTAAATACTGTCTCAGTCCACCGTAGTCGCCTTTACGAAAGCAATAACCCTTCCCCTTACCCCCTAATGGTAGTTATCTCTTTGAATAAATCCCACTTCAGCACACTGTGATCACTGCCACCTAGTGGTTCATTTATCTGCAAATTCTTAATGCATGAAGAATCACTACTGATAATCAAATCAAGAGTATTACTCCCTCTAGTTGCCTCCCGAACATGCTGATGTAGAAAACAATCATCCAATAAATCCACAAAAGCCTTGCTAGTGTGTGAGTGACCAGCCCCCAAATTCCAGTCAATATCTGGGAAATTAAAATCCCCCATTATAAGACTCTCTGATTTACTGGCCCACTCTTTTTCCCTGTACAGTTTCTTATTATACTCATCAGAGTCATTAGGCCTATAGCACACTCCTACTCTCAATTTTGATCTCCCAATGCTTATGTCACACCAAACTGACTTGACACTGCACTGTCCAGCGATGTCGACTGGCTTCACTTCCTTGGATTTTATGTAGTTCTTAACTAATAGCATAACCCCTCCTCCCTTCCTACCTCTACCCCTCTATCCTTTCTGCAGACGTTGTACTCCCCAAATTCCAGTTCTGCATTCTTTATATCTGTGTGACACCACGTCTCTGAAATCCCAACAGTATCTTCCTTTGATGTTTTGAGCAATACCTCAAATTCATCCAATTTATTTTCTAAACTCCTAGCATTGGTGTACAAGCAAGTATACATGCACCTGTTCTTTTTCTTAGCTTCCCTAACCCAACCCATGTGTTTACTTGTACCCCAATGATTCCCAGCAGTCTCTGAAATATCCTGCATCTTATTTTCCAGGCTGCTGCTCATTCCAATAGAAGCAGTGCAAGAATCACTTTCACCTCTTCCAGTGGCTACTGTTAATCTATTAGTCCTTGCATCCCCCCCCAAACTAGCAGTTTTCGGACCCACCTATCACTGCCTCGATAGCATCAGCAAACATTCTTGCACCCTTTCTATTTAAGTGTATCCCATCCCTGTAGAAGCAGTCTCTCCTGTTAACAAGTACAGACCAGGCTGAAAAAAATTCTACCCCTTGAGCCTTGCACAATCTTTCCAGGGCCGAATTGATCGACAGGGCTCTCATCATATACTCCCTCCTATCGTGTCTGGGCAGAATTGCAGACACTTTCAAATTCAACCCTAATTCACAGCTTTTTCTCAACAGTGACCTGTACTTGTTAAGTAATTCCGCCGGTCTCCTACTCTTAATATCATTAGTGCCAACGTATACAACTATATCACCTTTTGTGCCCTTAAAAGATGATATCCGCTCTACAACGTCATCAACCTTTGCCCCTGGCAGACATACCCTGGTCCTGTTCCACCTATCCTTTTTACAAAGCATGTTTCCCGTTTCCCTGACAATAGAGTCACCAACAACTACTAGTTCCTTTGGGACCAGCGCATTCTGCCTTGTGGGCTGCCGCTGTGTTGCGTGATGACCAAGTGCAAGCTCTGGCATTGGTGTGGGCAGCTGAGAGCTTGATGGGCCCTCACTTTTAATCCTTTGAGGGCATCCATCCTGTCCTTCAAGCTCTCATATAGGCCCATAACAACGCTGAGTTGTCGCCTGATTTCCTTACACTCCTTGCATCGCGCACACACAAAGACATCCCCCATGCAGTATCATGTCCCGTACTCGACTGCTCCACAAACATCAAGCAAGTAGTGCATTTTAAAAAGCTGTGATTCAGAAGGCAACTGCCCCCCTCAGTTTTCCCCTGAGCCACAGCACTCCCATTAGCTTGAGCCTTTTGCTTTGATATTTACAGATGAAAAACCCTTTATGTCAATTAGAAATTATGAGAGTGAAGTTGAAAATATGTGATTAATGATATTGAAATTTCACACGATTATTTAATGAAAAAACGTTTGAGCCTACAGGCGAGTAAGGCTCCTGGGATTGATGGCATCCTGTAATTTTAAGGGAGGTGGCAAGGGAGAGCCTTGAACTATTAACGCTAATTATGAGAGCATTAATGGACTAAGTAGATATTCCATTGGATTGGAAAAATGCCAGCGTATCTCCAGTACATAAAGACAGTTCTAAGAGTGTAATGGGAGATTACCAAACTGCCAGTCTAACTTCACTAGTAGGGAAAACCATGGAGGTAATGAAGAAGGATGAAATTCAGAATCATTTAGATAGAAATGGAATTCTGAAGGATACACCGCATGGTTTTGTAAAGGGAAAATCATGTTTAACAAATCTGGTTAGCTACTGTGACAGGGTCACTCATTAGCTGGATTTAGAGAATAATTTCAACATTGTTTATATAAATTTCAGCAAAGCATTTGACTCATTCCCATATGAGCAGTTACTTCATAAGCTGAAACAGGATGGCTTCAGAACACTAGGTAGATGGTTGCGATAAATGGTTATTCCTCAGATTGGGTTAATGTAAGGAGTGGGGTTCCCCGAGGATCAGTATTGGGACCACCGTTGTTTTTGATTTTCTTAAGCGACATCAATGAAGGGATAGAGAGCATGACATCTAAATTTGCAGATGATGTAAAGATTCATAGAGTAGTTAATGATCACTGCCAAGCAGAGCCTCTTCAGAGATGGTCAGAAAAGTGGCAGTAACCCCAAATTAACTTATACATCATGGAGTTGAACTAAAGTCAGTAGTGGAAGAAAGGGACTTTGGGAGTTACAATGTGGTCAGATATGAAGTATGGAGACTGCACCTATAAAAAGACATTGAGCTTCTTGAAAGGATCCAAAGGCAGGATAATTTGCCTGGTGAGATTGGAAAAAGGGTGTGCATATGAGGAAAGACTTCGAATGTGTGGGTTGCACAGCTTGGAAACCAGGCACCTCAGAGGAGACATGATTGAGGTGTTTAAGGCTCTGAGAGGCAAAAATAAAATGAAAGAGAACAAAAATTTCATGGCTATAAATGATTCTAGAATTAAGGGCTATAAATTCAAGTTACAGGGGGAATCTGTTTAGACTGGAATACAGGAAGTTTTATTTTAGCCAGCAAGTTATAAATTACTGGAATAAGTTGCCTACATGGGTGGTAGAGGCTGACAGTTTCGGGGAAATTCAAAGGTCAGCTGGATAGGTTGTCTAAGGGAGGAGGGAAACACATTGGTTGTCTGTTTCCTCCTCTTTTATATTAAGTATTTATTTTATTTAATTTTATTATATTTTACTCTTTTTTTTTTTTTTTTTTTTTTGACTGGTGCAGCATAGGCCTTAGGCTTCCTTGCACCATATGGCCATTATTAATACTAATAATTAAAATATCAATAAATATGCCAATAATATAGCCAGTTGAAAAAAAAAAAAAAAAATTGTTTCAGTAATTATAAAAGTGTAATTTTTTTTAATTACCATTGCTTCTTACTAGTAAAAGTAGAAAAGTTTCCAATTGGGAGCATAGCTGCAATGTCCTTTGGTAAGGCACTGAAGAAATGCAATGTAGTATTTCCATGTTATAAAATCTGAAAAAGGTAATACGTTTTGTACAGTTTGCCATAGTAGCTTCTTTGAAGGAGTTGTGATCAGCTTGTTTTTGATACAATTCAAAAATCATATCAAAAATCCATTGAGACAGAAATCCTAGGTTTACTAATATTTGAAAGTGTGTTGTACCTGTCAAACATTAATTTTGGTTGGTTAACAGTCCTTTGACTTATATCTTAATATAAAATGTGTATATTTCAGTGAAAGGTGATGTGGCGCATCATAACTGCAGTCGTTTTTGCACCATAAAAAACAAAAACAGACAAACGATCATTAGTGTCCTAACGCTCTTGATCTTTTCCTTGTCAACAATTCTTCAAAGTACACAATAATATGCCCCGAGTGCCAAGCCTTTTTCTCTGTGCGACTTATAGAGTGCTCTTTGAAAACAATATAATTTTATTTCTTTTCTCCTGTGATTTTCTCCTCTTTTGTTCACATCAAGTGGTTCTTTGCTTGCAAAGTCAGAGGTAAAAACCCAGAAAGGGAATCCACCTTTCTTTTCTTAGTCTTCATATCAAATACTAACCACTCTACTAACTTCAATATCTGCTTGGTCATGGTGGCACAGCTCCTGCTTCCACATGGCAGGGCTGGTAACCTGGGGGAAAATCCATCCCTCGGGGCTAAAAGGAGCAGAAATGGAAACTGATGTATTTCCACGTTTAGAGCCTAAGAGCTGTCAGCATGACAATGACACCGACCATGACTTCTCTCTTTCAAAGAGACTTAAAAAGGACACAAGGAAGTAGGAATCTCCAGCTTTCCTTATAGCATATTCTTTGTCATCCCAGCTTGTGAACAAGCTCTCCCCTTTCATCATCCAGAGATGCCTAGAAAATGCTGCAGGTTCACCAAAAATGGTCAAACGTCTCCAATCAGGAGATTTACTGATAGAGACATCTCACTCAAGACATTCTGAGTTACTATTACAATTAACTTCTTGAATACCGATTCAGGTCACCCCACACAACACACTGAATTCTTCTTCCAAGGGAGTGATCTCTGAATGGGATCTTTTAAACGTTTCTGAGGAAGAAATAGTCCAGGAGCTAAAAGAACAAAATGTGTCTCATGCAGAATGAATTATGATCAGAAAAGAATGCAACTTAACTCCTTCGCAAAACTTAATCTTAACCTTCAGTACTCCAAATCTACCAGGTTCTGTCAAAAAAATCATGTTACTTGAACTGCCGCATTAAGCCATATATATCCCAAATCAGCTTATAAATGTCATATGTTATATGACATTATAAATGTATTATGTTATAAATGTCAAAAGTTTGGCCATTCTCAAACAGCATGCCATAGAGACACTGTATGTCCAAACTGCGGTTGCAAAAATCATACTCAAGGCTCTGAGAGGAAGAAATAGTCCAGAATGCAGAATGCAAGGCTCCAACACCACAGTGTCCTAATTGTAGTGGCAAGCATCCAGCTTACTCCAAAGATTGTGAACTATGGAAGATAGGGAAAAAAATATATAAAATTGAAAATAAAGTCTCTTACCAAGAAGCAAAAAAACAAGTCAACTTAAATATACCAAAACGCACTTATGCTTCTACCATTCGCAGACACGAATCAGCACTGGATACTTCTGTCTGATTGGATTTGGAGAGATAGATACTTCTGTCTGATCGGCATGTCAGACAGAAGTATCCATCTCTCCAAAAATATCAATATCAGACTGGGCTCGATCAGTACTCTCGGTCCAGCATCCATATAAGCCAAATTCAGCAGACCAAAGCAATAATACGCCACTCACAATTCCATCCCAGAGACCTCCGCATTGTCAGGTAGCAGAAAATTTGCAAAGATCATATCCTGTTGAGATGAAAGGATCATGCCTAACAAGCATGGATACAGATGATACTATCAGCCAAGAAGAACTGCTTGAAATACATGCAGAAGATGATATGGATGATAGCAATGAATTAGGATGACCCACTTTTCCCCGAAAAGAAAAATCAAAATCAGATCGTCATGAACAATCCGCTTATAAAAAGCAGTCAGATACATCTTCCATGAACAAAACCAAATAATGAAACACATCATTCAGTGGAATTGTAGAGGTTTTCACAGCAATATCGATGATATCAATGAACTGATTCACTGCTTCCATCCTGTTGCCATATGCCTACAAGAAACCAACTTGATATCCCAAGTTTCCCCTTCAGTCAAAAATTACACTATCTTCAGACAGGATAGATCTGACACTAATAGTGCTCATGGAGGAGTAGCCATCCTGTTGGACTCAAGAGTTCCCTCCAGACGCATTCCATTGCAAACCTCCTTAGAATCTGTTGCTGCATGCATAGTAATTGGAATCACTGTTACATTAGTTTCAATTTATCTTCCACCTAATCGTCCATATTCTATTCAGGAAATCAAAGATCTTGTGTTGCAACTACCACCGCCCTTCTGTCTACTAGGTGACTTTAATGCTCACCACCCATTATGGGATTCCCCTAGCTTAGACAGGCGTGGTAAGCTTATTGAAATGTTGATAGACAGACAGGATTTAACATTGTTGAATACTGGCTCTCCTGCCTATGTTCATTTTCCTACCGGATCAACCTCCACAATAGACCTTTCCATTTGCTCTTCAGTGCTTTATCCAAGTATCGATTGGGTAACTCTTAACGATCCTCACAACAGCGATAATTTCCCAATAATATGCAAAGTTCAAACTTCCTGTTCATCACCAAGAGATAATCCAGTAAAATGGAAATTTCCAAAGGCTGACTGGATAAAATACAGCAGGCTTGTCTCGTTCGACAACCATATCATACAGTGCTCTTCTATCAACCATGTTACTGAGCACATTACAAACCAAATTCTAACAGCTGCATCCACTGCCATTCCACAATAACAAGTCAGAAAAAGGCAAAAATTTAATTATTGGTGGAACGAAGAGTGCAGAAATGCAAAAAATGAGAAAAACGAAGCATGGAATCAATTCCACAAAATCCAACCAATTCCAATCTTTTTAATTATAAGCGACTTAGAGCGTTATATCAGATGAAAAGCAAAAAAAGAATCTTGGATTAAATTTGCTTCCTCAGTTAATAAAAATACAGGCATCAGACTGATTTGGAACAAGATAAAACTGTTAAATGGCAAATTTCCTCCAACATCTACTCCACTAATTAACTGGAATGGACAGGAACTCTCTACCCCTGCAGAAATCACAAATGCACTAGGATCTGTATTTTCTCAGTTGTCCTCAACTGCTTATGACCAATCATTTCAAAAAATTAAAGATGTAACTGAAAAATCCAAACTGAATTTCATTGACAGATGTGCATTAACATATAATCAACCATTCACCATGGTTGAACAGGTTGAGCATGCTGCATGAATCAATTTGGATTCATGCAGCATGCTCTTACCAACACAAGGAACAGTGCTGCTGGCCCTGATGGGATATTTTATGTTATGCTCAAAAATTTAAATCCAAAATCACAATCGTCCCTGCTCAACTTCTTCAAGCGAATCTTCACTGAACATACATTCCCAAGCTCCTGGCATCATTCCTATGTACTGACTATCCCAAAACCTGCTAAAGTCTATTCTGTTCCTCATAACTATAGACCAATTTCACTTACCAGCTGTCTGAGCGAAACCCTCAAAAAAATGATTCATCGCCATCTGACTTGGTGTCTTGAGTCCCAAAATTTGATCAATAACAATCAATTTGGATTTAGAAAAAATCGATCATCATTGGACCTTATGATTAAAGCTGAAGCAAACATCAGAAATGCATTCATCAAAAAGGAGCATCTCGTTACGATCTGTCTGGATGTTGAGAAAGCCTTTGACACCACATGGCATTTCGGCATCTTAAAGGATCTACATTCTCTTGGTCTGAGAGGAAATTTGCCATTTTTCATCCAAAATTTCTTACAACAAAGATCCTTTCAAGTTGGTTATTGGGGAACGCTCTCTAAAAACTTTGTCCAGGAAGAAGGAATCTCTCAAGGGTCCATTCTCAGTGCCACTCTGTTCACAATTAGAATTAATCACTTAACTGAACTCATTCCAAAAACAGTGGACATATCTTTATGCCGATGATCTCACAATCTCCTGCCATTCTCAAAACATGAACTATATTGAGAGACAATTGCAGATATCAATAAATCGGATCCAGATTTGGATGACACAAAACAGTTACAGGCTATCCAGCCAGAAATCGACTGCCATTCACTTCTGTACCATACGTAAAATGCATCCTGATCCTGATTTCCAATTAGATAACCATCCTATTCGCGCCTGTCTTCGATTCTGCTAGGGAAGGTGTTTTATCTCGCCTGAACCCTATTCAGCATTCAGCTCTTAGAATAGCCCTAGGTGCATTCAGAACATCTCCATTTCAAAGCCTAAATGTAGAAGCCTGTGAAGATCAGAAGAAAGATGTTATTACTGAAGTACGCAACCAAGATCCAAAGCCAGTCGACCCATCCTAATTGGTCAATATTTAATGATCCGCAACTCACTACCTTTTATAGAAACAAACTGCAAGCAACAAGGCCTGCAGGTATTAGGTTAATGGAATGAGCAGAAAACTGGAATATAAACTCAATAAAGTCCACCAAGAACCTATAGATCACGTTCCTCCATGGTCTGTCATCATGCTGTCTTGTGACAATTATTTCCACCAATGGGGAAAACACTCCTTAACAGATAATAACATACAACAGCTGCACCTTGCACATATACAATGTTATCCTGACTTCTCTAAAATATATACTGATGGATCGAAGTCCGAGAGTGGTATTCCACGACGCTACCATTTCTGTATCACTTCCGACAGAATGCAGTAGTTACACCACTGAATTATATGCCATAAAGCTTGCTCTGGAAAACATTTTCCATCTCTCAATCCAAAAGAGCATAATCTACACAGACTCGCAAAGTGCCCTTTTAGCAATGCAAAAAATTTCCCCACCTACTCATCCATTACTACAGCTCATCAGATCAGAGGTTGATTCATCTCAGAGATCATCAGCAAAAGGTTGTCTTCTGCTGGATCCCAGGCCATACTGGAATACCAGAAAACGAAATTGCAGATGCTGCTGCCAAGCATCCATCCAGCACAGCCCCAATGAATTTTCTGGTCCTGTTCAGTGATTACAAAATGCATATATACGAAACATATGTAAGGAACGATGGACACTTCAGTGGCAAACGCATACACATAACAAACTCCTCAAAATTAAACTTGTACCGCAATTATGGGCCTCCAATTTCCACACAAACAGACAAGAAGAGGTAGTCCTGGCCAGAGCCTGAATAGGCCACACTCATTTGACCCATCTATTCCTGTTATCAAGTAATGACCCTCCACAGTGTTCACATTGCCATAGGCCACTCACATTAAAACACATACTCCTGGAATGCACCTTGTATAACAACTCTCGTCTAATTTCATTCACTTCTCTCTCAAACTTAAGGAATTGTCACTTAGCCATATCATAGGCAAAAATTCAAACCTTACAGAATTTTTCTTCTTTCTGAAACGGATAGGTTTATATAAACCTATCCGTTTCAGAAAGAAGAAAACATTTCTAACTGCTTCCGTAGAAGCCAATAAAACTAGTATTAAATTTGGTTGGTTGGTGGAACCGACTTCCGTCACTTGTTGTTGAAGTTGATAGCCTAAACAAATTTAAGGCTCAACTGGACAGGTATTTCGAACAAACGGAGGGGTGAAATGGGAGTGGTGTGTTTTTTTTTTTTTTTTTTGGCTGATGCTGAATAAGCTTGCTTTCTTGCATCATATGCCTCTACTAATGCTAATGCTAAATACTATAATAGATGCAATATGGCCTAAGTAGCCTTTGCACCAGTAAAATCTAAACACACAACAACTTAGGCATTATATCAGCACCAAATAGGATTATCTCTGTGAGTTATATTTTCCTCTTTTCCATAGTTGTACTATTGTTCTAAATATCCTAATCCTAATTATCTGAATAAATTAGCACCCTTTTGGACACTACTTTAGTAACTGAAAACTGTTTATTGTTCTGGAGTGCAGCACAATTAATTGGTATATGAAATTGCAAGTAATAAATTTTAAAAACAATTTGTTATTAAAGGTTCAAGTTAGCAATAAAATCATGTGAAAGAATATTATAAGTATATATTATATTTTATATATTAATCAGTATTTGAAAAAAAAAATAATATATATATATATATATATAGGTTCAGGGTAAAGCATCAGGAGCTACATCCGCCCTTCCAGGCCAACTCAGTGCAGTACAGATTGTTCAGCATGGTGCAGCTCAAACTGGCTCTAACCAGCAACCAGGCAAAACATTGCAGGCAGCAACAACAGCAATGACTGTTCAACAGATTCATCAAGTTATTAAACAGGTAGTTTGTATAAAATATGTTATATCTTTCTTTTTTGGTTTACACATATAAATGTTGTCATCACAAAAAGTTCTTTCTTGTAAAGCATGAGTACCCAGATACCACAACGATAAAAACACTCTTCACAGCGCAGCACGAAACAAAGCAAGTTATTTAATGTGTGCATTACGTTATATTTCAGGCACATTTTAAGTCTCTTTGCTCTCTCTCTCTCTCTCTCTCTCTCTCTCTCTCTCTCTCTCTCTCTCTCTTTATCACTTCACAAGCAGCACCATGTTCAGAAGTTTTGCATAACAATACATGAAACGTGTGCACGGAGTTTCTGAAGGTAACAATAGTGCATTAAAAGCATATTTAGTCTATGTATTTTTTTTTTTTTTTTTTTTAATATAAATTGCCAGATGCTGCAATTTGTAGAACTGAAGCTGTTCTTCTTGGTAAGAGCACCCTTTTGTTCCTCTCACCAATGTTGCACCCTTTTCTGCATCCGTTCCAGAATCCACATTCTTCTGAAAATAAGGCCTCTAGACCTGTTTGCAGAGCTCAACATGCAGCCTAACCATTGCCTTATGTAATGAGATAATCACTCCTTATCTCTGCTGGAAATTTCTGTACATCATTGATGAAACCCCATGAGCTGTGATGGCCGCCTGGGTACTCTGTTTAGACAAATTCATATCTGACTGCACGATTACCCTTAGTTCTTTTTATTTTCCATTACCCTGAATTACTACCACAAATTGGTACGTTAATCTGGGATTACTGCTTCTCATATGTAGTAATTTGCATTTGTAAATGATATACTTTGATTGCCATTTCTCGGCCCTTCTGCCCAATTTTTTTAGATCTTTTTTGCATTGGTATACCTTGATTACTCATTAACCACCCTGCCAACCTTTCTATCATCTGTAAACGTAGCCATTGAGCTGATATACCTTTATCAATATCATTAATAAATAATCCCTTTTTCCATAGCAGTAACTTGCACTTGATTCCATACTACTCCAATTTACAGAAGTTTTTTATGGACAACAGTATCAGAAGCTTACCTGAAATACAAATATATGATACCAAAATTATTTTATCTATTTAGTTCCTTTGTTACTGTATCCAGTCAACTTGGTCAGACAAGATTGCCCTTTAACAAATCCATACTCTGACTGCAGTGAAACTGCAGATTGGGCAAGGCTCGTGGGGTAGAATTTTTCTCAGCGTGGTCTGTGCTTGTTAATAGGAGAGATTGATTCTAAAGGGATGTGATAAACCTAAATAGAAAGGGTGCAAAAATATTTGCTGATGCTATCGAGGCAGCATTAGGTGGGTCAGAAAACTGCTAGCTTGAAGGGGGATTCACAGACTAATAGATTAACAGTAGCCACAGGCAGAAGTGAAAATGATTCTCGCACTGCTTCTATTGGAATGAGCATTAGCCTGGAAAGTGAGGTACTGGGGGATTTCAAGACTGCTGGGAGTCATCATGGAACAAGAAAATACATGGGTTGTGTTAGGGCAACTAAGAGTAAGAACAGGTGCATGTATACTTGCATGTGCACCAATGCTAGGAATATAGTAAATAAATTTGATGAATTTGAGGTGCTGGTGAAGACATCAAAGGCTGATTTTGTTGGAATATCAGTGACATGGTGTCACACAGAGATAAGGAATGCAGAATTGGAATTTGGGGAATACAATGTGTACAGAAAGAATAGAAGGGGCAGAGCGGTGATGCTGTTAAGAAACACACAAAATCTAAAGTGCATCAAGTTGACATGGGTGAACAGTGCAGTGTTGGTGTGACATAAGCACTGGGAAAACCAAATTGAGAGTAGGAGTGTGTTACAGGCCTAATCACTCTGATGAGTATAATGAACAACTGTACAGAGAAATAGAGTGGGCCAGTAAATCATATCGTCTTATAATAAGGGAATTTTAACTTTCCAGATACAGACTAGAACTTGTGGGTTGGTCACTCACACACTAGCAAGACTTTTTTGGATTTATTGGATGATTGTTTTCTACAGCAGCAGCAGCATGTTCGAGAGGCATCCAGAAGGGGTAATACTCTTGATCTGATTATCAGCAGTAATCAGCAGCATTAGGTGGCAGTGATCACAGTGTACTTATGTGGGATTTACTTAAAGATGTAACTACCTTCAGGGGTAAAGCAAAGGGTTTTTGCTTTTATAAAGGTGACTACAGTGGGACCAACTGATCATTTTACCGACGTCATATTCTAAATGGGAAGCATTCAAAGAATTAATCTCGGAAGCTACTAGTCATTTCATACCAACAAAGAAATATTGTTCAAGGTTTAGGCCTATATGGATGTCAGATTAACTAATGAGACTCATGGTAGAGAACAAAAATGCATGGGACACATAAATTATCAGGAGACACAGGTGCCTATGGTAGATAAAAGATAATCTGTAATCAAGTCACAAAGAACATTAGGCTAGCAAAGGCAGATTACGAGAAATCTTTGACATGGTTTGCAAAGAAAAACAGTAAAGACTTCTTTACTTATGTAATCAGATTGGTCCACTTAACATTTACGGTTCGATCATTGATGAACTTGCTGAGATAGCTGACAAACTGAATGAATATTTTCCATCTACATTCACACATGAGGAAGTCTGTAGGGAAGTGGAGGCTAGAAGCTTATCAAACTCTGGCAGGGAGCTAAATGATTTTATAATAACTGAGAGTAAAGTGGAGGAGAAATTGTTGAAATTGAACATAAGAAAAGCACCTGGGATGGATGGGTTCTATCCAGTTAAATTAAAGGAAGTAAGCACACTCTTAGCAATAATTATGAAAGCTTCCTTGGACTCAGGGGAGGTCCCCATGGACTAGAGATGTGCAAATGTGTCCCCAATTCACAAAGGGTGACACGAGTAATTACAGACCTGTTAGGTTAACTTCTGTTCCCGGGAAAATAATGGGGTGACTGGTTAAAAAAACAAATCAGGATCATCTAGACAAGGCTACAGTTATAGTTCAGACACAGCATGGATTTGTTAAGGGGGGGGAAAGCCTTCTCTGACAAATTTAATTGGATACTATTAAATTTGTTTAATAGTATCCAATTAAATTGATACTTCTATTGGAATGAGCAGAAGCCTGGAAAACAAGATGAAGGATATTTCAGAGACTGCTGTGAGTCATTGCGGTACAAGAAAACACTTGAGTTGTGTTAGGGTAGCTAAGAATAGGAACAGGTGCATGTATACTTGGTGTACACCAATGCTAGGAGTTTAGTAAATAAATTTGATGAATTTGAGGTAATGCTCAAAACATCAAAGGCAGATATTGTTGGGATTTCAGAGACGTGGTGTCACACAGATATAAAGAATGCAGAACTTGAATTTGGGGAGTACAACGTCTGCAGAAAGGATAGACAGGATAGGAAGGGAGGAGGGATTATGCTATTAGGTAAGAAACACAAAATCCAAGGAAGTGAAGCCAGTCAACATCGCTGGACAGTACAGTGTCGAGTCAGTTTGGTGTGACATAAGCATTGGGAGATCAAAATTGAGAGTAGGAGTGTGCTATAGGCCTAATGACTCTGATGAGTATAATAAGAAACTGTACAGAGAAATAGAGTGGGCCAGTAAATCAGAGAGTCTTATAATAGGGGATTTTAATTTCCCAGATATTGACTGGAATTTGTGGGTTGATCACTTACACACTAGCAAGGCTTTTGTGAATTTTTTGGATGATTGTTTTCTACATCAGCATGTTCAGAAGGCAACTAGAGTGAGTAATACTCTTGATTTGATTATCAGTAGTGATTCTTAATGCATTAAGAATCTGCAGATAAAGGAACCACTAGATGGCAGTGAACACAGTGTGCTGAAGTGGAATTTACTCAAAGAGGTAACTACTGTCAGGGATAAAGGGAGGGGTTATTGCTTTCATAAAGGCGACTACGATGGTCTGAGACAGTATTTAAATTCTATACAGTGTGACCAACTGATGATATTACCAACAGCAAATTCAAAATGGGAAGTATTCAAAGAACTTATCTTGCAAGCTACTGGGCTTTACATACCAACTAAGAAAGTTGGTATGTAAGCTTTACATACATACCAACCAAGGTTTAGGCCTAAATTGATGTCAGATGAACTAATGAGACACAAGGCAGAGAATAAAAATTCATGGGATACATATAAATTAACACATGACACAGAAACCTATGATAGATATAAGCTGGTCTGTAACCAAGTTAGAAAGGAGGTTAGGCAGGCGAAGGCAGATTACGAGAAATCTTTGGCAAAGGATGCAAAGAAAAACAGAAAAACGTTCTTTACTTATGTAAACTCTAGAAGGAAAGGGATGAATCAGATTGGTCCACTTCATATCGATGGTTCAACAGTTGATGATCCTGCTCAGGTAGCTAACAAACTAAATGAATATTTTTCATCGACATTCACACATGAGGAGTTATTCAGCGAGGGGAATGCCAGAGGTGTATTCATCTCTGGCAGTAAGCTAGAGAATCTTGTAATAACTGAGAGTAAAGTGGAGGAGAAATTGTTGAAGATAAACACAAGATAGGCACCTGGGGTGGATGGGATCTATCCAGTTATATTAAAGGAGGCAGTAAAGGAAGTAAGCAAACCCTTAGCCATAATTATGAGAGCTTCCTTGGACTCAGGGGAGGTACCCATAGACTGGAGCTGTGCAAATGTGACCCCAATTCACAAAGGAGGATCAAAAGCTGAAAATTATAGACCTGTGAGTTTTAACTTCTGTTCCAAGAAAATTAATGGAGGCACTCTGGTTAAAGAAGCACTGCAGGATCATCTAGACAAGACTTCAGTTATAGCTCGGACACAGCATGGTTTTGTTAAGGGGAAGTCTTGTCTGACCAATTTGATTGGATACTATGATGCAGTCACAAAAGAACTGGATGCAGGGAATAACTTTGATATTATTTACTTGGATCTTAGAAAGGCTTTTGATACTGTTGCACATGGAAGACTGCTGCACAAATTGGAGCAGTGTGGCATTGGAGGCAAATTGCTACTATGGATAAAGGAGTGGTTGAGGGGGAGAAGACAGAGAGTGGTAATCAATGGACACTGCTCATCATGGACTAATGTTATTAGTGGAGTCCCTCAGGGTTCAGTGTTGGGTCCATTATTGTTTTCTGTATTTATAAATAATATTGATGATGGTATATCAAGCTTAATGTCCAAGTTTGCAGACGATACAAAGGTTGGCAGGGTTGTCAAGGACACTACTGACACTATGCTGCTGCAACAGGATCTGGAAAGGTTGAGCAGATGGGCTGAGAGGTGGCAAATGAAGTTTAACATTGACAAATGTAAAGTACTACATATGGGAAACAGCAACCCCAGAGCAATGTATCAACTCTGTGGTATTACACTGACAGTGGTGGAGAATGAAAAGGACCTGAGGTGATTGTGCAGGCAGATATGAAGTTCTCTGAGCAGTGCAGACGGGCTGCAAGAGTAGCTCACGGTGTCTTGTCAATGATATACAGGAATTTTTCTAGCAGGGATAAGGAGGTGATTATTCCCTTTTATAAGGCAATGGTCAGGCCACACTGTATACAGGTCTGGAGGCTTCATTTCAAGAAGGATGTAGAGCTGCTGGAACGAGTACAGAGAAGGGCAACAAGATTAGTGAATGGAATAAAGGGTTGCTCTTACAAAGAAAGGCTTAAGTTTTGCAAATTACAGTGTCTGGAGACAAGGCACCAACGAGGTGATCTGATAGAGGTGTATATGGCCTTGAATGGTTTGAGCATTTTCAGTGCTGATGGGATTCTTCCTCTTTCCCAGAATAATCACCTAAGAGGGCATAAATTCAAATTGAGGAGAGACAGATGTAGGATAGACGTGCGGAAATTTGCCTTTAGCCAGCGGGTGGTTGGTTGGTGGAACAGACTTTCATCCCTTGTTGTGGAAGTTGATAGCCTAATAAATTTAAGGCTCAGCTGGACAGGTATTTCGAACGAACGGAGGGGCGAAGTGGAAGTTAGGAAAGCTTTTGATACTGTTGCACATGGTGGACTACTATGCAAATTGGAGCAGTACGGAATTAAGGGCAAGTTAGTACAATGGATAAATGGAAGGTTGAGTAGGAGAAGACAGAGAGTGGAAATCAGTTGGCACTGCTGTTCGTGGACTAATGTTATTAGTGGAGTCCCTCAGGTTTCAGTGTTGGGCTCATTGTTGTTTTCTGTATTTATCAGTGATGTTGATGAAGGTATATCAGGGTTATTGTCTAAGTTTTCAGACGATACGAAGGTTGGCTGGATTGTTAATGACAGTAATGATAGTATGCTGCCGCAACAGGAGCTGGAAAAGTTGAGTAGATGGGCTGAGAGATGGCAACTGAAGTTTTACATTGACAAATGTAAAATAATGAATGTATAGCATATTCAGAGTAACATACCAACTGGGTGATACTACACTCTGGGTATCCATAACAGATTGAAAATTAAGATGGCATAAAAAAATTGAGCAATTTTGAATTATTACTTGCTGATTTTGAGAAAAATGAAATGTGTTCATTATGTGTATGTGATTGCTTTTTGAAAAAATGAATATGGATAACATAACCAGAGTAACGTACCAACTGGGTGATATTACACTCTGGGTATCCATAACATTGTAAATTAAGATGGCATCAAAAAATTGAAAAATTTTGAATTATTATTTGCTGAATTTACAGAAAAATGAAATGTGTTCATTATGTGTTCCAAATGTATGTGATTGCTTTTAGAAAAAAATATTGCCGTGTTAATTTTTTTCAAAAAGCAATCACAGAGGGTAAAGTCAGATTATATAATAGTTCATCTGAGTGATTATTTATACAAACAGAGCACTGCTCTGTATATATCATCACTCAGACATGGAGTTCTAAATAATTAGGGCACATATATGCTGCAATCCAGGCCAGCATTATACAAAGAGTTGGCAAAAGATAGTAGTTAAAGATTTTAACTATCTTTTTTATTAAAAAAATGATTAGGTGTATATTGGTTTTTATAAGTTACAAATTTATGAATGTCACAGCCCAACTCCTGAATTAAAAATTTGTTTTGGCAGAAAACATCTTCAATAACTGAAGTTTGGTATTGCTGCTTGTAACTACTAGTTGTGACTATTGCTTATGCTAATTCACCATGAGCCTTGCTCCCAAATATTAAACTTTGTGATGAAGCTCAGACCAGATGTGAACGTTGAGTTGCTAGGCTATTTGAATTGTAAATTGGGAAATTTCAGTTTTTCCTGTAGCCAATTTGATCAGCCAGAATTCTAGGTATGTAAAAACTAAAATGTGAAATATCATGAGGACTATGGGTGCTAGGAAAAAACAGTCGCATATCTATATTGAAAAAAAATTTTAAAGAGAGAGAAGAAAAAAAAAAAAAAAGTTTGAAAACACTGTTTAACAATTCATTTTGGCATAGGTCTTGAAACAATAACTCTTTAAAACAATGATAGCTTCCAGAATTACTTTTTTCTAATGAATACAAAAGCAAAATATAAAATTTTGCATATTTTACTTATTAAATTTATCAACTGTTCCCTTAAAATAAAAGCCAAATGGGGCCTAATACCATCATAATTTCTCTTGTGAAAGTTAAAATTAAATAGATATTAAAATTTAAATTTTTATATCTATATATTTTTAAATAGATGTTTAAATTTAAGTTTAATAAAAGGTTACAAATTTTATTTATGTTTTCAGTGAGATTCTTTTCTTGTTTTTGCTTTTTTGGCACATTTGGTAAAGGCCCTTTACCACATCTGATGGAATTTTATATTTGAATTTTTTTTATAAAGATTTTATTAATTTGTTATGAATTTCATTAAAACTGGACAATAGAAATCTGGCAATTATTTTTTTTTCACACATATCACATAAGTTACCCATGTGCATATTCTAAGCATATCAAAATATACTGTGGCTTCACTGCTACATATTATTTTTGCAGCAGTTCAGTGATTCAAGGAATGAATGGACAATATAGCAAATGCACCGAAAAGAAAAATTCTCAGTTTGAGCACTGCAAATATTAAATTGGTTTGCTTTTTGAAGAATTCACTTTTTTGTTATTAATTTTTTAAATATATAAATAATGAATTATTATTTTAAAAAACTATCTCCTTTCTGGAATTTTTTCTGCCCTGTGACTGATGCTGATACAAAGTGCATGGTGTGGTTGGTTGTGTCCAGTTACTATTATCATTGTTACTGTTGTCAAGAAACTCTCTTACTATCCTATAGGTATTCAGGATTGCAGCTTTCTGGAGTCCCATGTAAATGTTCTCTGGGAGGCCTATTGTCGCTAAGTTCTTATGAAGGCTCTTTGGCACCATGCTGGTGATTTACACGATGATTAGGATGATCATTATTTGTTTCATATGCCACATATCTGACTTCCTGTCTTAGGTCTGAGTACTTCCTGATCTTTTCCTCCAGAAAGCATACATGGAAAATATCAGGAAGTACACAGACCTAAGATTTTATTATTATTGTTGCTACTCATATTATTTCTCCCTGATTAGGGTTTCACCTCGTGACGGATATTGCTACCAAGTACACAGGGTGGTTGTTGTTATGTCTGGTGTTACTATTGGTCGAGGAACTCTCTGACTATCCTATAGGTGTTCAGGATTGCGACTTTCTTGGGGTACTTGTAGGTGTTCTCTGCAAGCCCTATTGCTGCTAGGCTGTTATGTAGGGTCTTTGGCACCATACCAATTGGTTGACACGATGATTGGAATGGTTGTTACTTGTTGCACATGCCACATCTCTATGAGCTCCTGTCTTAGGTTCATGTACTTCCTGATTTTTGACTCGTGGGTTTTCTGGAGATTGCCAGTGTTGGGCACCGCTATGTCAGTCAGATAGGTAGCCTTTTCCTTCTTGTCTACAAGGGTTGTGTCTGGTCTATTGTGCAGGATTGCCTTATCCGTTATTATGGCATGGTCCAAACACAGCTTGTGAGTCTCTAGTACTGCTTGAGGTTCATACCTGTAGTAATTTACACTTTCTTTGATGAACTGGTATTTCCTTGCTATCTTCTGATGTATTATCCTGGTTACCTCGTCGTGTCTACAAGTGTACTCAGTCTGAGTGATCTTGACCTTACATCTCACAATGATGTGTTTGATCATTTCTGTGGCCTGGTGGCATTGTTGACATATGTCATCTGACACTCCAGGCTCTTCGGCGATGTATTTTCTGTAGTTTCTGGTGTTGATTACCTGGTCTTGGATGGTGAGCATGAATTGTTCAGTCTCAGGGAAGAGCATCCCGCTCATGAGCCATGCATTGGAAGCTATTTTATCTATGTAATCTTGATGGAGATCATTGTAGTATCTGCCATAGAGTGTCTTCTTTGCCCATCTTTCTAGCTTCATTTGTGCCGTCTGGGTGAGGGGGCTCCTCGCTTAGGTTGTGTGCAGTATACTGCTTGTCTGTCTTCCTTATGCCTGGTAAAATGCTGTTCTGCTTTCTGGAAGTAATCCTTCAAGTTATCAATCACTGTTTTCTGTTGCTCGATGAGGTCTATTAGGCTCCTTCTTTCCGAGGTATTGTCAGTCTCTTGACGGCTGACTTTGGGTGGTGTTATTATTATTATTAGTTATATGGTGCAAGGAAGCCTGAGGCTTATGCTGCACCAGCCAAAAAAAAAAAATTCCCGAGTTAACCTAAGAGAGAGAGAGAGAGAGAGAGAGAGAGAAAGAAAGAAAGGAATCACCAAGAAAGAGAAGAATGATAATATCCAGCTCAGGACCCTGGGTGTGCCAAGCCCATACTCACCAGATGTGAGCCCCTGGTGTTGGCGGCTCTTGGTCATCATTGCCCTTGTCTTTCTCATGATATCCTCCAGCTCAGTGTTAGTCCAATCTATGACACCAAAGGAGTATGTTAGCACTGGGACTGCATAGGTCTTTATGGCTTTAACTGTGCTCCCTCTGATGTTGCTTTGCTTTCAGTAGGCTTCTGAGTCTCTGATGGTATTTTTCAATTAGGCAGGCCTTGATTTCCTTGTGCTCTAACTACCGAGCCTGCATCATCCCCAGTTATTTGTAGGTCTCTCCCTCTGTTATAGCTTCAATCTCTTTACCAATCTGCAGCTGGTAGCTTCAGCCGACTAATTTTCCCTGATACAATCTGTAGGTCTTGCATTTGTCTAGGCCAAATTCCATCCTGGTGTCATTGCTGAATTCTTCGGTGATTCGGAGTAGTTGCTGGAGTTGCAGAGCTTGATGTCATCCATATACATCAGGTCGTGATAGTGTACAGGTTCTTCCTTCCTTCTGTGAGAAGGAAGGAATCTATACTTCCTGCTGTTGAGCATGGTTGATAGCGGGTTAAGTGCAAGACAAAACCACAGTGGGCTCGGGGCATCTCTCTGAAAGATACCTCTCCTGATGGGGATTGGTCTGGTTGTAATGTTCTCGACCTTAATGGTGGTACTCCATTTCGCCATCGTTGCTCCTAGGAAGTTTATCACTATGGGATTGACTTTGTAGATGTTCAGCATCTCTATTAGCCAGCTATGAGGCAGCATTGAAGGTCTTGCAGTAATTGATGTAGGCTGTGTACAGGTTTTGGTGCTTCTTGTAGGCTTGGTCTATAACCGCAGCATCTATGGTTAATTGCTCCTTGCATCCTTTGCTCATCCGCTTGTGTCCTTTCTGCTATTTGGCCATTATGTTCTGGCTCTCCAAGTGGTCAGATATCTTCTTAGTTATGCAGCTGGTCAGGGTCTTGTACATCATTGGGAGACAGGTGATCGGCTTGTATTTTGCTGGGTTTCTTTGTATCTTCGTCTTTAGGCTTCAGATATGTGATTCCTTGAGTGAGAAACTTCGAGACTGTCTGGGTGCCTTATCATTCAGGTGAACTGCTCTGCCAGATGCTTGTGTGTGCAAGTGATCTTCTTGTACTAGTAGTTGTGGACATTATCTATTCTTGGGGTTTGCCACTTGTTGGAATTCCTGAGTGACAGCATTAGCATTAGTAGAGGCACATGATGCAAGAAAGCAAGCTTATACAGCATCAGCCAAAAAAAAAAAAAAAAACCATTCCCATTTCACTAATCCATTCATTTCAAATGTTTGTCTAGTTCTGCTTGAATTTATTTAAGCTATCAACTTCCACAACAACATGACAGAAGTTTGTTCCAGCAATCAACTACTCGCTGGCTAAAGGCAAATTTCTGCACATCAATTCTACAACTGTCTTTCCTCAGTTTGAATCTGTGCCCCCTCAGGTTTGTAATCTGAGCAAGAGGAAGAATCCCATCGGCATTGAGCCTGCTCAATCCATTCAAAGCCTTATACACCTCAATCAGATTGCCTCGCAGGTATCTAGTCTCCAGAAGCTGCAATTTGCAGAATTTAAGCCTTTCTTCATAAGAGCACCCCTTTGTTCCCTTCACCAGTCTTGTTGCCCTTCTCTGTACTTGTTCTAGCAACTCTACCTCCTTCCTAAAATGAGGCTTCCAGACCTGTATGCAGTACTCAAGGTGTGGCCTGACCATTGCCCTATACAAGGGGATAATCACCTCCTTATCTCTGCTCACAAAATTCCTGTATATCATTGACAAGACGCCATGGCCTACTCTGGCAGCCTGTCTGCACTGTCAGTAAACTTCATATCTGACTGCACAGTTACCTCCAGGTCTCTTTCATTCTGCACTATCCTGAGTGTAACACCACATAATTGGTACATTTCTCTGGGATTATTACTACCCATATGCAGTACTTTGCATTTGTCAATGTTAAACTTCACTTGCCACTTCTCAGCCCATCTACCCAACTTTTCCAGATCCTGTTGCAGCATACTGTCATTACTGTTATTAACAACCCTGCCAACCTTCGTATCATCTGCAAACTTCAACTTAATGTTGAAGTTTGCAGATGATATGATGTGATATAAACACCATTTTATTTCTTATTTAATTTTACTGAAAAAAAAATTGATGAAGGTATATCAAGCTTAATTCTTGATATACCTTCATCAATATCATTGATAAATATACAAAACAACAATCGGCTCAATACCGAACCCTGGGGAACACCACTAATAACATTAGTCCACGAAGAGCAGTATCCCTGATTACCACTCTGTCTTCTTCCACTCAACCATCCTTTTATCCATTGTAGCAACTTGCCCTTAATGCCATACTACTCCAATTTGTAAAGTAGTCTTCTGTGTGCAACAGTATCAAAAGCTTTCCTGAAATCCAAGTATATGATATCAAAATTATTTTTTGCATCCAGTTCCTTTGTGACCACATCATAGTATACAAATTGGCCAGACAAGACTTCCTCTTCACAAACCCATGCTGTGTGGGAATTATTACTGCTTTCTTGTCTTGATGATCTTGCAATGCTTCTTTAATGAGTGACTCCATTATTTTCCCTGGAACAGAAATCAAACTAACAGGTCTGTAATTACTCGTGTCACCCTTTGATCCCCCCCCCTCTCTCTCTCTCTCTCTCTCTCTCTCTCTCTCTCTCTCTCTCTCTCTCTCTCTCTCTCTCTCTCTCTCTCTCAATACAAGCCTTAGAAAAGCAGCGTACCTAGATTATGAATTCTATGAATTTCTTTGTAGTTCACATTGCTTTATATTTTCTGAAAAAAGGGAATTAGTCCAGTATTGGAATGCAAATTAAAAGTTAATCAATTAGATGGTAAACAGAATTAGTTTTCATAACTCAAAATTGCATATACTGTTATTTTATAATTTTAGGGTCAGCAAAAAAAATCTCTTTAATGTTGTAATTATTGTTCTGCGATATAAACACCATTTTATTTCTTATTTAATTTTACTGAAAATAATTTTTTGAGATTATATTAAGATGTAGCAATATATGGAATAGAGAATTTTAAGAACTTTAATTAGTTTAACATAAAGCATCTCAAAGAAGTTCTTATCACACAACTACACTTCACTAAATGTCCACATTATATGTGCATCTCTTAAGAAATGGAAGTTAGTGCCTTGAACAAGCACTAACTTCCTGGTCTTTTAACTCTGTGGCACTGTTAACATTTTTTGTATAAATCTTGTCTTTTATGTAGCCCCCACACAAAGAAATCCATAGATGTGCTTATATTTATACTGTGCTTATCCTAAGTATAAGGAGGCCATGGAATCGGACCATCACATCTGATCCATTGGTTAGGAAATATTTTATTGAGACAATTGTGCATACAGACACCAGTATGGTGGTGCCTCATCTTGCTGATAGATCACATTTGGCTGCAATATCTTCCAGCTGAGGTGCAGCATACAATTCAAACGTATCTTGGTAACTTCAGAGTTCACAGTGTTTTCATGGGGGAGGAAAGCTCAGTCAGCTAGTTAAAGGATAGTGTGCACCATACATTTACTTGGGATTATTATGCTCATGTTCATGAACTGAGTGTGGATTTTCAGATTCCCATATACAATAATTGTCTCTGTTAGCTTTACCAGACAGGTGGAATATCACTTCACATTAAAAACAACATTTTCCAGAAAGTCTCATGTTCATCTATACAATTGAGAATGTGAACAGGACTGTTACCATTTTAATGCTGTACAGGTGACCCCCGCTTAACGCTGATAATTCGTTCCGGAAAAACAGAGCGCTAAGTGAATCCATATGTTACCATACGGTAACATATGTATTTGTGAGTAGCGGTCGGTGCCATAGGATATTTCCTAATCAATAATAAATGGTAGTGAAAAGATGCACAAATGTCGGTCAAAATATTTAATATTCAAATATTTGTACATATAAAATATTCTGCATTACATATGTATATAATTATGTGGTAACTATTTACGTATCAAAATTAAACTTAAAATTCCAATTAAAATCATGAATTTAATTGATCTAAATTGATTTTAATTGATTTAATTTAATTGATGAATTTAATCATGAAAAATGTGTCGATTTTGGATTGAACTTTGGCCATCTTCCAAATGAACTAAAAGGGGTATTAATTTTAAATCTCCCGCAGCGTTACCACCCAACAATAAAGTCAACCGATCCTTCGCCGCTTTGAAACCTGGCATGTTTTTTTCTTCTTTCAATATGAAACTTCTTTTAGGCATTCGTTTCCACAAAAGTCCTGCTTCATCTATGTTAAAAACTTGTTGAGAAGTATAACACATAATATCCTTCTTCAATAATTTTAACAAGTTCTTTTTTGAAAATTTCGGCTCCTTGATCTGCACTTGTGGCTTCTCCCTGGATTTTAAATCTATTCAACCAGCCCTTACCAGTTTTAAATGGTTCCACATTTTTTTTTTTTTTTTTTAGGTGAGTTTTCTTCAGATAATCATATTGGCTAATCTCTCTCTTTTATAATATTTAACTTAACTGAAGTCTGCATTGGATATTATCTTCAATAAAATTAGTTAAAGTCTTTCCATTTCAATCCTGATAGTCGGCCTAGCCCTAGTTGCTTGCAGTGGAACAGCTATCTTTCCCGCTGTTAAAATTAATTCTTTATTTTTTTATAATTGTTCTTACAGTTAAACTTGCAAGTCCTAAATTATGGCATACATCCGCTTGTCGTTGACCGGAATCGATTCGCTTCAAAACATCTAATTTAATTTTCAAATTCAATCTTTTTCTTACATTTATAGTCTTCGTACTGCGCAGACGTTATTGCTTTTTCATTCCTATCGGCCATTATTAACTCTTTGAAAATGTATCTGCGTTGGTTGCATTAATTACGATACAATGTTCGAGTAAACTGTCCGTTACGCACGATTGACTAGACTTCGGATAAATGCATATAACGCAAATATTACAAGCAATATACTTGATAATTTTTTAAAATGTTGATCTCGGAACTACGTAACAAGTCACTGTACTGCAATTAAATTAGCGCGAGAGAAAATATCACTGAGCGTGGGAAACGTTTTAATGCCATTTTCAAGCTATCGACTCCATCAAATGAAACGATTTCGTTAAATATGCCAAAAATGCAATCTGTAAAAGAGCGTTATAGTGATCTGTGACAGCGTTATAGTCAGATACGGGTTATAATATAAGAACAGCGTTATAGCGAATCAGCGTTAAGCGAACCGCGTTATAACGGGGGCCTGCTGTACTGTCTCAATGCTTGCTGGGATCAGGGCTACCAGCCACATGAAAAAAAAGTCATTGAGTTGCTTTGATAACTGCAGCAAACCATTTCAAGACACTTATTACAAGAAATTTTAATTGAGCTTCACAATCAGGTAAATAATTTATAGACACTCTGTGAATGTTACTTATGCAGAGAATATACCGTGCTTATTAATTGAATTCCAGAGGGTATACGACATATACCCGTGTATAAAGTCAAAGTTACAGATGATGGAAAAATAAAAATAAAAAATGAATAAGCAAGGTATGACAAATGCACCAAAACGTGCAAAGCAGCAGTAAAGAATGCAAAAGTATATAAGCATGTAAGAATAGATAAGTCTGATAAAGTTTGCATAGATGGAGGTGAAAATTACACAAAGTGCCAAGGACTAGAAGGGTAAGGATAGTAGAAAAAAGAAGTAATGTACATTTGAAAAAGGTGAAAGAATATTAATATCCTAAAAGTTATGATGAATTAAGAAAATTATGGGCTGAATTGCAAAGCCAATTATTTGGAGGTGAAGGAACTGTAAAATAAAAATATTAATACCAAATGATTAAACAAAATAAAGTAAAAAAAAAATAAAAGGAGGTAGAGCTGTCATCAGATATGGGTGGGCAAATTTAGTTATAAGTTGAATACAGGGATGGCAAAAATGCAAAGTCTGATGTCAGCAGAAGTAAATATTGATACATGGTCAGGTATTTCAACAAGGGACTACACCTGACCATTTATCAGGAACTGAATTACTTGTCCATAACAGTAGAAGAAATGTGAAATAAAGCCAAAAAGAAAAAAATTAGCACATTCTTTTACAGTATGAACAAGGTAGTCCCAACGCAGTGTCGATAGTATGAAAATTATTAAGGTAAAAATGAGAATAAGGCTAAAAAATATAATTTAGTATTTTCAGAGTGGGGAAAAAGGTTTTGAAATATATGTAGATTTTTGAGTAAATGTGAAAAAATATTTTAGTGTTGGAATTTTGTGGAAATTAGAAGAATTAAAATAAATATGAACAAGCACATGTATACCATGTGCTTGTTCATATTAAATTAGATGTATTAAATTGAGGATGGGGGGGGGATAAAGGTGTAGTTAAATAAAGACAAAAATAGCAATAAAATGAGGATAGTTGGAACGTTATCACCCTCGTATTGCACTACATGCTCTATGAACTGGAAGAAAGGTAGAAATAGGAAGTAGAAAGGTAAAAAGTGTAGAAAAAGTTATTAAAACATACTGAGCTAGCTGGGGTTGTAAAGCCCAACCTTTTAGTAAGGGCCCTGGCTTTGTAAGAGTTAGTATAAAAAGGAGATGAATACCAAATGCTTGTTGTTGTAATTTGGTTTTTAGGAGCATTAGCAACTAAGGCCATATTGCCCCGGAGATATGTGGTGGTCATTCCCTGACCTTTCCACATCCTCCATATTTGGTGGTCACGGGCTCGAACCCTGGTCTAATCAAGAAGTGTGTGCGCTACGCACTGCTGCTCCTGCCCACCTGGCTATGGAGGTACCACCAAATGTTTGTACTGCAGGAAAAAAGGCAGGTGAAAAAATATGCAAGTCAAAACAGTTCTAGAAACAAACGGAAACCATAATAAGAAAGGGAACGATACCTGGAGTTTCAAGTAATACGTAGCGGAAGGAAGAAAGAAGGCTGAAAAATAAAGCACACATATTTAGTAGAGTAGATGAATGTATCTAAAGCATAACTACATTGGTGACTTAGCTACAAGATAAAGTAATTTATAGCAGCATAACGGACTTGATAGAGAGCTGTGAAGAAGTGGTGAGATCTAAAGTCGTATTTTGAACAAATAAGAGCATAGAGATACATAAAAGTAGTGTTAGAAAAGAGTGTATATCTATAATGTAGAAATGTGGTTAGAATAAAAGAACTCTACTGATATAAAGTCAAAAGATATACAAAAATAAAACAGTTCAAAGATAAATAAAAAGTATTGAATATAGCCATAATAAAATGAATAGAAAGTAGACCAAATGATATGGCTACTATATACTTAGCAAAAAAGGATGTTGTATAATTTTCGTATATAAATTGAAATTATACCAATTTTGGGGTATGGCTTACACATAAAAAAAAAAAATTTAATATCCAGGAAATGAGTAATTACATATGTAAGCATAAATAGCAGGAAATATGCAAAGAACAGCATAAAATCCTGAGATGGAGAGGCCAGATTAACACTTGAGAATTATAATCTGTAGTTCAAAATGGAGTTAAACAAAACTGAAGTAATATCAGTAATAATTTCTGTAAAAATAAATAAATCTATTGTTGATAGAGTAGCATAAATCCTAGATTTCCCCATCAAACCTATGGAGGTTTTTGATGAGGAAATTCTGTTTAAATCCAATGAAAGAATAGGAAATAAACCGAGGATGCATGTAACTAGATGATTGTAGACCCAATGATGGGGTAATTAGGCATCAAATCCTAAGGAGGTTGTAGAAAATTAAAAAAAAATTGTAATAAAATAAAGTCACAAAGATCCATGGAGTTGAAGAATCCAAAAATGAACAAGTACTAAATAAAATTTCAGTAGTAAGGAATATGCATAATAGTGAATGAAATTAGTATACATCTAGAGCAAATAAATCCAAAGATGGATATTCGAAGGTAGAGTTGCAAGGTATCAAATCTTTTTGGATACCTTAAAGTAGCTTTAATACTTGAAAGATCTAGATCTAAATAATGCAATTTACCTTCATATATTATCCGTGCCTGAAAACAAAAATGAAATAACAATAAAGTCTCAACAAGGGAAGTGAATTATCAGTAATTTTATAAAGGATTGTTAAAGCATATATCAAATGAATACATGAAAGAAGCAGATACTTAAAAGTATAATCTTAGTGTGTAAAGAAACAAATGTAATCAAGTAATCATTCCAATGAAAATAATTCCATAGGAAATCATCTATAGTTATTACTCACCAAGGCGCCTCCGTAGCCAGGTGGGAAGGAGCAGCAGTGCGTAGCACACGCTTCTTGATTAGACTGGGGTTCGAGCCTGTTACCACCAAATACGGAGGATGCGGAAGGGTCAGGGAATGACCACCGCATATCCCGGAGCAATATGGCCTTAGTTGCTAATGCTCCTAAAAACCAAATAACAAACAAACATTACTCACCAAGTAGTGGAAATCCCATGAAATAATATTACAACTGTACAGCCGACCGGGCTAGCCGAGTGGGTAAAGTACCTGCCCTGCAACCCAAAGGTCACGGGTTCGATTCCCGCCTCAGGCTTGGATCAGAGTACTGCAAAAACCTTGGGAGGTGCAATATGGCCACAGAAGCTGATGCGCCAACAACTACCAAATCAAAAAAAAAAAAAAAAAAAAAAAAAACAACTGTACATATACGAATAGAACTGATTGTTCATAGTAAATTATAACTGAATTTATTCTTGATCAAATGGGAAACTATTGAAACAGTATTTTATAAAATAGATAGGGATGTTATTATTAATTAGATTATTGTAAAGAAGTTTAAAAGCTGTGGTGAACAGTAAATGGTTACTGCATATGTTAGCCAGTCTAATAGTTTGAGTACAAATTATATTTTTGTGTATTTTGTTGGAAATATTAGTGCCAATTAGTAAGGTAGATGACATCAAAGTTGAATTTATTTCTTTTATCATATATGTCAATGTTGTATGGAAGGGAAGCATTGCTAAGAGTAATATAGAGGTAAGGATAATACAAGATGGCCAAAAATTAACTTTACAACTTTCATTTCAAATAATTCCTATAATAAAGACAAAACAATGAATATATTAACATAAATGCTTTATTTGGGCCTTGCAATTATTTGTGGAATATAATGTCGGCCAAATGGCCGCATCTTGCTGCCACACAAATACGAGCTCTTTCAAAAGCATTTCTCATAACATTTACACAAATTTCAGGTGATATTTCAACTATTGCTGCTCGAATATTGTTCTTTAGTTGTACAATCAATGTTGGCTTATTGGCATAGACATGTCCTTTAAGATAACCCCACAGAAAAAAGTCTACAGCAGTTATATATGGCGGTCTTGGCGGCCATTACCATTTTAACCTCCATTCGCCGAATCTGCTACCGAGGCCGTAGCCTATCCGCGGTAATGTCAGAGAATGGGATTTTTCCTAACTTTTAGAATTCAATTTTGTTAATAAATAAGTAAATAATAACCGAACAATAAACAATTTCTATCTGGCCACTTAGCCTCATGCAAGGAGAATCAACTTTGATTTTCTATCCATTGATCCTAATTGGATGAGTTGACATCCCTGCCACTTGGAGGCGTGCCACTACTACCCAGCTATCTAAATCTTCTTTTAAAGACTTCCGAAACGTACTTATTAAAATAAGTAAATAACCTTTTATCAGTGAACATAACATGGAGTCTCTCTTTCTCCAGATAGCCAATTGATAGTTCCAATTCCATTCTCAAGTCAACATAATAATTGCAGTCAAGCATAACATGCTCAGATGTTTCAAGCTCTCCACATTTACACAACCCATTTTCTTTAAGTCCGAGCTGAAAGAGTCTCAATGCCAATCCATGTCCAGTTAACAAAAACGTAGAACAAAGACCAAACTGTTGCCACTACTTTCTTTTAACATCAATTATATTAATTCTCGGCAAAAACATAAAGGTCTGTCGTCCTTTTTCAGATGTTTCCCATTCCATTTGCCATCTAATTTTAACTTCTTCTAAAACTCTGTTCTTTTCATTTTTAACATCTGCTCTTGTATAAATTTTTCCTGGTTCTGGACAAGTTCTTATTCTTACCATTGTCTTCCTGATGTTTCGCTTAGTAAGATATCCAACTCCAGCTATTAATACTACATACTGGACTGGCAACCTACCTGATATTACCTGCAAGGCTTCTGTGGACACCATCCGACATGCCCGAGTAATCCCTAGTAATGCAAATCTTTGTGCTTGTACTAGGTGTTTTTGAATAACCTTATTCCCAATCCTATGAACCCAAGCCCCGGCAGCATAACACATTATAGGTGAAAATAAACAATCATATAACAGATTGAGGCCTCTACCTTTTATACCCCAATCTCTTCTAATCACCCTCCGGAGCTTGGCATATAAGGTTTTAATTTTAACTTTTAAATACTTAACGTGTTCTGTAAAGAACAAACGTTCTTCAATCATTAAGCCTAAATATTTTGTTACTTGTGCATATCGAACGGCACTCCCCATCAGCCGTACAGTAGGAGCTCTATTCATGCTTAGTCTTCCTTTGAGACCTGCAATTTATGTTTCCTTGTCCGTATTTCTAATGTTCTCAAAGCTTCTTCTGCTTTGCTTTCTATGGAAGATCTGGAATTTCCCTGAACCATCATTACCAGATCGTCAGCATAAGCTATCTTTGTGACACCAGGCATTTCTTCATTTAAATATTCATCAAAGACCATGTTCCACGCAAAGGGGCCAATCACCGAGCCTTGTGGACATCCTTTAATAACTTTCCTAGTTATCTCTGTATATCTTGTTTTAACTACTACTTCCCTATTGGAAAAGTAGCTTCTAAATACATTATATAATTTTGTTGTACATACTTCTTTAATTCTAGACATGATGCCTCCCCAGCATAAGTGGTCAAAAGCACCCTTAAAATCAATAAATACACCCAAGCAATACCGTTCCTCACTGTCCTCCACCACTTGAAGCAATCTATATACCGCATCTTCAGTTGATGAGTCTTTCTTAAAACCATATTGGTTTTGTGATGACATATTTCTTGAATCATACCTCATCATAAGATGGTTCATACATAGTCTTTCATATATCTTGCCCAAAACAGAGAGGAGGGCAATTGGACGATATGTACTAGTTTCATTAAGCATACGATCTGTTCCTTTTATAAGTAATTTTATCTGTGCTCTCTTCCACTCATCCGGAAAGGCACCCTCTTCTAAACATCGATTATACAGATTTAAATATAATTCTGGAGCCATTTGAAAAGATCTTTTCATAACCAAAACTTCTATTTTATCTAGGCCCGGCGATTTACCATCCTTCGCCTGGCCCATGGCCGTTGTCAACTCTTCTAACGTAAACTGTTCTTCTGGTGTCACAACAATATTTTGACCATCTATTTCTAATTCATTGACTTCTTCATTTTCATCTGGAAAGAGATCGTCCAATATCCTGTTCACTGATTCTTCCCAAGTTAAAGTTTGACTATTTTCATTGCCAATAGTGCTCATTATTTCCGATAGGCTTCTTTTATTAGTTAATAATTTAAAAATAGGTCTTGGCGGCCAGTTGATGTCACTGCTTCCGAAGATTAATCAGTGTGGAAATATTCTCTTCAAAATTTTGATTGTGGCTCATGCTGTGTGACATGTAGCCCCATCTGGCTGAAACCACGTTTTCTAAACTCAGTTCATCCGGTTGCTGTGACAGAAAGTTCTCAATCATGGTACAGTTGTGGTCTCTGTTCACAGTTACAGCATTACCTGCAGCACCTTAAAAGAAATAAGGTCCAAATCCTGACCAAATTCCACACCACACTGCCATTCTGCGAGGATGTAATGGTCACTGATGAATCACTTGTTGATTTTCAGTACCCCAATAGCGGCTATTTTGTTTGTTAACATAACCGCTGAGATCAAAATGGGCTTCGTCGCTTATTATGATTTTCTCATAAAAATTCGGGTCTTCATTAGAGATGAGGAAGACTGAATTACTGTAGTTGTGACGCCATTCATGGTCTTGAGGCTGAAGTTCTTGAATCAACTGTATTTTATATGGATACATATGCAAATAATTTTTGAGAATATTCTGCAGAGACGAAATTCCAATTTGTTGGGAAAGTCGCCTTGAGGTTGTTGTCGGTTCTTCAGCTATACTTTTACGCATGATTTCAATATTCTCCACTGAGCATGCACTTCTAATGCCGCCTGACCTCGGTCTATCTGCCACAGCATTGCTTTCCTCAAAATTAGCTGCTAAACGAATAATTGTGTGTCTGGAAGGCATATTGTTTCTGCCAAGAATTGGACGCAATTTTCTGAGGGTCACCGTTACTGATGACTGATTTTCGTAGTACGTTTTAATAATAAGAACACGTTGAATCTTTAAGCACTCCATAACAAATTTCTCGTGTCTAAACTGCTCGACGATCAAATATGCACTGTCGCATTCGAACCAAACCAAAATGGTGGCCATTATAAATTGTAAAGTTATTTTTTGGCCACCCTGTATAAAGGAATAAAGAATTTTCTTTATTCGGTTTAAGTTCATTGGGGCTAAACTGCTTTGGCTAATGGTTCAAAGTTTGCATTTAAAATCAGGATGTCATCTACATATCTGAATGCTAAAAAGTTATGATTAGAGTTGTTTGTGGTGTATAATTCTTCATAATAATGTAAACATAGGTTGGATACTAAACTGGAAATTTGGGAACCCATGAGCACACCAATGTTTTATTTATAAGTAAGTTTGCCGTCGAAGATATAGTTATTAAGTAAACAGAGATTGACATAATTGTTCCATGTATTATCACTTATATTCAATTTATCTTTGTATCTGTGATAAAGTTGTTTTAGCACAAATAGCTGTGTATATATATTGCTCCAGGGATATGCGGTGGCCATTCCCTGACCTTTCCGCATCCTCCGTATTTGGTGGTCATGGGATCGAACCCCGGTCTAAATCAAGAAGCATGTGCTACGCACTGCTGCTCCTGCCCATCTGGCTATGGAGGCGCCAATATATAGTAGTATGCATGAATAGGAAATGTGAAGAAAAAGAAAAAAACAGGAATTGCACCTGAATGCACAAAACTGCAAAAACAGGATACAACAGTATATAAATGAAATTAGAAAGAATTAATAGAAAATACAAAAAGATGGAGAAGTATTTAACACATGGTGCTGAACCTAATAGAAGAAAAGTAAGAAAAAGAAAAGAAGGAGAATTATAAAGAAAAAGAATATTAAGAACCTACAAAAAAAAAAAATTATAAAATTATATAAAATTAAAGGCTGAATCAATGAGCCAATAAAATGCAGATAAGCTGAAAGGGAAAGAAGAAATATATGATTAATTAATACAAAAAATAGTGAGCATCAAACTGAGGATGGGAGGACGGTAAATAAGGGGGAAAAAAAAGTTGATGCAAACTAAACAAAGTTGGTACATAAATCAGGCATTTCATCAGGGGACTACACCTGATCATGTACCACTGCATTTCTATACAAACTTATGTTAATGGAGGAAAGATTAAAAATAATAGAGGAGAAAAAGATAGAACCTCCAAACATATAAGTAAGGTAGCTCAAATGCAGTGTATGTAATTAAATCAAACAAATTATTAAAGTATAAATGAATTAAAAAAGAATAATAAATGCCTTGATTTCGTGTACATAACTTGAGAATATGTAAAGGCGGAGGGAAATGAAAAAGTAATGAAAATAAAAAAGCGAAAATTCTGAATCGCCCAAAGGACAAAAAAATAAATAAATAAATAAAAATAGAGCTCAATGTATAAAAATGTTTTGAAAAAGAGAGATGAAAAAGTGAATTTTGAGATCATAAATGTATTAAGTGTGACAGGTAGTGGTATAGAAATGGGAAATAAAACGGGACAAGGAAAGGAAAAAGGTAATAAAGATAAAGGAAGTGAAAATAGTAAGAATAAGAAAAGTAAGAATACCCGAATTGCCCTCGTATTATACTAATAGTTCAGCGAACGGAAGAAAGAAGAATAGAAAGTAGAAAGATAAAAAGAAAAGAGTTTAAAGGATGCTAGGCAAGCTAGGTACTTAAATACCCAACCTCTTAGAGAGGGCCTTGGCTGAGAGAGTGTTAGTTAAAGTAGAAACTAATACCACTAGCCTGTGCTATATTTTAAAATGCCAAAAAATACAGAATGCTGAGCCGACCGGGCTAGCCGGGTGGGTAAAGTGCCTGCCTGGCAACCCAAAGGTCGCGGGTTCAATTCCCGCCTCGGGCTTGGATCAAAGTACTGCAAAAACCTTGGGAGGTGCATTATGGCCACAGAAGCCTATGCGCCAACAACTACCAAAAAAAAAAAAAAAAAAAACAGAATGCTGAAAAATAAAAATATATAAAGTAACAATGATGAATAATAGAGAACAATTAAATACCTGTTATTCATTGAGTTATTATTATTATTAATAGCCATATGGTGCAAGGAAGCCCGAGGCTTATGCTGCACCAGTAAAAAAATAAAAAATTCCCGAGTTACCCTGAGAGAGAGAGAGTCAAAAGTAGGAGGGACTCACCAAGAAAGGGAAGAATGATGATATCCAGCTCAGGATCCTGGGTGTGCCAAGCCCATACTCACCAGATGTGAGCCCCCGGGGTTAATTTATGTTACATCAAGATAGGCAAAATGTATTACTAAGAAGGGCATAAATATTTCATCAAGATGGGTAGGTATAAATGGAATATAAACAGAAGAAGAGCTATGACAACTGTGTAGTTGCTCAGTAGAAAGCTGAGTAAAAAAGCACTAGTGCCCTCTATAGCTATTAAAATAGAACTGAGTGAGTTGAGCTATCAAAAAGAAATAAAAATGAATGTGAAACTAATATTGTGTATATTAAGGCTGACTGGAGAAAAAAAAAATTCTGAAGAAATGTGAAAGAGCAACATGCCATAGACAATAACAAGAAAATAAAATACCATTATTATTGTAAATGATTATTAATAGTAATAAAGAAAATAAACTTAGAGAGTGAAAAAGCATAAATATCATTCAGAGAGAAGTCATATAATGCATTCACTTTCAAAGTAGTGGAACTACCACTATTTAAATATATATCTGTACAACTATACAAGTATCAGGTTAGCACTAACCAAAATGAGACATAATAAATCCAAATTTTTGTTTGATGAATGACAACATTTTTTTATATTATAATTGATATCGCTTTTTAAGGCATTAGTGAAAAGTGTTTGATTACTGCTTAAATTTACAAGCTGAATAATCTGTGTACAGACGATGCTTTTATGAATTTTAATAGAAATATTAGAATTCCAATTAGTTAGATAAATAATGTTAAAATTAAATTTACTTCTTTTGTCAAATAATTCCAAAATATGAAGAAGAGGGGGACTACTTAAAGTAATACTTAAATAAAGGAAGTTAGTGTATTGATTACCATTGTTTTCTTTATTCAAGGTAAGTTCAATTGGGTATATAGTTTTAGTAATATTTTCAAAACGGACATCCAAAACAAGAATGTCGTCAACATAGCGAAAAGCATATAAATTATGGTTTGGGTTGTTATGAGTATATAAATCTTCATAATAATACAGAAATAAATTAGAGACTATGCTTGAAATTTGTGAGCCCCTAGGCACTCCTACAGTTTGTCTATAAGTAAATTTGCCATCATAAATGAAATTGTTGAGAATACATAGGTTAATATAGCTATTCCAAACAACCTCATCTACATGTAGAATGTTCTTATATTTAGGGTATAATTGATTAAGTACAAAAATAATCAGATGATCTGGCAGAGAGGTAAATAGGTTTCAAAAGTCATATGTTTCGATGCTGAAAAGATTAGTATTAGAATTAATGGTTTTGATGACGTTATGATTATTATTGATGATCCAGGTAGATGGAAGATTAATAAAGATAGTATTTAGAAATTTAAAAAATTGCTTACCTGGCAAATAACAGCCACTTTTTTTAGCAATTGTGATGAATCTGAAGTTGACAGGTGCTTGTGCAACTTGGCTATCATATATATTCCTCCATTAACATAAGTTTGTATAGAAACGCAGTGGTTTGGTATATGATCAGGTGTAGTCCCCTGATGAAATGCCTGATCTTATGTACCAACTTTGTTTAGTTTGCATCAACCTTTTTTTTTTTCCTTATTTACCATCCTCCCACCCTCAGTTTGATGCTCACTATTTTTTGTATTAATTAATCATATATTTCTTCTTTCCCTTTCAGCTTATCTGCGTTTGATTGGCTCATTGATTCAGCCTTTAATTTTATATAATTTATAATTTTTTTTTTTTTTTTGTCTTTTCTTAATATTCTTTTTCTTTATATTTCTCATTCTTTTCTTCTATCTTTTTTTATTTTCTATTAATTCTCTCTAATTTCATCCACATATATATATATACATAGAGAGCTCTGTTTAGCAACAAGTTGATAATGAGATGATAATGATATTTTCAGTAATCTTATTTTGAATTATCAGTTACATATTATTTTAGTTATACATAATTTTACATAGTTATGTAAAACAAAAAACCAGTTGCTTTCCCTACCCCTTCTTTAATTTTTTTTTAATATTAAATAATCTGATATTTTGAACTTTCACCTTTTGCATGGATACAATGAGGCACACAGAAAATCCCTTCTGTTCTTCCCAAATGAGGTTGCTGATGCTAATCAAACTATTATCATTAATCCTATCATGCTATGCTATGATAGGATTAATGATAATAGTTAAATTCAGTGATTTTTATCTTACATTGGTTGCTCCTAATGATTGACTCTTACTGTCCATCAAACTATATGTCATATAAATCTTTAAATCAAGCTTTTCTTTTTTTTAACTCAAAGTTTAGAATGCCATTACTTCAGCACCTTCATTCTGTGTGGGTTTCTTGAACTTATCATTTAAACTTTCCCTAACTTAACCTATCATAATGAGACTGTTTATGATTGGGTTACAAAAATTTACAATATTTTATTCCTAATTTTCAGTTAAAAGAAAATATTACACTCACTCTGAAGCATAATCTTCCATAAAACAGTCAGCAACTGCTGATCACAATTTGCTATGCAGTCCAACAATAAGCCAAAATAAATTTTCAATGCTAGCACAACAAAACTGCTTATTCATATAAAATCTGAAAAAATTTGTATGAAATTTAAAAAAGTGATTAAAATGTAAAATTTAGTTTTACATTTTACTCACTGTGTCCATTTGCACTTGCAGCTGCTAAACCCCATGTACTTTTTCTGACAGAATCTCAGTTATTGATTGATTCAACTACTGTTCATCTCAGTTGCCCATATTATTCGCTGTATGATTCCTTTCACCTCAAAGGTAGTACTTGTGCATACGTCCATTCCGATATTCCCTGTCAGAGACTTAGTAATTTGGAATCTCCTCTTTTCGATCTTCTCTGGCTTAAAATCTCTCTACCTCATTGTGTCAAATTCATTCTCCCAACTCCACTAATCACTTGGAGCTCTGACTTTCTCTCTTTGCAACTCGATTTTCTCCAGTCCAACTTTCCTAATAGTGAGGTAATTTTCCTTGGTGATTTTAATGTTCAGAACTCCAGCCGGCTTCCGTTTTCTAGTCACACTGACCCAGCTGGTCGAGATACTGAGACTTTTGCAATTACTAATGTCCTCGCACAGATAGTTCATTTAACTACAAGAATACCGGACAATCCTAACCATACAGCCAACATGTTTGATCGTTTTCACACATACAACCCTTCTAAGTACACAGTCGAAGTGAGTGTTCCTTTAGGCACCTCAGATCACAACTTAGTGATTGTCTCTTCTCCATGGACCCTTTATCTCATGGCTATTTCCAGCCTCGTATTGTTTGGCATTACAAGAATACAAAATGGGATGACCTGCGTGATTTCTTTTCTTCTTTTCCTTGGTCGGATTATTGTTTCAAAACTTCTGATGTCAATGTTTGCTCAGATCGTGTCAGTTAAATTATTCTTGTATGAATAGAATCCTTTATTCCACACTCCACTTTAAAATCCCGTCCTTTATCTAAACCTTGGTTTTCCAATGTGCTAAGGCTGTTCAAGAGAAGAACATTGCATATCATAATTGGCTTGTTTACAATTCTTCAGTTTCATTTTCTGCCTACACCAAAGCTCGCAAAAATTGTAAAGCAGTCATTAATCAGTCCAAACTAGATTTTGAACAGGCTAAGAGTAGAAAACTTGCTTCTTACCCTAACGGTAGCCGAGCATTCTGGTCTCTTGCCAAAGATATTGGCCGCAACTTTTGCCCCTCTGTCAAAACCAGATGGTTCTGTTGTCACTTCAGCCAAGGATAAAGCTGACCTGCTAGCATCCAACTCATATATTAATGATCTTGGTAAAACACCTTCCACCATTCCCAACATGCTCCATTCAATGTCTCCTGTGGTCTTCCGTCAAAAGGATGTCAGAAGGATTTTGACGAATCTTGATGCTAAGAAAACTCCTGGTCCTGATGGTATTTCTCCACTTGTTCTCAAAACCTGTGCTCCTGAACTTACAATTGCTCTTTGCCCGCCTTTTTTCACTTTCTTATTCCAAAGGTGTTTTTCCTTCTGCTTGGAAATTTGCTCACATCCAGCCAGTTCCTAAAAAGGGTGACAAATCCCTCCCGTCCAATTGTTGTCATTTTACAGTTACTTCTACTCTTTCTAAAGTAATGGAGAAATCAATTCACCGCCAACTCTTAAACTACCTAGAAACCTTCTGTCTGGTCAACGATTGCCAGTATGGATTCCAGAATATCACCAGTGTCGATCCACTGGTGATATTCTGGCTTATGTTACCCATTTATGGACAAATTCAACAGAAAAGTTCGGTGAAACACAAGCAGTTGCTCTTGACATCTCAAAGGCTTTCAGTCGTGTTTATAATAAAGGTCTTCTAAACAAGCTTCCATCTTATGCTTTGTGAACTGTTTTTTTAATTGGTTATCGAGTTTTCTGTCTGATCGCTCACTGAGGGCGATGGTACATTGCTCCTTGTCTTCTAACTTCTCCACTAATGGTAGTGTCCCCCAAGGTTCAGTTCTTTCCCCCACTCTTTTCCTCTTGTATATTAATGACCTCCTTCCATTGACTGGAAATTCCATCTGTAGTTTTGCCAATGATAGCACATTGCATTCCTCTTTCCATTTTGAGAAACCTTGCCCTGCTCAATCAGCTTCAACTTCTCGAATATCCGCTACCAATTTCTTAAATGCCAATCTTCATGTAATTCTCCAGTGGGGCAAAGACAACTTAGTTGATTTCAATCCTTCTAAAACTCAGTCTTGTATTATATCTCACAAAAAGGATTCTTCTGCTCCTATGGTGACACTCCGATTTCTAGGTAAGTTGATATATCTCTTTTAGGGATTACCCTGACTTTTAATCTCTCTTGGCACCAGCACATTACAAATATTGCTTCCTCTGCCTCTAAAAGACTTGGTTTACTCTTTCACTCTCTGCGTTAATTTTCTTCCAAACAGCTGTTCACTCTGTACAAATCGCAAATCCGCCCTACCATGGAATATTGTTCCCACATCTGGGGCGGGGCCCCCAAAGCCTCTCTCAGGTATCTAGATTCCATTCAGAAGAGGGTAGTCGGGTTAATTAATGACTCGTCTCTAACAGAGTCTCTCCACTTGCTGTCTCATAGACTTACTGTCAACATCCATTTACTGTCCAATTTCAAACTCACAGAACCAACTTTTCATCTTCCTCGTTTATTCATTCAACTGCCGGATTCTAGAACAACCTTCCTTCATATGTATTGCCTGAAAATTACAGTCTACAGAAGTTCAAGTCTAATGTCAACAAATATCTTCTTTCATATTCTCAACCTCCAACTCAAGCATGATACTAAGTACTATAGGTTCTAATACCTCTCATGTTTGGGGTTTTCATTAAAAAAACTGCCTACTTTTGTAAATTTCCCTAACGTAAACTATCACTGTGAAGTTATTACATGTAGTTAGGTTAGATTAGGGAATTTACTTATTGTATCACATGGGTTAAGATCAATTTTTATTTCTGTATTGTAGTTAATAAAAAAAGGTACTGCATTTACTGAGTTGTGCAATGATCCATAAAAAATCCAGTATTGTTGGTCATGAAACTGTTGTAACTGTCCAATCATTTGTTCCATACATATTATTGTTAATGATGAATTGCATTAGATTAGAAATGGTTGCAAATGAGCAGCCAGCAATTGAAGCACTAGCACAGAATTAAATTGCTAAAGTGAGTGAATTCTGAGCCTTAAGTTTAAAAAAAAAGAAAAGAAAAGTTGCTGTTTGACATACAATTTGATTAACAGTAGTTTTCACTTATTTTCAAGAGCAACCAATGAAAGACATGCATCCTGGAATTTGAATTATATCATAACATGGGTTTGACTGGCATCAGCAAATATTCTGCTTTGCATTCTCAACAAAGTTCTCTTAGTGGGATTTAGAGTGCACAATTACTTTTTAATAGTGAGTGAAAATGAGTTTTTCTAAATTGTATTGTATTTATCTAATATTCAATCAGGTATTATTAATGCAAAGTGTAACTTTTTTTTTTCTTTAATAATATTTATATATATATATTTTTTTTTTTTTCAAAATATAGGTATCAGCAGCTGCTGCGGCTGCTGCCCATGGAACAGGAACAGCAGCAGTAACACCTGCAGTTGCACAGACACAGTTATTGTCTCATGCCGTCCTGCAAGCTGCTACAACAACAACTGCAGCTGCAAAACCAATAGCCACTGTAACTTTAACACAGACCTCTTCCTCTCCATCCCATACCCCTACCACTGTAGGAGTAGTATCAGCTTCTGGTCTTCCTCCTTCAAACTCTCCATCCTTATCAGCTACTGTTCAGACCAGAGTAATTCCTGTTTCTCAGTCAGCAGTATCCCCTCCTGCAACAGTTACTTCTTTATCACAACCTCCACCTTCAATAAAACAGACTATACAGGTATATAAGTAAAGCACCTTCATAACTTACACTTATATGATTAGTTTATATAATTTTAATCCATCAAAATATATCACTCCTAACACTGTAATTACATTTCCACAAGTTATGAATACTGATTTATTTTTTATTTGAATTTCACTGAATTATATTTTTAAAACAGATTACTTTAAAACAAGATATATACATGGTCATTCAAAGGAAAACTGCAGAACTGCATAAAATGGATATTATGCAAAAACTGATAATAAGCTTGTATCAGATTATTGATCAAAGCCTGTTGTCAACACTGAGTGCCAATATGGCACCCTCTCTTAGCATTATTTGGAAACAGTCAATTTTCGAGATGGCAGCACTCATGTGTCAAGGTAGAGATGCAATCTGTAATCAGATTTTTGAATGCAGGAGGAATAAAACTTGGCAAAGCTTGTGTGAGTCAACAGAAAACCTACAAATGGGCAAATAAGTTTAAGCACACTATTAAAAGTGTTGAGGAGTCATCCAGAGAAAGCACATTTTGTCATGACACCAAAAGCATATTAGCAATGGAATAACTCCTATGAGGAAACCTTATGAGTTCTTCCTACTGCATGACATGGCAATACTGAAAAAATTGCTGTCATGCAAGATTAGTATTGGTTCCATACATATTATTGTTAATGATGAATTGCAATTTCAAAAATTGTGTGCTCGATGGATTACCTGGTGTTTAACACCAAAACTGAAGGAACAATGACTTAATGTGTTCCATGTTTATTTCACAGTATGAGCAAGGAGGCATCTTCTTAGATCACTGAGTGACCAGAGATGAGTCCTAGGTGCACTATTACAACAGAAAGCAAATGGGCAAGTTCGGAGTGGCACCACATGGGCTCACCTTCACAAAATCAAATCTGTACCCAAGCATCAAATGGTGAAGTATTCTGGGACCATAATGGAGTGATTCTGGAAATTGTCTGGGGAGAGTGAGAGTGAGGAGAACGGGATGAGTGACAAATACTGTGATTTGCTTCTGAACATTTAAAGCCACCAATTTGAAAGAAACATCATGATTTGGTGTCCTCACACCACACCCACCCATTCTACAGAGAATCAGATGCAGCAGATGAAGTTTGAGATATTAACCCATTTTCCATATTCACTAGACAGCTCCATGTGATTGTTACCTTTTTTTTTTTTGACCACTAAAATATGCACAAAGAGGACATCATATAAAGAGGTCAAGACAGCCATGTATAAATGGTTTCTACACCAACTACTACTCTCAATGAATGCATGCATTAATACATTGATGATGGAAGCATATGGGAACTACATTGAAGAATGGCCATACATAGTTCCTTGTTGTTTTGTGAATTACAACTTTTATTTAATATTTGTAGTTTTCATTGAATGAAATTACTTTATAGATATAGATTGAAATTTGTTTGTTTTTGGTTTTTAGGAGCATTAGCAACTAAGACCATATTGCTCCGGGGATATGCGGTGGTCATTCCCTGACCTTTCCACATCCTCCGTATTTGGTGGGCACGGGCTCGAACCCCGGTCTAATCAAGAAGCGTGTGCTACGCACTGCTGCCCCTGCCCACCTGGCTATGGAGGCGCCAAATTTGTTTGAATTGATATAAAACTGTTTTCTGTACTAGCATTTTAGAGAGACAATGAGAGAAAATAATACTCTTGATCTGAGTATCAGCACTACCCCTTTATTATTAAATATCTTCAGGTGAAGAAACAGCTATTAGCTCACACACAAAGAAACCACTAATACATAGTGGTTTCTTTGCGTATACTCAAAGATTCTTTGATGTGGATTTATTTAAAGGTACAATTGCTATGAAGGATAAAGAGAAAGGATTTTGCTTTCACAAAATCATTCCATGATCTTTGACAATCTTTAAATTCTTTTCAGAAAAGGGCTAACTGATGTTAACAGTTGCAAATGGAAGTGTTCAGGGAAGTAATCATAAAAGCTACTAAGCTTTTTATACCAACTGTACTGCATTCACTTTAATCATTGCCGAAGTACCACTATATTTTTTAGCAAATAAACAATGACTTCTTTACTTGATAATGTGTATTTGTTTGTCAGGATTGAAATTAGAGTGAACAGAGTATAAAAGGTATTGTTTAATGGACTTGGTTCTTGAGAGTGTTGCAGACATTCTCTTGTATATGCCAAGCTATGCTTGCTACATGGAAATCTAAAACGGTGTTGGAACTGATATTCAGGTGACACTGAAATCAAGTGTACCTAATTTCAGCAAATTACGGTAGGTCTGTGACAGCCAAATCCTCTGCTTGCACCTCCACAATGGTGGGACTTATACTAACCCTGGGTATAACCTCCATGTGCAAGGCCTGAAATATGACACCTAGCACACTGTGGGTAACCACACGGAGGAATGCCGACCCTCTGTCGGCATTCCTCCGTGTGGAGGCAATACTAGGTAGTAGATGACTCTCATCAACCAGTGCAATACCACTACTTTGCTTATTGGGGGTTTGAAGTGGTGGAAACCATCTTTAATTTCCAGAGAAAAGCTCCACTAACTCCCCCCCACCTCTTCCATCATGCAGTGTGATTGATGTCTTTTGAGGTTATGATGGACGTTGTGACGAGATCCAATCTTCCTTGCATTTCGAAGTTACAACTCTAAAACGGTATTTGCAGGTCGGCCGCTAGTTAGTACACCGGACAGAACCTATTGGTAACTGTTTAGGACGCTTCCGGATCAGCTAGTGTATAATCTTGCTACCTCTACTCTGGCAGATTGTAACTGGAGGGAGTCCGAGTAGTGTATGTGGAGGGCATTGTCGAGGCCACGTTATGTCAAGGAGCTGGGTATAGTCTTACCCAGTACACCATATCCAAAAATTTACTTCATATTTTTGTCCCCCACTACCTTTTCTTAGTACTGAATACACCATGAATTGTCAAACTAATAGAGCAAACTTATTTGCAAAAAAATCTAAACCTCCCAAGCGCTTTCTCGTTCATTTCACAAACATACATGGTCTCAGTTCTAATCTGAATGATGTCCATTTCTGCTTACAGTTTGCCAAACCCCATGTACTTTTTCTGGAAGAATCTCAGTTATTGATTGATTCAGCCACTGCTCATCTCATTGTTCAAATTATTCGCTGTATGATTCCTTTTGCTTCAAAGGTAGTACTTATGCATATGTCCATTCTGATATTCCCTGTCAGAGACTTAGTAAATTTGGAATCTCCTCTTTTTGATCTCTGGCTTAAAATCTCTCTACCACATTCTGTCAAATTCATCTGTTGCCTCTATCATTCTCCGAACACCACTAATCATATGGAACTTTGACTTCCTCTCCTTGAAACTTGACTTTCTCCATTCTATCTTTCCTAAAAATGACATAATTTTCCTTGGTAATTTTAAAGTTCACAACTCCAACTGGCTTCCGTTTTCTAGTCACGCGGACCCAGCTGGTCGAGATGCTGAGGATTTTGCAATTACTAAAGACCTCGCATTTGTTTATTTACCTACCAGATAATCCTGACCACATAGCCAACACGCTTGATCTTTTTCTCACAAACAACTCTTCTAAGTACATGGTCAAGGTGAGTAGTCCTCTAGGCACTTCAGATCACAACTTTGTAATGGTCTCTTCTCCAATAGAGCCTTTCTCCTATAGCCATTTCCAACTTCATGTTGTTTGGCATTACAAGAATGCAAAATGGAATGATCTGCGAGATTTCTTTTCTTTGGTCAAGTAATTCTAGGAAGGTTAAGGATTGGGCATACTTGCTTCACACACACATCTATCTATTAAGGAATGACAGCGCTCCTCAATGCACATCATGTCATGTGCAACTGACTATTTGTCATTTATTAGTGGACTGTCCTCACCTTCTCAATATTTGCTCAAGCAGCTTTAAATCATGTTCTAATGCACAGTCATCACTAACGTTATTGCAGATTCTTGAAGATGATCCTAATAAGAAAGAACTGTTTACCTTCCAAAATAACATAGGAATATACCATAAAATATAACAGATATTACAATAAAGTTAGTATTTCCTATTAACTATTAGAAAGATACAGTATGGCCCTAGCCGCCTATGTGTCATTAAATCCCAACACAATAACAACAACTTGGTCGGATTAATGTTTCAAAACTTCTGATTTCAACATTTGTTTGGATCGTGTGAGTGAAATTATTCTTGTAGGGATGGAATCCTTTATTCCACACTCCGCCTTACAATCTTGTCCTTTATCTAAACCTTGGTTTTCCAATAAATGTGCTAAGGTTGTTCAAGAGAAGAATGTTCCATATTGTAATTAGCTTATTTCCAAATCTTAAGTTTCATTTTCTGCCTACACCAAAGCTCGCAGCAATAATAAAGCAGTTATTAATCAGTCCAAACTTGATTTTGAACAGGCTAAGTGTAGAAAACTTGCTACTTGTTCAAATGGTAGCTGAGAATTGTGGTATCTTGCCAAAGCTGTTGGCTGCAACTTTTGCCCATCTCTGTTCCCACCTCTGTTAAAACCAAATGGTACTATTACCAATTCAGCCAAGAATAAAGCTGACCTGCTAGCATCCTATTTTTTTTCCACCTCGTGTATTAATGATCTTGGTAAGCCACCTCCCACCATTCCCAATGCACTCCATTCATTGCCTCCTGTGGTCTTCCATCAAAAGGATGTCAGTATTTTGACGAATCTTGTGCTAAGAAAACTCTAAGTTCTTCACTTGTTCTCAAAACCTGTGCCATTAAATTACTCCTGTGCTGTGTTGCCTTTTTTCACATTCTTATTCCAAAGGTGTTTTTCCTTCTGCTTAGAAATTTGCTGATATCTTGCCAGTTCCTAAAAAAGGTCAAATCCCTCCCATCCAGTTATCATCCCATTGCAATTACTTCTACTCTTTCTAAAGTGATGGAGAAATCAATTAACCGCCAACTCTTAAAACTATCTAGAAATCTTCCATCTGATCAACGTTGGTCGCCAGTATGGATTCTGTTGGCGTTGATCCTCTGGTGATATTCTGGCTTATGTTGCCCATCTGTGGACAAATTCAGTGGAAACGTTTAGTGAAACTCATGCAGTTGCTCTTGATATTTCAAAGGCTTTTGATCGCGTTTGACATAAAGGTCTTCTAAATAAGCTTCCATCTTATGTAATTGTTTTTTTTTTTTTTAATCGGGTATCCAGTTTTCTCCCTGATCACTCACTGTTGATGATGGTAGGTGGCTCTGTCTTCTAATTTCTCCACTAATGCTGGTATTCCCCCCCCCCAAGGTTCATTTCTTTCTCCCATTTTTTTCCTCTTTTGTATTAATGATCTTCTTCCATTGACCGGAAATCCTATCCATAGTTTTGCTGATAATAGCACATCGCATTCCACCTTCCAGTTTGAAAAACCTTACCCTGCTCAAACAGCTTCAACTTCTCGAATATCCACTACCAGTTCCTTAAATGCTGATCCCCAGGTAATTCTCCATTGGGACAAAGATAACTTAGTTGATATCAATCCTTCTAAAACTCAGTCCTGTCTGAGTCATAAAATGTGACAATGTCATAAAAAGGATTTTTCTGTTCCTATGGTTATCTTCGATGACACTCCAATTTCTAGGCAGGATCATATATCTCTATTGGGATTACCCTCACTTCTAATTTCTCTTGGCATAAGCACATTACAAATATTGCTTCCACTGCATCTAAAAAAACTGGGTTTTCTCTTTCACTCTCAGCATTACTTTTCTTCCAAGCAGCTGTTCACTCTGCACAAATCACAGATTCGCCCTACCATGGAATATTGTTCCCACATCTGCAGTGGTGCCCCCCCCTCATAATTTCTCTAAGTCTGCTAGATTCCATTCAAAAGAGGGCAGTTAGGTTAATTAATGACTGATCTCTAACTGGATCTCTCCACTCCCTGTCTAATAGACGTTCTATATCTGCTGCATGCAAATACTTCCATGGGCACTGTTCTTATGAATTGGCTTCTACACTGATGAGCCAAAACATTATGACCAGTGAGTCATTATGCAAATTGAAGCAACTGCAGGTGAACTACGGTGTGGGTCGGGACCCGGTATAAAAAACACCTGATACTGAGCTCCATTAATCAGTGTTAGTCTTGTATTTAAGATGAGAAAAGCAGCGAACTTAGTGAGTTTGACAATGGCCAGATGACTGGGTTAGAGCATATCTGAAACGGCACAGCTGGTGGGGTACTCACAGTCATCCGTGGTTAGTGGTCTGAGGAGGAAAACTCATGAACCGCTGGTGAAGTGTTGGACAACCACGGCTCATCAATGCTCGAGGTGAGCAAAGGCTCACCTCGAAATGGCAACAGAAGGGCGACTTGCCAGTAATCAGAATGCTGGTGATGGGAGTAATGTGTCACAACACACAGTACATCAAACCTTGCTGAAAATGGGCTGCGTAGCCGCAGGCTGCTCTGAGTACCCTTGCTAACCACAGTTCACCGGTGACAGTGCTTACAATGGGCACGCAAGCATTGAAACTGGATCTTGAGTGATTGGAAGAAGGTCATCTGGTTCGATGAATCACGTTTCCTGTTGCACCATGTGGGTAGCCAGGTACGTTGTGTTGTTTACCTGGAGAAGTGATGGCGCCTGGATGCACTGTGGGATGAAAACAAGCTGGTGGCAGCAGTGTCATGCTTTGGACGATGTTCTGCTGGGATACCCTGGGTCCAGTCATCCATGTGCCGGGCACTCTGACAGCTGCCACCTACCTAAACATCATTGCTGACCAGGTACACCCTTTCATGGCAACGGTCTTCCCCCTCTGGCAGTGCCATCTTTCAGCAGGATAATGCACCATGCATTGTTTGATATTGATTGGCGGAACATGAGGAAGACTTCCAGGTATTGCCCTGGCCACCAAATTTCCCAGACATCAATCCCATTGAGCATCTGTGGTTTGTGTTGTAACAGCAACTCCAATCTGTGGTGTCTCAACCACGGACCTTACAGGAGTTAAAAGATCTGCTGGTTACATGTTGGTACCAGATACCACAAGACACATTTAGAAATCTTGTACTGTCCATACCTCACCAGGAATGAGCTGTTTTGGCTGCACGTGGAGGACCAACATCATATTAGGTAGCCTAGAGTGGTCATAATGTTTTGGCTCATCGGTGTATAATTCCCGCTCTTTTTCAAGGCAGTCCGAACATGCACTACAACCAGTCAAAATCCTTTTTCTGTCCAACTTCAAACTCATAGAACCAACTTCTTTTTTCTCATTTATTCATTCGACTTCTATTTTCTGAAACAACCTTTCTTCATACGTATTTCCTGAACAGAAGTTCAAGGAAATACGTATCTATAGAAGTTCAAGTCTAATGTCAACAAATATCTTCCATCATCTTCTCAACCTCCAACCCAAGCACGGTACTAAGTAATGTAGGTTCTGATACCGCTCGTGTTTGAGGTTTTAATAAAAAAAAATAAAAAAATAAAATTTTTTTTTTTTTTTAAATTCCGGGTGGCACCACGTTTCTGTTAGCCCTATTATATCAGCATTAGTTGTCTTAACCAGGAATTAAAATTCAGCTATTTTATTGACAACACTCCTGACATTACTGTAGATGCATTTGAGGCATTGCTTCTCTCAGAACATGCTATCAACATCAGCTGTTGTGGCAACAAACAAGAATTTAACGTGAGTTCAAGCATTACTTTGAACTCACCTTAAATTAACATATCATCAGATAAACACAGATCTAAATTACCCCCCCCCCCCAACTAGCAGTTTCCCTAAACCCGTAGGTTATCCTCAATGATACTGGCAAAAATTCTTGTGCCACCTTTATTAAATTGAATACCACTCAAAAAAATAGATTCCTACTACGTACAAATGCGGGCCACACAGATAAAAAATTCCCCCCCCCCCACAGAGCCTTGCAGATTCCCTAAAGTTTCAAGTTAATCTACACGGCTTTCAGTATATAGTCCCTCCTATCGCTTCTGGGCAGAATCTGACAATCTGTTGGTAACATCATCAATTGTAGCTCCTGGTAAACACACTCTGGTTCTGGACCACCTATCTTTATTACAAAAAATGTTTGATTCACCCAATAAAACTAGATCGCCTTCAACCAGAGTAGTCTACTTGTTGTTTTCTGGGTCTCAAATTGCGAGTGCATCACCTGGCAGGTCAGGAGGTACTTGAGTCCCTGACGAGCACCAATTTATAATTTGATTTCGGTACACTCAGTGGTGAGCTGTAGTGGGCTCGCGAGAGCCCATTGTTATTTTTTTTTTAAATTTGCGAGCCCATTGTTGAGATGATCATTTATTTTACAAATGAAATCCTGGATGAAATTATTGAGTATCTAGAGCCGAAACTATGGTGGGGCAAGCGTGGCCCCATCCCCATCATTTTAATGGCTCAATCGATCGGTTATGTATTTTAAAATTGCTTCATTTATGATTTAATTACAGTTGGACCTCTGTTTAACGAACTTCTTTTTAGCGAATTGTTTTTGAATTTCCCCTTGGTAATTACATTTAAAATAGTTTCCATTGAACGAAGAAAATTTCCATGTAACGAACGGATTAGAAGAAACAATTGTGTATGAATTGTTCTCACCTCTGGCCTATAGACAATTTAGGTAATTAGAAAGCGTGAGTTAAGGGTGAAAGGGATTACCATTTCACAATGTTAATGGTGCCCGTAAAACCTATGCAGTCATATACCGAGAAGTCACGGTAGTCATTATGCTTTCCATAGCCAGTCAGAGGATTAAGAAGATTCTCTACACGGATTATAGCCTCTGGTCAACCTGTGTTGTGTTCCCCCTTTACTCTGGCAAACGAGCATATGTTTTTCGGAGAAGTGAGTGATCCTTGCCTTCCACTAAATTTCTGCTGTCTATGATTACATGGTCACAGTAGCTGAATATCCGTGTGATCGACATTTTGCACTGTATTCAAAGAATTAGTGAGAGTAGCAACGTAGAGGGGGTGGGTGGGATTTGAGGCAACTAAGATATTATATAAACTTTAAGATGAAATGTACGAAAGATTTTGAAACTTTGTCGAGCATTTTTTAGAACATTTAAAAAATGTTCTAAAATATAATGGCATACAGGCAATAATTAAAAAAAAAAAAAAAAAAACTATCACCAATCTCCAAAAACACTAGCGCGAATTAAGGATGATTGCTAAAGAACTTGATGTGGAATGAGCAGCTTGTAGCTTGCGGACTGCAATTGTGGGTTGGAGGAATTATCCCGCTTTGTGCAAATGTTTTGAATCAGAAGTTAAATAATCCAGGATTATTAAATAGACTTTTAAATTTTGAATTTCTTAACCATTTAGCACTAATGATCAACATCCTGCACAGGCTCTCTTACCTTTCAGAAGCTTTACAGTATCACTATGGTAAAAGCAGATAAGTTAATTATTCGAACTATTAATGCTATTGCTAATTTGAAAAATTCTGAAGGAAATTACGAAACTAAAATTGAGAGCATGTTGAGGTGGAAAGAATTTGATGGAATCAAAATCGAAAGTAAAAAAAATTACCTCTGGACAAGTTATTAAATGCATTGTTTTATCCTTAAAGGATAAGTTATTAATGCAACTGGGTGATTTTAAATTAAATAAAGAAAATAACGATACCATTGAAAGAAATTTTAAACATACGCTACCCAAAATCGTGGAAAGTGAAAGAACTTTTATCTCGGTGGCAAGAGGGTGAAAACCGAATAAGAAATTGAAGTTTTTTGATAAAATGTGAAATAAAAATTAATGATTTTAGAGATTTTGTCGAAGACAGTTTATCTTTAAAATCGAGTGAAATTTCATTTTCAATTAAAAAAGCCAGAAATATCTTTGAAACCATTGTGATTGATTAGCAAGCTGAGTGAGCTTTCAGCGTAATGAATAATAATGAGTGAATGAATGAATAAATAATGTTGACAATTAAACATGTTGCAGATTATGATGGCCATACATCTAAATGGAAAACCATTTCTTCAATTTGATCTGGATCGTTACATCAAATCATTCCTCTGTAATCATCACTCAGCTATTGAGCAAAGCAGATCGACAACAAATATTAATAAAGAAGTAAATTGTATGTGGCAATTTTTAGAATAAATTTTTCTTGAATATTTGTGAAAAAATATTGTGAAATGTTTTGTAATAGCTTTTATATTATTTGTGATATGGGAAATATTTCGTGTTATTTTTTATTTGCGATATTAAAATTCTATCATAAAAAAATGTATCCATTATATTTTCCGAGTTGTTAAAAAAACGACGAATAAAAAAGTTGCGCATGTGCCAAGCAGGCGCGGTAGATGGTTTACGTGATGGTTAACATCCTTCGCATTTCTTTTAGGTATATTGATTACGAAATAAAAGAGCTTTTGTAATGTAAATATTTTATTGAACATTCGGAAATTTTCATAATTTCTGGAAGACAAGATACAATGGATTTATAATAACTAAAGTAAGAGATATATACTTGCGATTGCAACATATCTAAATATCTCTGGAAAACCGCGTCAATTGAAGTACCGCTCTTGTAGTTGAAGCGACATACGCAGCTGTTAGGGGCACCTAACAATGGAATGTAATGAAAATGGGAGATGAAAAAAGAAATTGTTGACAAATACTTGTATTCTTGCAGTCATATGACAAATACTTTTATTGTTGCAATCATACTTACTGCAGTAGTAACTTCAAGAAGTATGATTGTGACATCATACTATTAAAAAATTCTAAAAATAACTCCAGACACTATCGTATTGAGGTACCATTGTAAAGGGAGCCATGACGATGAGGTTTTTACGTTTTTTTTTTTTTTTTTAGTAGACCTTATACACATACACTTACGTGCATGGTTAAGGGGGTAACAGGCCCATCTGTCCACCCTCCCCCGAACTGCTCCTGACTAGTCACGAAAAATGCGTCACACGCACTAATTACACTACTAGTAGTGGGAAGCGCCTCTGGTGGAAACCATGGATGACATCACTTCCGTGACCGATCAAAAAGAGAGCCCATTGTTAAAATATTCACAGCTCACCACTGGGTACACTCCTTACATTGGTTGCAAAGAAAAGAATCACCAGATGAGTTAACTCTACCAGACCAGCCTTAGACTACATGCCACAAGCTGTACAAACGATGAAGTTACGTTACCAGAAATTTGAGTCCCGAAGTCTCTGCACTTCGTATTAGCATTTCGCATTAGTAGAGGCATGTGGTGCAAGAAAGCAAGCTTATACAGGGTGTCTCAAAAATATTGGTACAAATGGTTAGGGGAGGTAGGTAACATCTAAAGGGGCATCTGCCCATTATGGAATGTGAATCGCATAGGAACCCATAACCACGGGAAAGTAGTAGCAGAGGCATAAGAAGCAGAAATGACACAAGACGTTAATTAGTGACAAACATTTATTTGACATAATATTAACAATGGAGTACGAGATGGATGCATTTCATGATGTTACAACATATGCTCAAAGGCTCCACCATGAGACACGATGCATGTGTGACACCAACGCAGCATGGATTGGCGAAGACGGTCGAAACCTGGAGTTTCTTTGACAGTAGCAGCAGTGCAGACGAGTCTCGCCACGAGATCCATTTCCGTCTCCACAGGCGATTCATACACGATAGATTTGAGGGCCCCCCCCCACAGATGAAATCAAGGCTCGATAAATCAGGTGAGCGTGGTGGCCAGACAACGGGTCCACCACGGCCAATCCATCAACGCCCAAAACGCCTGTTCAAATGGTCACGAACACACCTTCCATAATGGGCAGATGCCCCGTCATGTTGAAACCGAATGTTGCATCTCACATTTGCTGGAACATCGTCAAGTAACCCTGGTAGAACTTGTTCAAGAAAGATCCAATATTTAGTGGAGTTCATGCGAGATGGTAACAGGTATGGGCCGACTAAGCAGTCACCGACCATACCTGCCCACACATTTATTGCGAAGCGATGTTGTGCCGCATGGGAGCGCACACTATGTGGGCCCTCTGCTAATCCATACACTAGGTGCATGTCTGCCAGCTCACAGTTCGTATATCGACATGCTCTTTGTGCAGCAACTACTGCTTGAATGAGTAAACCAGAAATCTTCCCTCTCGCGAACTGATGAACGGCGCCGTGTACCGACTTACGGTGACGTTTCCGGTTATGGGTTCCTATGCGATTCACATTCCTTTAGATGTTACCTACCTCCCCTAAATGTTTGTACCAATATTTTTGAGACACGCTGTATAACATCAGCCAAAAAAAAAAAAAAAACACCCTTCCCATTTCACTGATCCATTCTTTCCAAATGTTTGTCAGTTCTGCCTTGAATTTATTTAAGCTATCAACTACCACAACAACAGATGGAAATTTGTTACAGTAATCACTGGAACCACCCACTGGCTAAAGGCTAATTTCCGCACATATATTTTACAACTGTCTTTCCTCGGTTTCATTTATGTCCCTTCAGGTTCATAATCTGAGCAAGCGGAAGAGCACGCTGAATTCTCATCAGAATTCAGCATGCACAACCCATTCAAGGTCTTTTATACCTCAATCAGATCACCTTGCAGGTGCCTAGTCTCCAGAGGCTGCAATTTGCAGTACTTAAGCCTTTCTTCTAAGAGCAGTCATTTTTTCCTTCACCAGTCTTGTTGCCCTTCTCTGTACTTGTTCTAATAGCTCTATATCCTTCCTATGAGGAAGGATATAGAGTTCTAAAATGAGGCTTCCAGACCTGTTCACAGTACTCAAGGTGTGGCCTGATCATTGCCTTATACAAAGGAATAATCACCTCCTTATCCCTGCTTGCAAAATTCCTGTATATCATTGACAAGACCCCATGAGCTATTCTCGCAGCCTGTCTCCACTGATCAGCAAACTTCATATCTGACTGCACAATTACCTCCAGGTCTCTTTCATTCTCCACCACCTGAGTGTAACACTACCCAATCGATACATTTCTCTCAGGTTACTGCTACCCATGTGCAGTACTTTGCATTTGTCAATGTTAAACTTCAGTTGCCACTTCTCAGCCCATCCGCCCAACTTTTCCAGATCCTGTTGCAGCAGCATACTGTCATTCCTGTTATTAACAACCCTGGCAACCTTTGTATCATCTGTTGTTGTTATTTGGTTTTTAAGAGCATTAGCAACTAAGGCCATATTGCTCCGGGGATATGCGTTGGTCATTCCCTGACCTTTCTGCATCCTCCGTATTTGGTGGTCACGGGCTCGATCCCCTGTCTAATCAAGAAGCGTGTGCTACGCACTGCTGCTCCTGCCCACCTGGCTACGGAGGCGCCTTTGTATCATCTGCAAACTTCAACACTAAGCTTGATATACCTTCATCAATATCATTGATAAATATACAAAACAACAATGGGCCCAACACCGAACCCTGAGGGACACCGCTGATAACATTAGTCCACGAAGAGCAGTATCCATTGATTACCACTCTGTCTTCTCCCACTCAACCATCCTTTTATCCATTGTAGCAACTTGACTTGCCCTTAATGCCATACTGCTCCAATTTGTTCAGTAGTCTTCCATGTGCAACAGTATCAAAAACTTTTCTGAAAACTTTCCTTGTCACAAAGGAACTGGATGCAAAATTATTTTTTGCATCCAGTTCCTTTGTGACCACGTCATAGTATCCAATCAAATTGGTCAGACAAGGCTTCCCCTTAACAAACCCATGCTGTGTCTGAATTATTACTGCTGGCTTGTCTAGATGATCTGCAATGCTTCTTTAACCAGTGACTCCATTATTTTTCCTGGAATAGAAGTCAAACTAACAGGTCTGTAATTTCCCTGAGTTCAAGAATGCTCTCATAATTATGGCTAAGGGTTTGCTTACTTCCTTTTCCACCTCCTTTAATATAACTGGATAGATCCTATCTATCTTGTAGCAACCATAATTTAAGTAAAATTTTAATTTTGCAGAGATCCTACAGGTTACAAGATAAAACTGTCTATAAAATGCATTGGAAGGGTAATTTATTCTAGTTTTTAGGATATGTAATCATAATATTGTTAAGATTCAACATAGCCTCCATCATTAAGGATACAAAGTATAGTACAATTTTGCAATTCCATAAAAACATTCTTCAGTTGTGTTTCAGTTACAGCATTAATTGCATTTATGATCTGGTACAAGGATTGCTTAAAGAACAAAGTTTTTGAGGAGTTAACCACAAGCTTAATATGCTTCCATAGGAAAAAAAAGTCTAATAGGGACAAATCAGTTTAGTGAGGTAGCTGGACAATTGGCCCACTTCAGCCAATCCATTAATATGGGAAGACTTCGTTTTAAAATTGTTGAACATTTCGAGTGAAGTGAAGCATCGAAGTGCTCCATCTTACTGAAAAACCATATTGGCTTAAATTCTTAATTAACTTAGTTCAGGAATAAAAAAAAATTCTATAGCATTATATAGCTTAACTGTCACCTATGTTTTGCATGCCACAAGAAACTATCAAAAAAGAAAGGACCAATTATGCATGTTTTTCACAGGGCATACCATTGATTTTAGGGGATCCCTTTCATGTTCCCAGACATCTTGTAGTTTCTGTCTCCCAAATATGGCAATTATGGTGAAACATTGCTTCATCACTAAACATTACATTGTTAAGAGATAAGATGCCATTTTCAACGTTTTCATTAAACTTGTGACAGAAAGCTAATCTATCATGGTAGTCCTCTTCCAGCAACATTTGCTGCATTTGAATCTTGTAAGGTTACTTGTGCAATTTCACTGTAAGAATTTTGTGCCCTATTGCTTTAAAAATACAAAGTTCCAGAGATGACCATCTTAGTTGGTTTTTTGGGCATTACTGAAAACTTTCCTGGACCGATGCCATGGTCTCCAGGCCTTCCAGTTTGCAGCACATTGTTAAAGGAACTAGTTCTCTTTAACTTCTTCATCCAGTTTGAAATTGAATTTCTTTGCTATGCTTCCTTTGCATAATTTGTCATAAATTTTCTTCTAACTGCTGATAAGGACTTGAACTCTACAAGCTAGAGTTCAAGTCCTTGTGAATTATTTTCACAAGGAAAATAATTGAACACAGTTCAATTATTTTCATACCTAAAAACTAGAATAAATTACCTTTTCAATACATTTTTTACAGATTTTTTTTATGTCATATAGAACCTAAGTTATTGCAGTATTTTAAAGTGCACATAACCTTTATGGATCCTCTGTATTTTTAATAAAATGTATGATCAGAAAATTCAATTTTGAGAAGGGCTAACTCTTTAAAATCACATTCTGTTACAATTTTAAAATTAATAAATGAAACAAAAACAAAAAAGGTTTATTTTAGGTAGCTTTTTCACCTCCCATGGAACTCTATCTCACCTCTTCATTGGAGGCAAGGCAGAGTTTCATGATTCAGAATCGCTTCTAAGCTATTCTTAATGTGAAGAATTGCATCAATTATTGCTGCTCACCAGCTGTGTTGTCTTCTTGAACCAGTGAAAATATACCTTCCTTGTTCATTTTACTGATCTCTTGGGGCCTTAAACAGCTTGATCAGGTCCTCTCTGAGATGTCATTCTCCAGCTTCCATGCCCTATTTTCTAAGCCTAGGATTTTTTACTTTTTTGAGCAGCTTACTTCCTTTATTCTAGTTTAAAAAATTATAAATGAAATAAAGTTCAAAAAATATGTTTGAAAAGACCTTGTTTAAAGTCACCTTCTATACATTACACATTGAAAATGAACAGGTGAAGGAAATAAAAAATTTGCTATATTTTGAGAGGCCTCATTTCCTCCAGGAAGTAAATCTGGTTAAGAACCTCTGTTCTAAGACATTCTTAATATAGACACACTGCTCACCAACCTTTTACCTGCTTTTTGAATCCTATCTTGAAGCTGAGCAATAATGGCATCCTTCTCTCTAATTGAAAAGGTCCAATAAATCATAAGACATGGAGACACCACGTCCCTCCTAGTTGCCTGCTTTCTATCTGATAGTATCATAACCTCTCTGCCCCCCCCCCCTCCCCAGATATATTTTGGTCTTGAACCTTTTTTTAACCCCACCTCAGCTTATAAGTAAATTGTGAATTAATATGATAATAAATGCATTATATTTTTCTGTCTTGCTATTTTAGGAAGCTTTGCCCTTAAGACAATAAGACAAAAAAAAACAATATAAAAAATATATAATTAATATGATAATAAGTGCCTCTTTGAAGAATTTATTGTCATAAACAGCTTATACAAGTTAAAAATGTCTTGCTAAAATCCAAATAAACTGTGTCAAAATCCTTCCAAATGCCTTTTCTATCTGAATGTCCCTAGATTGCACTGGTAATTATTATTATTATTATAAAAACTTATTCTCCTTTTGGAATTTTTTCTAGGTACTGGTACCAAGTGTATGGGGTGGTTGGTTGTGTCCGGTTACTCTTATTATTGTTATTACTGTTGATTGAGGAACTCTGTTATTATCCTACAGGTGTCCAGGATTGTGCCTTTCTAGAATTCCAATGTAAGTGTTCTCTGGGAGCCTATTGCTGCTTATAGGGGCACTTTGTCACCATGCCATTGGTTGACACAGTGATCGAGATGGTCATTACTTGTTCCATATGCTATGTCACATTTATTTTACTTCCTGCCTTAGGTCTGAGTGCTTCCTGATCATTTCCTCTTATGTTTTCAGGAGAGTTTTGATGTTGGGCACGCTGTCAATGTCAATAAAATAGGCAGCCATTTTCTGTCTGATCAACATCAAGGGTTATGTCTAGTCTGTTGTGCAGGATCATCTTGTCCTTTATTATGGTGAGGTCCTGGTTTAGTTTGTGAATAGGGGCCTCTAGTAGGGCCTAGGATTTGTACTTATGATATGGTACACTTTCTTTGATCAGCTGGTATTTTTGTACTAGCTTCTGATGTGTTATCTTTGTGACCTGGTTGTGAGTGTACTCCATCTAGATGATCACCTTGCATCCTGTACTCCCTCTAGATGATCATCTGGTCTGGTCTGATCTGGTCTGTCTGTGGACTCCTTGTTGTGTGCTATTTGTCTATCTTTCTTATGGCTTGGTAGATTGGTACTGTGTTTTCCTGGAAGTAATTGCAAATGTTCTTAATTGCCTTCTCTTGTTCACTGAGGTCAGTCAATCCCCTCCTTTCTGGGCTAGCTATCATTCTCTTGATAGTCGATTTTGGTGGCTCTTTGTCATCATTATCCTGGTCGATCTCATAATCTCCTTCAGCTTGGTGTTGGTCCATTCTGTGATCTCAAATGAGCACGTTGGTACTGGTACTGCATAAATGTTTATAGCTGTGACTATATTTCTGCCATTCAACATTGATTTTAGAAGACTTCTCAATCCCTGATTGTATTTTCTCAGTCAGGTATTTCTTGATCTCCTTGTTTTCTAATTGTTGCGTTTACATCATCACCGGATATTTGTAGGTATCTCCCTCTGTCATGGCTTCAGTCTCTTCACCAGTCTTTTGTGAGGCGCCTCCGTAGCCAGGTGGGCAGGAATGGCAGTGCGTAGCACACTTCTTGATTAGACCAGGGTTCGAGCCCGTGACCACCAAATACGAAGGATGTGGAAAGGTCAGGGAATGACCACCGCATATCCCTGGAGCAATATGGCCTTAGTTGCTAATGCTCCTAAAAGCCAAATAACAATAACAACAACCAGTCTTTTGTCTAGGCCAAATTGCATTCTGGTGTCAGTGCTGAACTCTTCAGTGATTCGGAGTAGCTGTTGGAGTTGATTCTTGGTTATGACATAGAGTTTGATGTCATCCATGTACATCAGGAAATAGAGAGATGCTGTACTGCTGTACAGATTCTTCCTACCTTCTTTTAGAGTATATCTGTACTTGCTGTTAATTGACTTTGGTGGATAGTGTGTTCAGTGCTAGACAGAACCATAGTGGGCTCAGGGCATCTCCCTTGAAGATTCCTCTTGTGATGATCATCGGTCTGGTCCTGATGTTTTCAACCTTGATTGTGATCCTCCATTTTGCCATGGTTGCTTCTAGGAAGCGTCAGTGTCAGGTTGACTTTATGGATCTTCAGTGTCTCTATCAGCCAGCTATGGGGCACCAAGTCTAATACCAGAAGTTAAGTACTTTGTGGTAGTCGATGTAGACCATAATAAAGGTTGCAATGCTTCTTGGAGGCTTGCTCCATAACTGCTGCATCAATGGTTAATTACTCCTTGCATCATTTTCTCATCTGTTTACATCCCTTTTGCTGCTCGGCCATTATGTTCTGGCTCTCAGTGGTCTGTTATCTTCTTCGTCATGCAGATCTATTATTAATGGCATATGATGCAAGGAAGCAAGCTTATAAAGCATAGGCCAAAAAAAAAAAAAAAAAAAACACCCACATTGCTTATCCATACTTTCCAATAATTTGTCTAATTCTTCTTCCTTCAATTTATTCAAACTGTCTACCTCCACACCAGATGGAAGTTTGTTCCAACAGTCAACCACCCGACTGAAGGCAAGCCTCCTCACATCTATCCTGCAACCATCCTTTCTCAATTTGAGTTTATGTCCCCTCATGTGTATAGTTTGAGCAAAAGGAAAACTCCGATCAGTATTGAGCATGCTCAATCCATCAAGGACTTGAAAACTTCAGTCAGATCACCTCGCAGGTGCCTAGTCTCAAGATGCTGGTCAGATTTCAGAACTGACGCGTGTCTTTGTATGACCACCCTTTCATTCCCTTCTGCAATCTCATTCTTCTCTGCACCTGTTCCAGCAGATCCTTCATAAAACATCCTACATCCTTCATAAAATGGGCCTCTAGATCTGTATGCAGTACTCAAGATGCAGCCAACCATTGACTTATACAATGGGATAATCACTTCCTTGACCCTCCAACAAAAGTTCCTGTATATCATAGACAAAACTCTGAGGTGGCCTAGAAGCTTGTCTGCATTGCTCAGAGAACTTCATATTTGACTGCCCAGTTACAACCAGGTCTTTTTTATTTTCTACTCCAAGTGTAGTATTAGCATTAGCATTAGTAGAGGCATTTGATGCAAGAAAGCAAGCTTATGCAGCATCAGCCAAAAAAAAAAAAAAAAACCACTTCCACTTCACCCCTCTGTTTGTTCAAAATACCTGTCCAGCTGAGCCTTAAACTTATTTAGGCTATCAACCTCCACCACAAGGGATGGAAGTCTGTTCCACCAACCAACCAACCACCCGCTGGCTAAAGGCAAATTTCCGCACGTCTATCCTACATCTGTCTTTCCTCAATTTGAATTTATGCCCTCTCAGGTGATTTTTCTGAGCTAGAGGAAGAATCCCATCAGCATTGAGCATGCTTAAACCATTCAAGGCTTTATACACCTCTATCAGATCACCTCGCTGGTGCCTAGTCTCCAGACACTGTTATTTGCAAAACTTAAGCCTTTCTTCGTAAGAGCACCCCTTTGTTCCATTCACTAATCTTGTTGCCCTTCTCTGTACTCGTTCCAGCAGCTCTACATCCTTCTTGAAATGAGGCCTCCAGACCTGTATACAGTACTCTAGGTGTGGCCTGACCATCGCCTTATACAATGGAATAATCACCTCCTTATCCCTGCTGGAAAAATTCCTGTATATCATTGACAATACTGTATGAGCTACTCTTGCAGCCCATCTGCACTGCTCAGAGAACTTCATATCTGCCTGCACAACCACCCCCAAGTCCCTTTCATTCTCTACCACTGTCAGTGTAGTACCACAGAGTTGATACGTTGCTCTGGGATTGCTGTTTCCCATGTGTAGTACTTTACATTTGTCAATGTTAAACTTCATTTTCCACCTCTCAGCCCATCTGCTCAACCTTTCCAGATCCTGTTGCAGCAGCATAGTGTCAGTAGTGTCCTTGACAACCCTGCCAACCTTTGTATCGTCTGCAAACTTGGACATTAAGCCCGATATACCATCATCAATATCATTTATAAATACAGAAAACAATAATGGACCCAACACTGAGCCCTGAGGGACTCCACTAATAACATCAGTCCACGATGAGCAGTGTCCATTGATTACCACTCTCTGTCTTCTCCCCCTCAACCACCCCTTTATCCATAGCAGCAATTTGCCTCCAATGTCACACTGCTCCAATTTGTGTAGCAGTCTTCCATGTGCAACAGTATCAAAAGCCTTTCTAAGATCCAAGTATATAATATCAAAGTTATTCCCTGGATCCAGTTCTTTTGTGACTGCATCATAGTATCCAATCAAGTTGGTCAGGCAAGACTTCCCCTTAACAAAACCATGCTGTGTCTGAGCTATAACTGAAATCTTGTCTAAATGATCCTGCAGTGCTTCTTTAACCAGTGCCTCCATTAATTTTCCTGGAACAGAAGTTAAGCTCACAGGTCTATAATTACTTGTGTCAGCCTTTGATCCTCCTTTGTGAATTGGGGTCACATTTGCACATTTCCAGTCTATGGGTACCTCCCCTGAGTCCAAGGAAGCTCTCATAATTATGGCTAAGGGTTTGCTTACTTCCTTTGCTGCCTCCTTTAATATAACTGGATAGATCCCATCCACCCCAGGTGCCTTTCTTGTGTTTATCTTCAACAGTTTCTCCTCCACTTTACTCCCAGTTATTTCAAGATTCTGTAACTTACTGCTAGAGTTGAATACACCTCTGGCATTCCCCTCGCTGAATAACTCCTCATGTGTGAATGTCTATGCAAAATATTCATTTAGTTTGTTAGCTACCTGAGCAGGATCATCAACACTTGACCCATCAATATCAAGTGGACCAATCTGATTCATCCCTTTCCTTCTAGAGTTTACATAAGTAAAGAACTCTTTGCTGTTTTTCTTTGCATCCCTTGCCAAGGATTTCTCGTAATCTGCCTTCGCCTGCCTAACCTCCTTTGTAACTTGGTTGCATATCAACTTGTATCTATCATAGGCTTCTGTGTCATGTGTTAATTTGTATGTATCCCATGCATTTTTCTTCTCTGCCATATGCCTCATTAGTTCATCTGACATCCATAGTACCACACAGTCGGTAAATTAATCTGGGATTACTGCTATCCATATGCAGTACCTTGCATTAATCAATGTTAAACTTCAACTACAATTTCTCAGGCCATTGTCCTAATTTGTTTAGATCATGCTGCAGCAGCTTACCCTGATTATTGTCATTATCCAACCTGCCAACCTTTGTATCATCTGCAAACATAGACATTAAACCTAATACCTTCATCAGTATCATTAATAAACATAGGAAACAACAATGGGTGCAGCACTGAACCCAGGGACTCTGCTGATAACATTAATCCATGAAGAGCAGTGTCCTTCAATAACCACTCTCTGTCTTCTACCTTCGCGCCTCTGTAGCCAGGTGGGAAGGAGCAACAGTGCGTAGCACACGCTTCTTGATTAGACCGGGGTTTGAGCCCGTCACCACCAAATACGGAGGATGTGGAAAGGTCAGGGAATGACTACCCTGGAGCAATATGGCCTTAGTTGCTAATGCTCCTAAAAACTAAACAACAAACTGTCTTCTACCACTCAACCAGCCCCTTATCGGCCCTGGGTGCCAAGCGAATTCGAGGTCAAGCATTTCTGGTGCGAATTAAATAGCAATCTTTCTCAGAGATAAAAGTTCTTTTTAAGTTAATGCGTTTTCTATCAGCAGTTCATTTATAAATCAGTTTTACACTTGGAAAGTCTCAAGTAAGAACAGAGAAAGGAAATTCGCCTTTCTTTTTCACTATATATATATTACATTCTTTACTGACAATTAACCCTTCTAACCGCTTGGCCTCCTTGCAGCACTGCTCTTGCCTTCCTGTGGCAGGGCAGGAAACCTGGGAGGGAAAGTTAACCCCTAGGGAAAAAAGGAGCTAACCATGGACTATGACGACTATCCTGCTCTTGAGCAGCCTAGGCACTCATCTAGTACTGTGAGCAATGCTGACCAATGAAATTGCATATGACGGAACAAAGACGAAAAGGTTGCGTAAGGACACAGAACAACAGAAATGCCCATCATTCCTTATTTTGCATTCTCTTTCAGACAAATCTATTAGCACTCTATCACCATTTCTTATACAGAAATGTTTAGAAAATGTGGCCGGCTCACCCAAAATGATGAGAAGACTCAGATCTGGTAACCTATTGGTCGAAACTGCAAGTCGTACACACTTTGAGACTTTGCTGAAATTAACATTTGGAGGACTACCCGTACAGATCACCCCACATGCAATTAAATACCTCCAAGGGAGTAATTGCAAAGTGAGATCTGATGAACATAAGAGAAGCTGAACTTGTCCAGGAACTTAAACATCAAAAAGTTATACAAGCCAGATGCATCACAATCACGAGGGATGGAGATCTAATTCCCACCCGCAACATCATTCTGACATTCGGAACACCAATCTAACCATCTAGTGTCAAAGCCGGCTATCTCAATTTCCGAGTACGGCCTTTCATTCCAAATCCTATAAGATGCTACAAGTGCCAAAAATTTGGTCATTTGCAAATGGCTTGTTGAGGAGATCCAGTCTGTCCAAACTGTGGGTCAAAAGAACATTCACAAACAGACTGTGATGCCAAAACACTGCACTGTCCAAATTGCAAAGGCGCACATTTAGCCTATTCCAAATCAAGTGATCTCTGGAAAACAGGGAAAAAAATCCAAAAATATAGGGTAGAACGAAAAGTTACGTATCAAGAGGCAAAGAAACAAATTATGCTCAATGCACCCAAGAACACATATGCAACAGCAATGAAAAGTATGAATCTACGGCAACACAAACTGAAGTTTCCATTTCCCCCAACCATATCCAATCCAGATTGGGCCTGATCTATGCTGTCATTGTCAACAAAACAGTCTCCTAAGGAGCAAAAGATAGCAGACAGAGCCAACAACACTCCAGTCACAGTTCCACCAACTGCACCACATAGATCATCAGATGCTACATTAACCAATTCAGCTCCCACTACGAAGACAAATAATCTCATAGCAGTAAATATGGAAACTGATAATAACACCAACCTGGAAGAACCTATCCTAGACCTTCACGCAGAGGATGATATGGACACTGGATGCCCAATCTTTCCGAGAAGAGAGAAAGTGAAGCTCAATCGTCACAAACAGTCTGGGAATAAAAAAAGAGTCAGAATCATCCTCTCATGTAACAAAACCAAATAATGATGATATCCACGAGCTCATAGGTCGTTATCATCCTGTAGGCATCTGCTTACAAGAGACAAATTCAATTAGAATTTATACCCTTTTTAGGAAAGACAGAACTGGTACAAATAATTCTCGTGGAGGGATAGCCATACTTCTAGATTCACGAGTACCTTGCAGATACATTCTGTTGCAACACGTATAGTGATTGGTATTAATTTGACACTTGTCTCTATTTATCTATTGCTAAATCATCCCTATACTATTCAAGAACTCAAAGATCTTATTCTGCAGTTACTAACCCCTATCTGTTTATTGGGGCAACTTCAGTGGACACCATCCATTGTGGGGTTTCCCCAGTGCAGATAAACAAGGACAACTCATTGAACAGCTTTCTGACAGACAAAACCTAACTATACTAAATACTGGCTCGCCAACTTACATCCATCTCTCTACGGGTATAACCTCTGCAATAAATCTCTCCATCTGCTCTCTGTCCCTGTTTCCTAGCAGTGAGTGGATGGCCTTTGACAACCCGCTCAGTAGTGATCACTTCCCATTAATTTGTAAAATTCAAACAGCACACTCCATAATTTCAGAAAACTATGTAAAATGGAAATTTTCCAAAGCAGATTGAGCAAAATTCACTTCCAGAGTGTCCTTTGATGAATAGATCATCGAAATCTGTCCTATCAACACAGTTACTGATCACATTACGGGACAAATATGCATGCCGCATGTAATGCAATTCCACAATCACAGTCACCCATCCATAGAACCATAAATTATTGGTGGAACGAAGAGTGCAAGGGTGGAAAAAAAAGAAAAAAACCGAGCATGAAATCTGTTTCGAAAACATCCTACCACCGCCAATCTTATAACTACAAGAGACTTAGAGCCAACGCCTGTTAAATTAGGAAGAAAGCTAAAAGGGACTCTTGGATTTGATTTGCAAGCTCGATTAATAAAAATACTGATACAAGAATAATATGGAGAAAAATAAAACAGCTAAATGGCAAATTTCCCCCACTATCCTCCCCACTTCTCAAATGGAAAGGGAAGGAGCTTTCTTCTCCCACAGATATAGCTAATACCTTAGGGACTGTGTTTTCACAGTTGTCTGTTCAACGGCATATGATCCATCATTCCAGAAGATCAAAGTATTAGCCAAAAGTCGAAACTCAACTTCAGATCTACATGTTCTTTACCCTACAATTAACCGCTTACAATTCTTGAACTTCAAGAAGCCATGTCTACCTCAAAATACAGTGCTGCAGGCCCTGATGGAATATATTACATAATGCTCCAACATTTAGATAAAAAATCTGTCTCTTTACTGCTAATCTTTTTCAATCGCATCTTCCTTGAACATTCTTTCCCCAGTTCCTGGCATCACTCCTATATAATTACAATTCCCAAACCAGCATTCTATTCCTCAAAACTATAGACCCATTTCTCTCACCAGTTGCTTAAGTAAAACCCTGAAAAAAATAATTCACCGTCAACTCATGTGGTATCTCGACTCCAAAAATCTAATGTCAGATATAATCAGTTTGGTTTCAAAAAAATAATATCAGCCCTGGATCTCATGGTCAAAGCCAAAAAAAACATCAGGAATGCATTCATCTGAAATGAGCATCTCGTCATGGTATGCTGTGATGTAGAGACAGCCTTTGACCCCACCTGGCATTTTGGTATCCTGCATTCCCTTGACCTGAGAGGCCACTTACCATATTTCATACAGAACTTCCTTCAGCACAGGTCCTTTCAAGTTCAATACCAACAAGTCCTCTCCCAAACATATATACTTTAAGAGGGGGGGTCCCACAAGGCTCTGTGCTCAGTGCCACCTTATTTGCAACAAGAATAAATTGCATAACTAAAAATACAGACAGTTCTCACTTTAGGAGTTTTCGCTTTACAAGTTCCCGAGCTTACGTTTTTTTTTTTTTTTTTTTAACAAGTATCAACAAAATCGAATTGCATAAAAACATTAATTGCAAAAAATGAATGTTAAACATACATAAATACGGCATTTCAAACCACACGTGTAGCTATACAATACAGTGAACCCCGCTTTATGATATTAATCCATTACCATCGTGTCTCGAAAATATCGTAATGTGAGCCCAATAACACATTGTTTTTTGGTAATTAATTCCACGACCTCGGAAGTTCAAATTTTCACTATATAACACCCTAACAATTTACACAATAACACCCTTTTATTGTGTAAATTGTATTAGTTACCAATTGAAATCATTAAACGCACTACACTTTCATCGTTATCATATGTTATAAGAACCAATTTTGAACGGCTTTGTGATATTTTTCTAAAGCACATTTCTCAAAATCACGACCATAAAACAATAAAAACAATTTGCACTTTCCAGTTTACTGGGCTTTTCTGTTACTGCAAGCAATTATAAACAAGTAGTAAACTCTATGTTATTGCATTTGTGAAAATACCAATAGCTGGAATTGTGTGGGTTTTTACGTTATAATGGTGAAATGTGTTTGCCCTTTACTGAAATCTTCAATCGTATAAAAAACATAAATAAATTTTCAGAATCTTCTCTTCATTCCTTTTTTTTTTAAAGCTTCATAAACTTGTTACTCCACACAGATCATGTTAGTTGCAATTTGTGCATTCCACTAAAAAATGCTTCTGCATGCTATTGAAATTTATAAAGAAAAGTGAACATTATCTTGGAAATAAATGCCTCTTGAAGCATTTCTGAAGAAGACGACTCCTTTTGCAACAAACCAACGAGTGCCGAGCCAATAATGAGTGATCAACAAGTGTGCATTGAGTCAATGGTGATGGTGAAAAATAAACATTCTTTAACATTTGTAAGTCATAAATAATTTCTCTATTATTTGCTTGATTTTACAGGCTACGTTTTCATTTCTTTGGATAAATCAATCATTGTTTAAACAAACTAATTAGCTAACTAATTTCATTGTCGAGAACGTAACCCCTATTTTTAACATGTCTATTGAAATAAATTCCCGATTAAAAGTTTTCGCTTTACAAGCACACACACACTAGGAATGAATTAACTTGTAACGTCGAAAACTACCTGTATTCCCAACACTGTGAATTCATACTGCTATGCCGATGATCTCAATATTTCTTACAGCTCACAACACATGACCTTCATTGAGCGGCAGCTCCAAATTTCAGTTAATAACATTCAGATATGGATGGCACAGAATGAGTATCGACTCTCTTGTTCAAAATCTAAAGTAATTCACTTTTGTAACAAAAGGAAGATGCATCTAAATCCAGAGCTACACTTAACAAATCAACCTGTCTCAGTTGTGAACAGCATTCGTCTCCTTGGTCTGATTTTCGATAGCAAATTGAACTTTATAGAATACGTTAAATATCTACATACATCTTGCCAGAAAAAAAAATTAACATAATTAGAATTATTTCTTCAACATCATGAGGTGCAGATCGATACACATTATTTTATTTGTGGAACAGAACTTGTGGGTGCTTACAGAACTTCGCCAGTTCAAAGTTATATATTCAAAGTTCACTTCTTAACTATACAACTAAAATCCAAAGTCTAACTACCCATCCCATTGGACAAATACTGAATCCATATTCAAAGTTCCATAAAATCCATATTCAAAATTCACTTCTTAACTATACAACTAAAATCCAGTCTACCTACCCATCCCATTGGACAAATACTGAATGACCCTAAGTTCACGGCACCTCCGTAGCCAGGTGGGCAGGAGCAGCAGCAGTGTGTAGCACATGCTTCTTGATTAGACTGGGGTTCGGGCCCGTCACCACCAAATACGGAGAATGCAGAAAGGTCAGGGATGACCACCGCATATCCAGGAGCAATATGGCCTTAGTTGCTAATGCTCCTAAAAACCAAACAACAACAACCCTAAGTTCACAATGTTCTATAGAAATAAACCCAGGGCAGTGCAGCCTACTGCTCTCAGATTTCAGGCATTATCACAAGCTTGGAACATACATCCTGACAAAGTTCTTAAAGATTCAAACAGTCCAGATCCCCCGTGGTCCTCTATTAAACCATCCTGCGTCAGTTATTTCCTAAACTGGGAAATAACTTTTGAACATTCTTGAAAATGTCAACAACAACTGCATATTGCCCAAACACAAAATTATCTGCATTTTGCAAAAATATATACTGATGGGTCAAAATCTGAGAGTGGAGTGGAGTGGGTGCCACAGCCATCTTCCCTCATAAAACCTTCTCCGTATCACTTCCCAATGAATGCAGCAGCTATATAGCTGAATTGTGCACCATCAAACTTGCAATAGAAAATATTTTCCATCTGTCCGTCCAAAAAAGCATGATATACGCAGACTCCCAGAGTGTGCTTATAGCTTTACAGAATACTTCTTCTCAAATACATCCTTTAATAAAGTTCATAAAATCCAAACTGATGCATCTTCAAGAACTCCAGCAAGCAGTCATTTTCTGCTGGATTCCAGGCCATCTCGGATACCAGGAAACAAATGTGCAGGCTATGCCGCTAAACATCCATCCAAGAGAGAATTATCACAGTATTATATTCCATACCTTGACTACAAAAGTAAAATACGAAGAATATGTAGGGAACAGTGGACAATTCAATGGCAAGCCCAAACGCATAAAAAACTCCAAATAAAACCTGAACCGCAGTTATGGTCCTCCTCCTAACGTGTAAACAGAAGGGAGGAAGTGATCTTAACCAGAGCGCGAATTAGCCACAGTCAACTTAACCACCTTTATCTCCTCAAAGGTAATGAGGAGATTAACAATGAAACATATTCTTGTTGAGTGTGCTTTGTACACCACTGCTCCCTAAGTCTCATTTAGCTTTCTTCCAAATTTAAAGAACCCCTGACACTACCATATCATAGGTAACGATGCTAATCTGCTGGAATTTTTCTACTTCATTAAACAGATAAAATTATATCATCGTTTTTGACTGATGTCATAACGGTCACTATGCATGTGTAACATTCATAACGTTGATTAGGGCGCCTCCATAGCCAGGTGGGCAGGAGCAGCAGTGCGTACCACATGCTTCTTGATTAGACCGGGGTTCGAGCCTGTGAGCCACCAAATATGGAGGATGCTAATGCTCCTAAAAACCAAATAATAACAACGTTGATTATTGCAATATGGCGTAAGTTGCCCTTGCACCATAAAACAACAACAAGCCCTTTATCCAGAGCAGTAACTTGCCCTTAATGCCATACTGCTCCAATTTGTACAGCAGTCTTTTATGTGCAACGCTATCAAAAGCTTTCCTGAAATCTAAGTATGTGATATCAAAATTATTTTTTGAATCCAGTTTCTTTGTTGCTGCATTATAATATCCAATCAGATTTGTTAGAGTTATCAAGGTCACCCATTAACAAATCCATACCGTGACTGCAATATAAGTGCACTCTTGTCTAGATGACCCTGCATTACTTCTTCAACCAGAGACTCCATTATTTTCCCTGGAACGGAAATTAAGCTAACAGGTCTGTAATTACTCATGTCACTCTTTGATTCCCCTTTGTGAATTGGGGATACATTTGCACATCTCCAATCCATAGGTACCTTTTCCGAATCCCAAGATGCTCCCATAATTATGACGACAATGTTGCTTATCTCCTGTTTCAATCATTGCCTATAAGATTTTCTCTACCATGAAGTCAGACTAACTGGTGTGTAATTATTGATTTCACTCTTAGAACCACATTTATGTATTGGCAATATACTGACACTTCTACAATCCAAAAGAATCTCTCCTTAGTCAATTATACATTGGTTTACTTCAATGGTTCAATAAATTCTCTGCTTCCCTCAAAATTACTGGGCATATATTATCAACTAACCCTGATTTACCTCTATGCTCGAAAGTCTTTCTAATAAGCAATAATCTGTAATTTTGAATTCAGTAATATCATATGGCTTAGCCTGACTCACTCAGCCTCTCTTCAACATAAAGGGTCTTTTGTCGATTAAGATCAATGAGAAGTATTTATTCAATTCGTCAGCAATATCAGCTGTGTTATCTAAGACTTTTTGATACTCTGTACACAAGGGTCCAATCTAATTCATTTTTGTCTTCTTTGTATTCACATACATGGAAAACTCTTTCCCCCATTCTTTGCTCTCTTGGCTAGCGCTTTCTCACACTCAACCTTGGCTTCTCTAACCTTATCTGGTGTACTATTACAGATCAACTTGTAGACTTCAGTATTTCCATCATTCTGCAACTTTCCTGTGCTGTCTTTTTCTACTCTATTAAACTGGCCAGCTCCATATTCATTCATACTGGCACCCTCCTCGTGCTCTATTTTCTTAATGGCATATATGCATTCATGGCTCCCATTGTTATTGCTTTAAAGTTATTCAATAATTCTAATGTATTCACCCTCCCTCTGAAATCGTGCTTTTACCTTTAACTACTGCTACATCTTTCTTCATCTTTCAACTAATACTGTGTGATTACTACTTGCCAATGGTTCCTGTACTTTTAGCCCTGTAATGTCATCTGATTCGTGAGTAATGAAAAGGTAAAAAAAATGCCTACTCCTGGTTTTTTTTTTTTTCTAACATACTGGTACAAATAATAATCATGTGTTTTATTAAAAATTTTGTTACCCATGTAATCCCCTCCCACTTATTCGAATCAATTAATGGCAATTTGAAGTCCATAAAAAACCATTCACACGTCTTTATACATTCCATATGCATGTAAAAACTTGTCACAGTCTTCTGGTCTGAAATTACTTCTCATCTTTAGTTTGTATATACATCCCTAAAAACATATTTCACATGAAAGGTATTATTAGGGACAAGGATACCAGAAGTATAACAAGTTGAACTGAAAGCTAAATGATTTTGTGATAACTGAGAAGAAAGTGGAAGAGAAATTGTTAAAACTAAATATAAATAAATCATCTGTAACTAATGGGATCCATCCAGTTGTATTCAAAGAAGCAGCAAAACAGGTAAGCATAATTATGAAAGCATCCTTGGTTCGGGAGAAGTCCCTATAGATCAGAAATATGCATGTCTCCCTTATTCACAAAGTGTGAGGATTAAAGGGTGAAGAAAGTATTTACAGGGCTGTAGCTCGACTTCTGACAAGAAAAAATAATGGAGTCAGTAGTTAAACAATTAATGCAGTTATACAGCAATTGCAGCATGCATTTGATAAGGGCAGATCTGGTATAACAAATGATTATCTTACAAAGGAACTGGATGCAAAGAATAATTTTTACATCATATATTTGAATTTCAGGAAAACTTTTGATAATGTTGCTGTACAAATTGGAGCAGGGTAGCATTAAGGGCAACTTACTGCTATGGATAAACATGTGGTTGATTGGAAGAAGACAGAGTGGTTATCAATGGACACTGTTCTTCATGGACTAATGTTATTATTAGAGTCCCACAGTCTCCAATGCTGGGTCCCCTTTATTGTTTTCAGTATGTACTAAGAATGTTGACAAAGGCATTTCAAGCTTAATGTCTAAATTTGCAGATTATATAAAGTTTGGCAGGGTGGTTAATAACAGGAATCAAGGTCTAGAAAAATTAGAGAAGTGGCATTTAGGCAGATGGGCTTAGAAGTGGCATTTGAAGTTTAACATTGATAAATGCAAAGTATTGCATAATGAGAGCTGTAATTCCAGAATAACATACTAATTGAATGGTACACACTTAAAGTAGTGGAAAATGAAAAATACCTGTGGGTAACTGTACACTCTGACATGAGGTCCTGTGAGCAGTGCAGACAAGCTGCTAGGACAGCTTATAGTGTTCTGTCAGTGATATACAGAAAATTTGCCAGCAGGCACAAGGAAATGATTATCCTCCTTGTCCCTGCTGGTTATTTAAAGCAATACTTAGGCTGCATCTTGAGTACTGCATACAAGTGTAGGAACCCCATTTTAGGAAGTATGTGGATCTCTTTGGATGGGTGCAGAGAGAGAGAGCGAGAGCAACAAGATTAGTCAAGGACACAAAAGAGTAACAAGGAAGACTTCAATTCTGCTAATTGCAGTTCCTGGACAGCAGGCACATGAAAGAAAACCTGCTTGAAATGTTTAAGGTTTTAAATGGAAAGATTAAGCTAAATGCTAATGGCATCCTTACTCTCTCTAAAGAGGCATAAAGTTAAATGAAAAAAAGGGTGGTTATGTTATAGCATAGATGTGGAAAAATTTACTTTCAACTAGAGAGTAATTTATTCTTGGAACAAACTTTCATCTGACGTTATGGAAGTGCATAGTTTGAATAATTTTAAGGAAGAATTATATAAATTATTAGAGGGTTTGCAGATGGGTAGGGTTTTTTTTTTTTTTTTTTTTTTATAAGCTTGCTTCCGTGCATCATATAATATTAATACTAAATATCTGTCCTAAAAATTTTAACTCAGTGAATGTAAATTAATAAATAAAAATATATATTTTAAAATCAGTACTCTTATTTATTATGTAAGTTATGATACTGATTAAAGGAAACTCTTATTTCTTTACAGGTTGTTACTGCTCCAAACTTAGCTACCAGTATGCAGAGCCAGCAAACTCTACGCACTGTCACTGATACACCCCTTGTTACAGGTACTTTGAAACCTCAAGCTGTGGCTACTCATGCGGCTGTTGTTGCTACACAGACTGCTCCTACTGCATCAACAACAACAACTGCTGCCATATTAAAGGGTGCCCCAGCTGTAGTTGTAAGTGGCCAGCCTCAGACTGCAACTATTTTGCAGCAAGTTACTCCAACAGCATCAGCTGGATTAACAGCACAGCAAGCAGTTACTTTAGCTGTACGAGCTGCAGCAAGTCAAGCCCAAGGACAGCCTCAAGTACAGATACAAGTTCAACATCAAGCACCAAATATAAGCCAACAACCACAAATAGTTTCAGCTGTGCAGCCTAGCCAACTTCAGCAAACCGTGCAACAAGTGGGAACAATAGCTCAATCCTTACCATTACCATCTGTTTCACAAACTCCAGTTGTGCCACTAGCTCAGACTACAACAGCTACAGTTGTCACTCCTCAGGTTGTGTCATCAGTGTTAGAGTCAAACCAACCTTCAGCATCTCCACAAGTAGGACTGCCTACCATGACATCTACACAGTCAAGTCTAGCTACAGTGGCCATGCCAAATGTATCATCTGCTGCTACAGCTGCTACTGCTACAGCTCAAGTAGTCCAGGCTGCTATTCAGGCTGCAAAACAGCAACAAGCACAGCAACAGCAACAACAAAGAGCATCACCTTATACAATGCGATTGAGAAATCCACCCAAACAGTAACTAATTTCAAATTCAGATTGTAATCTGAAAAACTGTTGTAGCATAATTACTGGCAACATCAATATAAATTTATGCCTTGGACATGTTAATTTGGACACTGCTGCAAATTGGTCACTCAGTCATTTCTCCCCCCCCCCCTCTCTCTCTCTCTCTCTCTCTCTCTCTCTCTCTCTCTCTCTCTCTCTCTCTCTCAAGACAAAACATGGATGTGATTGCTTTGAGTGTGTCATTCTGTACAAGTAGACATGAACTACAGTGTGAAAAACACATACATACTGTAATAAACACATCATCTCATGTCTTTCAGTTCATTCATTCATTATGTAGTGACATTGTTCTTTAGTTTTCGTTATGATCATTGACTTTTAACAGTACTTTTAAATGCATATAAAAAAATGGCAGTTGTTTCTAGAATGCAAATGTTAGAAATAAAGAAACTTTGTGAATACCGGTTTTGACTATCTGACTCTTTTGCAAAGAACTTTGTGAGAAAATTAATCAGTTAATTAAAGACATATTTCGTAAGTTGGTTTTATCTTTTATTGATGGGATTTTTGTTATTTTGCTAACTGGGCAGGTTTTTAATAAATTTCTCATGTATAGTCATATCAGAGAGTAAGTCAGTGCAGTAGTAATAATTCCACATTAACATGTTCACTGCCAACTAAATGTGAGAGAACTCATTCAACATGCGATAATTTTCAGAATGCTGAAAAAAATCAACATTACAACATCCCAGCATTCTGATAATTGGTACATAATGATTGAAAATTAAAGGTTTGTAATTCATTGCTAAAAGAAAATACTTTTGTGCTGAGCTGAAAATCAGAACATATCTTAAAATTATGAAACAAAGTTTATTCATGTACATAAACTAACATCAACGTAAGCAAAAACAAGTAAAACTGTATGCCGAATCAATAAACAGTTTTCAGTCAGTGTGCCAATACTGAGTAGTTGTTAATTTCATATGCCTTTATGTTTACAGCACACATTGGTTGACCACTAAGAATGACTACTTGTGTGCACAGTGTATGACACATTATAGCACAGCTCTTGGACACACCATGCATTTTTTTAAGTCACAACCATGTGGCCATACATGCTTGCCATTGAGCAATGGTTGGAAAAAGTGTTCTATTTATACTCCAACACAATGTCAATGAGTGGAGTTTACAATTAATCATTTTGGCAAAAATATTAACATTATACCATATGTAGTGGTTGCATGGGTTTGAACCATTGTCAACTCAAACACCAATTCTACTGCATTACTGTGCTCATCACTTGGTTATCTCAGGCTTAAATGATAAGTATTTTTAATTTTCTCTATTTTATTTTTTTTTCTCAGTTTTATTAGTACCTGTGCTGCTAAAGAAAGTTAACAGCACAGTACTGTAAGTTGTATTGCAAAAAAAATAGATTTTGAAGTGTATTTTTCAAACTTTTTGTTTAAAAACAATCCATAAAAAGTATTCAAAATGTTAATAATATGATTTAAATATCCTAATGTGTGTGAGTGGGTATTTCAAATAAAAGGGTATGGTGTGTATCCCAATTATTTTTATGTTTAGGCAAGTTAAATTTTAAGTTAAAATTGGTCTAAGTGCTACTATTTATACTTTACAATTTTGAAATTCAAAATTTGCCTAGTCAGCTGCATTTGTTTTAATGGGAAAGTTGGTCATTCCTCACACTCAGTTTTGTCTAAGAACATTATCAATGTACTTCTGAAATGAATGTATACCAGTTTTATTTGAAGTAAAAAATAAAACAAAAACAAATATTGTAGGCATGAGTCCAGGCAACAGAAACTGCTCTCATATGTAGCTAGTAGTTTTAACAGAACTAAACACATATAGTGAAGAGTGAGCAATGCATACAACCATTATGTTTGTAAAGTTTTTTTTTTTTTTTCATTCATATAAAATTAATTTAGAAAAAATAAAAATCTAAATGGCAGAGGTGGGCCGTCCCTAGGGTGCAAGGGGTGCACTGCACCAGGCTGCCAACATTCAAGGGGTGCCTGAAAACCTTGAACTTACATACACATATGAAGAAAATTTTAAGGGGGGGTGCCAAATTTCAGTTGCCACCCAGGTACCTCATACCCTAGGAATGTCCCTGCTAAATTGTAATACTCAGTCCAATTATCATAATATTCAAAAATTTCAGCCCAAATATGACCAAAAAGTCCAAACAACAAAGACATAGAGTGGGCCAGTAAATCATAATGTCTTATCGTGAGGGATTTTAACTTTCCCCATATTGACTGGGACTTGTGGGTTGGATGCTCACAAACTAGCAAGGCCTCTCGTTGCTTCACTAACAGCAACGTTAGGTTATAGGCAAAAACTATCTGGTTATTGGCAAAAAACTCTTCATGCATTAAGAATCTACAGGTAAATGATCCACTTGGTGGCAGTGATCACAGTGTGCTAATGTGGGACTTACTTAAAGGCATAACTACTGTAAATTCCACAAAGGTAAGTACAGTTGTCTCAGACAGTTTTAAATTCTATATAGTACAACCATCATGATATTGCCAGCAGCAAAAGCTAAATGGAAGCATTCAGGGAAGTAATTGCAGAAGCTACTAAGCTTTTCATAACAGCTAAAAAATAACATTCCAGGCTTACCTAAATGGATGTCAGATTAACTGATAAGATGTGTGGCTGAGAAGAAAAATTCATGAAATGCATATAAATTATCTGGTAATTCAGAAGCCTATGGTAGATATAGACTAGTCTGTAATCAAGTCACAAAGGAGGTTAAGCAAACTAAGGCAGATTACAAGAAGTCTCTAACAAAGAATACCAAAAAATGCAGCAAAGGCTTCTTTACTTATATTAGCAGTAGAAGGAAGAGGATGAATCACATTGGGCCACTTGACAACGATAGTTTAACTGATGACGATTCTGCCCGGGTTGCTGACAAACTGAATAGATATTTTGCATATACATTCACACATGAGTTCCTTATTGCGAAGAATTCCAGAAGTTCATCAGAATCTAATGGAGAGGTAAATAGTTTTATGATAACTGAGAGGAAATTGGGAAAGGAATTGTTAAAGTTCAGTGTAAAAAGGCACCTTTGATGTCTCCCATAATATAATTGGATAGATGAGATCTATCCAATTATATTATGGGAGATAGCAAAGGAGGTAAGCAAACTCATAGTCGTAATTATTAAAGTATCTTTGGATTCAGGTGAGGTGCCTATGGACTAGAGATGTGCAAATGTGTCCTCAATTCACAAAGGAGGATATAGCTAATAATAATAATAATAATAATAATAAAAAGAAGTAATGCAGAATCATCCAGACAAGAATGCACTTTACTGCACAATGTTATTAGTAGGTTTCAGTGCTGCACTCGTTTTCTATATTTATTAATGATTTTTATGAAGGTAAGTTTGCAGATCATCCAAATGTTGGTAGGGTGGTTAATGACAGTAATCAGGGTCATCATCATCAGCCATTTTCAATCCACTGTGGGATGAAGGCCTCTCCAACAACTTTCCAGTTCCTTCTGTTTTGTGCAATGGCCATCCATTTACTACCCACAAACTCTTGAATTTCATCTGTCTCCGTTATTGTCTTCCAGGTTTTCTTTTAGCTCCTCTTGGGTACCATTCTGTTATTTTCTTAGTACATCTGTCATTATGTCTTCAAACTATGTGTCCTGCCTAATCCATGTGATTCTCTTCTTATCCAACAGTCTGATTCCTAATGTAATTCCTTCCATTCTTCACTATGTAGTTTTCAGCTTCTCTTCCATTCATTTGGTGACTGCCCAAGTTTCACTTGTATAAGTCATGGTGAACAGTATACGTTGGTCCATTATTTTACATTATTATTATTATTAATATCCATATGATGCAAGGAAGCCTGAGGCTTATGCTGCACAGGGAAAAAAAAAAAAAAAAAAAAAGTTCCCAATTAACCCTGTGAGAGAGAGAGAGAGAGAGCCAAAAGTAGAATCACCAAGAAAAAGAAGAATAATGATATCCAGCTCAGGCCCCTGGGTGTGCCAAGCCCATACTCACCATATGTGAGCCCCTGCAAATTATGGAATTAATGATCCCCATTAATGAGGACTGATGATCTCTAGAAACTATGTTGCCAAAGTGCATTGAGTGGTTTGAAGTACAAGAAGCAGATGCTACTGTTCCACAGGGGTTCGTTTGGACATCATTCTTCAAATGGAGATTAAAGCAATCAACTCTTACTATTATTCAACATTCAATGTGTACAATAAGGTTTCCGGGCAAGTTCATTCACTAATATTTATATTCCAGAAAATGCCTGTGTTTTATATGATCAACTGGTGGTTTATATATTAGGACAACAATCTCGTGTTCTCAAAATCTATTCTGACACATGGAGAATAGATTCGCAACATCAAAATCGGCATTGTGTTTATTCATTCTGAAATCCTATTAATTAGACCTCAGAATGCCGCAGAACTTTGGCTCTTTTACTATAAAACTCGTGCTGTGGGTAACATGTAGCAAGAGAAGGGCTAAGAGGCAAGGATGATTAAACAAAACATGGTTTATTAACTCTAGCATACAAACAGGTGTAAAATAAAATGGTTATATAATTATATAAGAGCTCTATCTCTTATCAAAAGGGATACAAACGATATACGGCTAATGATACATGTGTATAAACATGTCTGCGTTCATGTGATCTTCAGTTGGCACTGCTGCCCATACTGTCTGAAGCCAACAATCATCCTGCATGTCCAGTATCTGGGTGTAAGTGTACTATACAGGTTTAACAGTCATAACTTATGGTATTCCATTAATACAAATGGATCTTGCTAATCTTAAACTCTAATTTCTAAGTGTTGTAAAATAGATGCTACCTTAGTGAGTGTTCCTATGAGGAGTGTTGTTTGTCAGTGGACTCTATTAAATAAAGAGTTGTGTATTAACGTCCAATACTCATTCTATTAACTATCGTGTTGTAAATATAGGGTGAAACTTACCAGAATAAACTTTGCAATATTCAGGAATAGATGTCTAGGAACAGGAGTCAGCAGTAATAGATTCTCAAGACGTTTTTTTACGAAATAGCCTCAAGAAAAAGAAATGCTTTGCTCAGGACAGGACTCTCTTTGTCTTTTTCTGGGTTTCTCTCTGTATCTTTCTCCCTTCTCTTTCTGTCTTCCTGATCTTTACGTTCTGTCCGTTCTCACCATCTCTCTTTTTCTTTGTCTCCGATCTGCATATATATATGTCCCCCTTTTAGAGTTTCCAATGCTTCTATTAGTCAAAAGGCTAATTTGGGACACATCGGGGTTAGTACATTTTGGTCCGATTAAGCGGCTGCCCCAATTATCCGAAGTTTCACATAAATAGTTAAAAATACAATGTACCTAATCTGCCAACCCGCACTGGACCAGCGTGGCAGATTATGGTCCATTTCCTTCAACATGAATTGTTGAAGAGGCTTCCATCCTGCTGTGGATTGATAATGGCTGCACTTTACTTTTTTACTTTTTTACCCCTCCTTTTTTACAATTGGTTCACTGTACAATCAAATCACGTTACGACGAACTCAACATAGTAAAGTACCGTTCACTATACGATGTGCAGTAAGCGCCGGTCATTGTGATCACGTTTGTGAATTGAATTTTAATTCTATTAAACAGCGATTCTAATTAGCAAAAATAGGAGGAATATTATCCACAGGCAATAATAGCAAAGATATAAGCAGAAATTTACCCTTTATTACCTTACCAATTAAAAAATACGTGAAAATCGGAAGAATATACGTGATAATCGGAATAATTAATACTTACTGTAATATGTACGTATGAACTAGTTGACATTTCTGTTTACTGACAGTTGTGGGTGGGGGTTAAAATTTAAAACAGTAAAAAGATAAGCAATTAATAACAAAGAACATGGCACACACAAATTGCAAGTAACACAATACGCACAAGTGAGAACCGAGTAACGAATTACAAAGCTTTAAAAATACGAATGAAGAGAAGATCTGAAAATTAATTTTTTTATATGATTGAAGATTTCATGGATCTGTAAACACATTTCACCATAATAAGCCACAGAATTCCAACTGTCAGTATTATTGCAAATTCAGTAAGATCGAGTTTACTGTCCGTTTATGATAGATTTCACTAACAGAAAAGCTCAATAAACAGGTGACTGCTAATTGTTTTTATTGTTTTATGGTTGTGACGTCCAGAATTTCGACCGAACCACGTGGTACCGTCGGGGACAGTCGTAGGGTAATCTATAGTGCGGTCTCCTGCCCCGATTAAACGGCATGCTGTCCCAATTAAGCGAAGTAAACCCTGGCTATTTTCTCTTTTTTTATGATTTGCCCCAAATAAACGGCTGCCCCAATTAACTGGTGGCCCAAATAACCGGAATCCACTGTGTATATATATATATATATATATATATATATATATATATGTGATTTGATACAAACATCCATACTTAGCATTAATTATTTAGGGTAATACTCATCAAATGATATGTATTGATCATTGATCATACAATAATAATATATTTATCTAAGACAGTGTGCTACAAACCTGTCTATATAACTTAAACTGGTTATACATTGTAATTATTATATCATATACATCATATACTAGCTTAACATGGACAACTGAGTCATACTCATACTCTAATTTAACATGGACAAGTCATCTCTTTTTTTTTTAGTGGACTGTCCACCTCAGATTCATTCGTCCCACCACTCTGCTTGGCATTACTGCATCTCTTTCTTGCCAGTCCCTCACGCTCGAGCCATTGAGCATATAAATTGACTGCTCGCACTGCACAGTGTTTCATTGGATGATCCCAGTGGCACTGGAATCGACCGTTTCCTTCCGTCCACGACGAATCCTTATCAGGGCAGGAGAAGTCCCTGATATCTACAACGGTCTTAAATTCAAGAATTTCCGTAAGGTAGCGTGCTCTCTCTCCTCCCCTTCAGTAAACAACACCTGGTAAGACCAGGTGATCGGTCTAATCCATGACCCGAAATAGGGTGTCGGGGAAAACTCCACATTCCCATGCAAGGCATAGGCGCTGCTTGCAGAGCTAGAGGTTGCAGGACCTCAATTGATCAGGGAGCGAGGAGAACCTACATTCTCCCTTCAGTACTCTATTCTATCTCCTTCGGGGAGAGAGCACCTTCCTCATCTCTGCAGAACTGCACGTCAATGAACACCCAATTATCACCTGGAATTTTGAATAGCATGAAAGGTCTGCGTGTTGATGCCATCTGGGTCAGGGAGGATCAAATCAGGGCCAGTTGAAAGGGGCGCTCCACCACACTGATGTGACATGCGGAGACCTGCACTTCACCCCTTTGATTAAGGAAATCTCCAGTTTAATTGTTGTCTGGTGTGCAGTGAGGGAAGAACCTTCCACAGAGGCTTTGATCTCCCGCCTTTCGTTTCAATGACTGGGCATGGTTCGTTCCCCTACACTTTAGCCAGCACTTGATGAGCTGTTGGGGGGGAAACACTAATTCTGCCCTGTAGAAATCCCAATGGGTATCCATTGAGGGGGAAAATGATTCCCAGCTGACTGGATACTGGGGTTTTTGGCACTCTTTCACCCTCTTCGGAAACTTCATCTTGGTCGAACCCTTCATTGGCCATTACTTCCCATCACTAATGTAAAGGAACGAGGAGGAAGGACCAAAGCTTGTTCATAATCCTCCAGAAGTTTTCAGGAAACATAGTTGGAGTGGCTATGAATAGGAAGAGAAAGATAGTAAGAGAAGAATATAATTCCATTTACTCTTTCTCTCTTCATTTGCACGCTTTTTCTCTTTTTTTTTAACCAAAGGAGAGGGGTATCTTATCTCATTTACACTTCTTCCCTCTTCTTGCTCTCTCTCTCTCTCTCTCTATCTCAAATATAACTTTCTTGATCCCTTTCCTTTTCAATTATGAATCACTTAATTTATTTTCGGAAGCATGCCATGCATGAAGAAACAACAAATATTCGCAACAAAAATGCAAATCATTCTCTTGCATTCATCTCAGGCTGACTTCATACTTATTTCAGAACACAATAGTCAATCTATAAAGATAGAAAAAGAAACTGTCAGTTATATACCTCTCCATCTCCTTTTATTTTTAAAACAAAAGAAACAATAGCGAGCCTTCTCATAAAACTCCCATTCTTCATAGTTTTGATCTTAAATACATCACCCCCAAGCGTCTCTAAGTAAACCTGCTAAATCAAAAACTTTGTCATTGTTTTGTGGATCCAATCTCAAGCCGAGTGGACCTAACATCCACTGTATTCTCTCTACTTCATTCAGCTGTTTTCTACTTAATCATCGCTGCATCTGTTTCACTGGTGGAATTACTCTGTTCTGTTTCCACTCTTCTGATGGAAGCTGTCTTGGGTACTATCACTTCATTTTGTGATGGGAAAGTAATAGTTACCACATTTGGGGTATGAGTCACATGACTGACTGCGCAAATTATAACCATGTGACTGGGTTGGCATACAGGCAGTTTTGTCTGACTTCACAGACTGCTCTCTCTCTCTGATTGCTTATTCTGATTCTTATTTTGTGAGAGACATCGAGGGAATGGACACTGGAATAGTTACAGTTTTAGTTGGCCAGGTTATCACTGGTCTGGGGTCTATTGGTTGGATCTAATCACACTTTCACTACAGGATCATCAAAGATCCAGTTTTCTTTTGGCATTGTTTCTGTACACATTTGATCTGCAAGTTCAATATCTTCCAATTCCTCTATTCTAAGTTTGGGAAAAATTTTCCGATCAACTACCTTCATCAATCAATCTATATGCACAATCTGTTTATCTTTTGGATTATACAGATTCTGTATTTCATAGTTAACCAGTGAAGTCTGACTGATCACTCAATAAGGACCTGTACTCAAATGAGCCAGTTTCTTTGTAGTACCTACTTTTATCTTAGGAGTAAAAAGGTAAATGAGGCTTCCTACACAGATATTCTTGTCTACAGCTATTGATGCTCTACACTGTTCTTGCTTTTGCACTGCTTCTTCTAAATGTTGTGAGACAATCTCAAGTTCTCCAAAGGTGTGCACACATCTGCTCCGAATAATTTTCCAAAGTTGAATAAGAAAGTTACTTTGGCATGCCATAAGTCAGAGGGCAACACCAAATCTCTCCCATAGATCAAAACGTTGGGTGATTCCTGTGTGGAACTGATTTGCGGCATGGTACACAGTGACTGCCAGTGGAACCATGACATCCCAATCTGATTGAGCATCGTTGACTACATGTGACGAAATCATTGCTAATGTGCAATTCAAACATTCTACTTTAGCATTGCACTGAGGGGGAAAAGAACATGGGTGGAGTTGATGGATATTCAGCTTCTCACACACTTGCCGTAACAATGAAGACATGAAGTTCTACCTTGATCTGTAAGTATGTACTTAGGAATTCCATGTCTTGCGATCACATTGTTGATGAAAGCTGTGGCTACTTCATCAGCCTTTTGAGTCTGGAGTGGAATCACTTCAGTGTAATGGGTAAAATTATCCACTGCCATCAATAGATATTTATGTCCTCTCAAAGTCATTGGAAGAGGTCCTAGAATGTCCAGGGGCACTCTTACCCAAGGTGAGTTCAACAGGGAATCTCATCAGGGCTGCTTTGGCCTTAGGATTGTATCCTTTATGCTCCATACAAGATGGACATGACTCGGTGTAGTTCTTGACATCGCTATACATACCTATCCAGAAAAATATTTTTCTAATTTTCTCCAGTGTCTTCTGTAATGCTGAATGTCCCCCACTGAGAACATTGTCATAACATGACCTCAACACTTCTGTCTTCAAGCCAACTGGGACTACTAATTGTTCAAGTGGTTCTTGACGAATAGCTCTAGAGTGAGATAAAGTGAAATGGTACAATATTCCATCTTCACTCAAATAAAAGGAATCTGGGATTTTCGTTGATGCCTGGAGTACTCCCTCCAGCTGTTCAATTAACCTCTGCAAATTTGGATCCTCTCTTTGAAGGGATTTAATTAAAGTTCTGGTTTGCTGATATGGCATAACCAGTAATTCCAAAGTTACGTCTGCTGATATAGGAGCGACTAATTCAGTAATTGTTGGTTTCTTTGGCTTGTTCTGTTTTTCATCTTCCTCTAACCCTGGTCTAGAAAGAAAATCTGCATTTGAATGAAATTTATAGTCATACTCTTGTAGAAACATGCTCCAATGTGCTAAACGTGGTTATGGATTTTTTTTCAGATGGAGCAAATAGCTCAACAGTTGGTGGTCCGTTATCAGTGTGAAACTATTGGACACTAGAAAAGGTCTGAATTGCATTACTGTGAAAACTATCACCAAGTCTTCCTTTTCTGTAGTGCTATACATTTTCTCCAATTTCTTCAACAGTCTGGAAGCATAACCTACAGGCTGTCTCAAATTTTCACCTACTTGATGTTCTAAAATGGCTGCAACAGCATAGGATGAAGCATCTGATGAAAAACAAAGAATGGTCTTGTGAAATCTGGATAAATCAACAGAGCATTATCAAAGGCTTGCTGAGTGGAACTGTCCCAAACAAAAGGTTTCTTTCTTGGTAAGCTGCATCAAAGATTCTGCTATTTCAGCAAACACTGGGATAAATTTTCTATAGAATCCTGCAAACCCAAGAAATGATCGAACTTGTTTGGCTGTCCTCAGAGGCCGACACGCTCAGATTGCAGCGACATTGGCTGGATCCAGGCAGATACAATCTCCGCTAACCAGGTGGCCCAAATATTTCAACTGTTATATCAGAAATTCACATTTTTTAGGCTTCAACTTAAGATCATATTCTCTTAGACGCTGGAAGACTTTCTGTAGCTTCATAAGATGTGACCCCCCCCCCAATCGCTGGATGCTATCACAATATCATCCAGGTATGCAAAGATCGAGTCCTTTTTCAGATCCTATAGTGCCAAAGACATAGCATGAAAGAACAAAAACAGAGCATTTTTCAGTCTGAATAGCATTTTACGATATTGATATAATGATTCACCAGTGGTAAAAGTTGTTTTATGGTGGTCTGAAGGATGAACTGCGATTTGGTGGAATCCACTCTGAAGGTCCAAAGAACTGAAATAACATGCTTGGCCAGAACATGCAAGATCTCTAACACATTGGGGTTTGGATAATTGTCTGCAATGGTCTTTGCATTGAGCTTACAGAAATCAATACATAACCAATATGATCCATCTTTCTTCTTCATCAAAACAATTGGTGCTGAATATGGAGAGTTATTTGGTTCAGTGGTACTAGATTCCAGATCATCTACTTGCTTGCAAACTTCATCCTTCAATAAAAAAAGGAACTCTATAGGGCATTTGCTTCACTGGGATATTGTCAATCAATCTAATTCTGTGTCTAAACACCTTTGAATTACCTAGCTGGGCTGGAGACTTGGCAAACACATCCTTGTATTTACACAATAAGTCTGACAATTCGTGTCTTTGATCGTCTGTCAAATGATCAAGGTCAAAGTCTTGTATAGTCACAGGAGATATTCTTTTCTCATCTCCTTCCTCACCTGCAAAGGTAACTGGATTATTATTAATGCTTTCAAGATTAGCAATTCCCATTCCTTTTGGAAGGTGAAGAGGCTCAGTTGTCAAATTCGCAACAAGTGCTGAAATTTTCCCATCTGGACCTACTCTATCAACTGGGCACCTACAGCTAAATTGTCCCGACTCAAATTAATATTAGGTTCTGCTAACACTAGTTGTTTGGTAGAAGAAGCTTGTTTGTTTTTTTGGTTTTTAAGAGCATTAGCAACTAAAGCCATATTGCTCCGGGATATGCAGTGGTCATTCCCTGACCTTTCCGCATCCTCCATATTTGGTGGTGATGGGCTCGAACCCCGGTCTAATCAAGAAGCATGTGCTACGCACTGCTGCTCCTTCCCACCTGGCTACGGAGGCACCTAGGTAGAAGAAGCAAGCTGGTTACAAAATGCTGTTACTACCCTCTCTGAGGATGCTGGAAGCAAATGCTTACAGGTAAGTTTAGCTACAAAGGGTTCGGAACCCAAGAACCATTCCCTAATACCTTCTTCTCTTAAGCAAATCCTCAATGAAACTGAACATACTATTCCTTTACCTAAGTCTATTATATGAAAATTGTCTTAAGACATTTAATCCCAATATTATATCATATTGCTCCTTAAAATTTCCAGAAGCTACTAAAACATTCTCCCAAAAGGTTGCACTGTCTAACTTAAGATTTGCCATAACTTCAGCATGTATAGGAACGATATAACCCGAATCACCGGTTACAGTCAGGTCTGGTGACCTTTGATTTAGCAATCTGTGATGCTTAATTTTGTTAAATAAATTAAATAAATCTGTACTCATTAAAGTGACACTTGTCCCAGTTTCTATGAGAAATTTGGCATCAATGTTTTGAATGGATCCTGTGATCAATGGTAATTTGGAATCATTTTCTAAAATATATACCCCATGTTGTACGTTTTTATGATGGGCATAAGGCTTACCGACTCTGTTCAGATTTTGACAAGGTGAAACAGTCTTCAGCATTGAAAGTCTCCTTTATTTTGTCTTTGTCAAAAATATCTATCTCTATCTTGCCTGTAACTTCCACTGTCTGCCTGATGTATTGGCCAACCTAAAATGGCTTTAGGCTGAGTTTGCCTCTGATTAAACTCATTCCTAGATATTTCCTTTCTTACCCCTGCATAAGAGTTCATATTACTCCTATTTTGATCATTATAATACTATCTGCTATTCTATCCCGGTTTCCATTAAAATTGTAACCCTGTTTGTTAGCATAAGACGTCCAAATATTTTTGGTAATGCAGTATATTCGTGCGCTATGCAGTTCGTACATGGGCGAGTAAGAGGCATTGGCGTTGGCCTATAGTTGCATGGTCGACTGCCGTAAACGAAAAGCTTCTCTCCTTGTTTCGTCTTGTTCAAGGAACTTTCAAATGCATGCCTCCTAGCATAGCATCGCGCAATGAAGCGTCTTTCCGCATGGTCAATGACCTCCGCCCTCAATGTCATGCCATCACCTAGGAACGTCCTGTCCAGCTGTGAATACATTAAGCTTAGCGCCTCGCCACATGGAATTATCTTTTGAAATCGATTCTTCTGATTGAAAGCCACGATTTGCATCTCTAAATTATTAAGAGTAGCATTGTTAATTCATCTAACGATTGTTGCAAATCTTGTATTTGGTCTTGTATAGACTTAAGAATATTTTTCTAATTACTTTCCTGTTGATCCTAAACTTCATCGCTGGTAGCCTGACTATTAATAGCATGAATTGGCATGTGTAATTCAGTAAGTTCATTGTTGGTTTCTTCCCTTCATGAAATTGTGACTGCCTGCAAAAAAGTTAAGGGATTCTGGGAGAGTACCATCCTTCTAATTTTATTTGAAATACCTCTGAGAAATTGTGCCAACATTGCTTGATCCAGTATGGATAAAGCTTCAGGAGAATTACTTTGCATTTTAAATGCTAGTCGAGCTAAATTTTTTACTCGTGCACTATAACAGGCCACGGATTCCAACAGTCCTTGAATAGCCATTGCAAATTGGTGGAGACAGGTAACAATCAGTTCCCTTTTCTCAAACTAAGCCAAAAGGCATTTTTGAGCACGCTATAATTCTTTTCCTTGCGTAATTCTATGGAGTTGGCTAGAAATTCTGCTGAAAAACTTCTGATTTTCGCCTTAGTCACCGCGATCAACTCAGAATCTTGCCACAATTCCAGTTCACACACACACCTCTAGAATCTCAAAAAACAACTGGACGGAAGGGCTTTCATCATGTTTGCCAAAAAAGTTTGGCACAAGCCCAAGGTAACCAGCAATATTAGCCAAATGAGGCCTGACAGATTCGGGAGGGGATTGTGCTTGCTGTGTTCCAAATAAGGGGGCTCATAATTCTACTTCTGTTGTTTGTGGGCTCTGTTCTTCCATTTTAAATTTATTAATATCTGGGTGAAATCAGGGTCCCCCAAAATGGTGTGACTTACCTTTATGTAGAGCTGAAAAGGAATTATAATATTAGTTATCAACAAATTCTAAAAAGAAAAGTGTTAAGACATAGCAACTCATTTTTTTTTTTTTCAGATGTGTATAGGTAGAATCGTTACTAGTTGCTAACTGTTGCTTGATATGAGTGTTCCTGAAGATGTTTGTATTGATGTGAAAGAGAAATGCCTCTACCTATTCTCTGTAAACACAACCAGAAACACTGTCAACCTTCCTTTCTACTACAGTAGTAGACACCTTAGTCTCGTCTTCTGTTCTCTGGTTTGTTCTACTGTAATTTTGCTCCTCAGTCCACAAAAATTCGAATCGTTCACGGGCATTCGTGTAGAAAGATTTTACATCCTGGTCGCGACATTATCATTAAGGCATACTGTTACTATTATTCAACATTCAGTGTGTACAATAAAGTTTCCGGGCAAGTTCATTCACTAATATTGATGTTCCAGAAAACGCCTGTGTTTTATATGATCGACTAGTGGTTTATATATTAGGACAACAATCTCGTGTTCTCGAGATCTATTCTGACACATGGAGAATAGATGCACAGTATCAAAATTGGCATTGTGTTTATTCATTCTGAAATCCTCCTATTAGTTAGATCTCAGAATGCCGCAGAACTATGGCTGTTTTACTATAAAACTCGTGCTGTGGATAACGTTTAGCAAGAGAATGACTTAAGAGGCAAGGATGATTAAAAAAAACATGGTTTATTAATTCTAGCATACAAACAGGTGAAAAATAAAATGGTTATATACTTTTATATAATTATATAAGAGCTCTATCTCTTATTAAAAGGGATACAAATGATATACAGCCAATGATACATGTGTAAACATGTCTGTGTTCTTCATGTGATCTTCAGTTGGCACTACTGCCCATGCTCTCTGAAGCCAATAATCATCCTGCAGTTTGAGTATCTGGGTGTATATGTAAGTGTACTATACAGGTTTAACAGCCATAACTTCTGGTATTCCATTAATACAAATGGATCTTGCTAATCTTAAACTCTAATTTCTAAGTGTTGTAAAATAGATGCTACCTTAGTGAGCACTACTTTGAGGAGGGTTGTTTGTCAGTGGACTCTATTAAATAAAGAGTTATGTATTAACGTCCAACACTTTCATTCTATTAACTATCGTGTCATAAATATAGGGTGAAACTTAACAGAATAAACTTTGCAATATTTAGGAATAGATGTCTAGGAACAGGAGCCAGCAGTAAAAGATTCTCAAGACATTTTTTTACGAAATAGCCTCAAGAAAAAGAAGTGCTTTGTTCAGGACAGGACTCTCTTCGTCTCTTTGTCTTTCTCCCTTCTCTCTCTCTCTCTGTCTTCCTGATCCTTACATTCTGTCCGTTCTCACCATCTCTTTTTCTTTGTCTCCGATCTGCATATATATGTCTCCCCTTTTAGAGTTTCCAATGCTTCTATTGGTCAAAAGGCTAATTTCGTGAGGAAATGAAAATCCCAGGGATTGTTATTTTGGAGACCTGACACAATAAAAAATGGAATTTATAAGGAGAAAAAGGAACTTCACATCTGCATGGGGGTGGAATTTCCAGACTGCCCAGCAGTAGTCACTAGATCTAAAGTCCATTCGTTCCTACACAAGGAATTTGCAGACAACAATCACCCTGTAGTTATAAGGTTGAGATTTCACCCTGAAGTATGCTTCTTAATTTTCATTACTCTCTTTCCTCTAACGAAAGTCATATACTTTCTCACCGTTTTATAAATATTATATCCACGATGTTCGTCCGATCCGATTGAGTAACAATCTCTTGCTGTAAATCAGTAAGTAAATCAGTAAGTAATAAATTACAATAATAATAATAATAAAACATCGTGAAAGTTGTTTCAGCAAACCTCCTTCTCCCAAGGTTAAAGTGAGGGATGAGGCAGATAGTGGTGTCATCTGGTGTCACTCCCAAGAACTAACACTACCACTGGACATAAGGTCATCCAGCAACCATACAAAATAACCAAGCTAGAGACGTGGCAATGTACAGGCCGAGACTACATAGTGAGTGGTTGGAAACGATTTGCAGATATTTAGGTCACTGAACAGCAAATAGCAGACGAGAGGAGGACCATCATCCCAAAGAACCTGATAGCCCGTGCAGTCTTGGAAAAAAAGAAGTGAGACATTAGCTTTTATTATAAACTACAAAGAATAAAAACAGAACCAGAGGAGTAAGAGCAAGAAAAAATACAACCTGAGCAGCTGAAATGGAAAGAAATGAGGTCATGATATATAGAATAGATGAGTGGAAGAAGGTCCTAACAGAATTCGAAGGAATGGACCCCACAAAGACCGACTTGATACCGAAAACACAGACCAAATAAAATCTTGTGGAGTGTCGCACACCACCTCAATCAGCAAATAATACCACATTACCTCGAAAACAATGGTCAACACTGGAAGCCATATACTGGGCTGCCCAAGCAGCAAACCGCCAGCTTGGAATAGAAAAACTTCAGCAGAAGATAGAAGAATTAAGAGTCAAGGTAGGCCATTTGACCGTACCAATGAGGTAATAGGAGTAAAAAAATTTATTAGAAAAGTAAAGAACATTCTCAAGGGAGGCAACGTTTTGCAGCAAACATTAGACCAAAAATCAGAGAAGAGGAGAATACTTAGACACATAAACAGATCCTACTCACACTCAGACAGACTACGCTAATATAAAGAGAGCTCCCAGAAGAAAATAAACAACCAAAATCTTCAGTGAAAAACCAAAGTGCCTTCTACAGCATTATTGGGCAAGACTGGAAAGACAGAAACGGACCACCCAAGCAGATGATGATTGAGGAGTACTGGGGCAACATATGGTGCAGTAAAGTGGAGCCCTGGATAGGCTTAGAGCAGAAGAAACCAAGAACGTATAAGAGATCAGAGAATGGGAGATTAGGGAGGAAGAAGTAGTTGTAGTAGTAGTACTAGTAGTGGCATGTGATGCAAGAAAGCAAGTGTATGAGCTTATGCAGCATCAGCCAAAAAAAATCACACCATTCCCTCCAAATGCCTGTCCAGTTCCTCCTTAAATTTATTCAACCTATCAACTTCCACAACGACAGATGGAAGTTTGTTCCAGCAATTAACCACCTGCTGGCTAAAGGCAAATTTTCGCACATCTATTCTACATCTGTCTTTTCTTAATTTGAATTTATGACCCCTTAGGTTCGTAATCTGAACAAGTGCCAGGATCCCATCAGAATTCATCGTGCTCAACCCATTCAAGGCCTTATACACCTCAATCAGATCACCGCGCATGTGCCTAGTCTCCAGCCACTGCAATTTGCAGAACTTAAGCCTCTCTTGGTAAGAGGATCCCTTCATTCCCCTCACCAAACTTGTTGCCCTTCTCTGTACACGCTCAAGAAAATTTACATCCTTCCTAAAATGAGGCCTCCAGACCTGTACGCAGTACTCAAGGCGTGGCCTGACCATTGCCTTATACAGCGGGACAATCACCTTTTCCCTGCTAGCAAAATTCCTATATATCATTGACAAAACCCCATGACCTGCCCTGGCAGCCTGTCTACATTGCTCAGAAAACTTCATATCTGACTGCACAATTACTCCCAGGTCTTTTTCGTTTTCTACCACCTTAAGTGTAGTACCACACGGCTGGTACTTTTCTCTCGGGTTACTTCTACCCATATGCAGTACTTTGAATTTGTCAAGGTTAAACTTCAGTTGCCACTTTTTAGCCCATCTGCCCAAATTATCTAGATCCTGTTGCAGTAGCACACTGCCATTACTGTCATTAACAACCCTGCCAACCTTTGTGTCATCTGCAAACTTCGACACTAAGCCTGATATACCTTCATCAATATCATTGATAAATATACAAAACAACAGTGGATAAATATACAAAACAACAAGTAAAACAGTCGATCAGGAATTTCCACAACTGGAGAACCCCAGGAATATATAACATCCTCAACTACTGGTACAAGAATCCCACTTGCACACACACACACAAGCACCTAGCAGAGCAGTTCACCCTAATGATAATATGGGATACACTTAAATAGAAAGGGTGCAAGAATATTTGCTGATGCTATCGAGGCAGTGTTAGGTGCGTCGGAAAACTGCTAGCTTGGGGGGAGACAAAGACCAATAGATTGACAGTAGCCACTGGCAGAGGTGAAAGAGATTCTTGCACTGCTTCTATTAGAATGAGCAGAAGCCTGAAAAACAAGATGCATGATAATTCAGAGACTGCTGGGAGCCATTGCGGTACAAGTAAACACATGGGTTGTGTTAGGGTAGCTAAGAATAGAAACAGGTGCAGGTATACTTGCGTGTACACCAATGCTAGGAGTTTAGTAAATAAATTTGATGAATTTGAGGTATTGCTCAAAACATCGAAGGCAGATATTGTTGGCATATCAGAGACGTGGTGTCACACAGATATAAGGGATGCGGAACTGCAATTTCGGGAGTACAACGTCCACAGAAAGGATAGACAGGATAGGAAGGGGGGAGGTGTTATGCTATTAGTTAAGAAACACATAAAAACCAAGGAAGTGAAGCCAGTCGACATCGCTGGACAGCGCAGTGTGGAGTCAGTTTGGTGTGACATAAACATTGGGAGATCAAAATTGAGAGTAGGAGTGTGCTATAGGCCTAATGACTCTGATGAGTATAATAAGGAACTGTAGAGGGAAATAGAGTGGGCCAGTAAATCAGAGTGTCTTATAATGGGAGATTTTAATTTCCCAGATATTGACTGGATTTTGGGGGCTGGTTACTCACACACTAGCAGGGCTTTTGTGGATTTATTGGATGATTGTTTTCTACATCAGCATGTTCGGGAGGCAACTAGAGGGAGTAATACTCTTGATTTGATTATCAGCAGTGATTCTTCATGCATTAAGAATCTGCAGATAAATGAACCACTAGGTGGCAGTGATCACAGTGTGCTGAAGTGGGATTTACTCAAAGAGGTAACTACCATTAGGGGTAAAGGGAAGGGTTATTGCTTCCGTAAAGGCGACTACGATGGACTGAGACAGTATTTAAATTCTATACAGTGGGACCAACTGATGATGTTACCAACAGCAAATTCAAAATGGGAAGCATTCAAAGAACTTATCTTGGAGGCTACTAGGCTTTACATACCAACTAAGAAATATTGTTCAAGGTTTAGGCCAAAATGGATGTCAGATGAACTAATGAGGCATATGGCAGAGAAGAAAAATGCATGGGATACATACAAATTAACACATGACACAGAAGCCTATGATAGATACAAGTTGATATGCAACCAAGTTACAAAGGAGGTTAGGCAGGCGAAGGCAGATTACGAGAAATCCTTGGCAAGGGATGCAAAGAAAAACAGCAAAGAGTTCTTTACTTATGTTAACTCTAGAAGGAAGGGGATGAATCAGATTGGTCCACTTGATATTGATGGGTCAAGTGTTGATGATCCTGCTCAGGTAGCTAACAAACTAAATGAATATTTTGCATCGACATTCACACATGAGGAGTTATTCAGCGAGGGGAATGCCAGAGGTGTATTCAACTCTAGCAGTAAGCTACAGAATCTTGAAATAACTGGGAGTAAAGTGGAGGAGAAACTGTTGAAGATAAACACAAGAAATGCACCCGGGGTGGATGGGATCTATCCAGTTATATTAAAGGAGGCAGCAAAGGAAGTAAGCAAACCCTTAGCCATAATTATGAGAGCTTCCTTGGACTCAGGGGAGGTACCCATAGACTGGAAATGTGCAAATGTGACCCCAATTCACAAAGGAGGATCAAAGGCTGACACAAGTAATTATAGACCTGTGAGCTTAACTGCTGTTCCAGGAAAATTAATGGAGGCACTGGTTAAAGAAGCACTGCAGGATCATTTAGACAAGACTTCAGTTATAGCTCAGACACAGCATGGTTTTGTTAAGGGGAAGTCTTGCCTGACCAACTTGATTGGATACTATGATGCAGTCACAAAAGAACTGTATGCAGGGAATAACTTTGATATTATATACTTGGATCTTAGAAAGGCTTTTGATACTGTTGCACATGGAAGACTGCTACACAAATTGAAGCAGTGTGACATTGGAGGCAAATTGCTGCTATGGATAAAGGGGTGGTTGAGGGGGAGAAGACAGAGAGTGGTAATCAATGGACACTGCTCATCGTGGACTGATGTTATTAGTGGAATCCCTCAGGGCTCAGTGTTGGGTCCATTATTGTTTTCTGTATTTATAAATGATATTGATGATGGTATATCGGGCTTAATGTCCAAGTTTGCAGACGACACAAAGGTTGGCAGGGTTGTCAAGGACACTACTGACACTATGCTGCTGCAACAGGATCTGGAAAGGTTGAGCAGATGGGCTGAGAGGTGGCAAATGAAGTTTAACATTGACAAATGTAAAGTACTACACATGGGAAACAGCAACCCCAGAGCAACGTATCAACTCTGTGGTACAACACTGACAGTGGAAGAGAATGAAAGGGACTTGGGGGTGGTTGTGCAGGCAGATATGAAGTTCTCTGAGCAGTGCAGACGGGCTGCAAGAGTAGCTCATGGAGTATTGTCAATGATATACAGGAATTTTTCCAGCAGGGATAAGGAGGTGATTATTCCATTGTACAAGGCGATGGTCAGGCCACACCTAGAGTACTGTACACAGGTCTGGAGGCCTCATTTCAAGAAGGATGTAGAGCTGCTGGAACGAGTACAGAGAAGGGCAACAAGATTAGTGAATGGAACAAAGGGGTGCTCTTACGAAGAAAGGCTTAAGTTTTGCAAATTACAGTTTCTGGAGACTAGGCACCAGCGAGGTGATCTGATAGAGGTGTATAAAGCCTTGAATGGTTTAAGCATGCTCAATGCTGATGGAATTCTTCCTCTAGCTCAGAAAAATCACCTGAGAGGGCATAAATTCAAATTGAGGAAAGACAGATATAGGATAGACGTGCGGAAATTTGTCTTTAGCCAGCGGGTGGTTGGTTGGTGGAACAGACTTCCATCCCTTGTGGTGGAGGTTGATAGCCTAAATAAGTTTAAGGCTCAGCTGGACAGGTATTTTGAACGAACAGAGGGGTGAAGTGGAAGTGGTTTTTTTTTTTTTTTTTTTTTTTTGGCTGATGCTGCATAAGCTTGCTTTCTTGCATCAAATGCCTCTACTAATGCTAATGCTAATGCTAATGCTAATGCTAATAAGGCTCCCAGAGTTTCTTACACAATGAATCACATAACTGAAGGCTAAAAACAAAGATAAAGGAAACCAGGCAAAATACAGGCCGATCACCTGTCTCCCAACTGCATAACTCAGAAGATATCGGACCACTTGGAGAGTCAGAACATCATGGACAAACAGCAGAAAGGATGCAAGTGGATGAGCAATTAGCTATTGATGCTGCAGTTGTAGAGGAAACCTACAAGAAGTGCCGCAACCTGTACACGGCCTACATCGATTCGCCAGAAAAACCTAATATTTCAGTAGCTGGAATTCTATTTCCTAATATTTCAGTCTGAATTGTACTGAAACAGGCAGTAGAATGATATCAGAAGTGAAGGAGAAGGAAGAGCATAAACCAAGTGTAACTGAAGTCTTTCTGATTGTTATTCCCATCCCAAAAACTTTAGATAGCGTCAATGCATCATGCTTAGGACGTGTTAATTAATTTAATTTATCCTTTCTATATTTAATATTTAACATTTTTTTCTAAAAAGTTGTTTCTAAAAAGTTTGGCAATTGAAATGCTATGGGCATCTCTGAATGATTGCAAGTTGCAGCTTCTTAAAATGATAGGTATTTGCGTGTGTGTGTGTGTGTGTGTGTATTAGTTATTAGCAATTTTAATATATTATTTATCACTGAATTCATTTATTTTCAAGTTTTACACACACCAATGTTCAGGGACCTGTTGGGTCAGACGGTAAAATTGGAAGCAATTTTGTTGACCCTGGCCCAAGTTATTTGGTATTCATACTTTGTATTTAGATATTTTTCCACTTTCTATTTTTCAGTTTGTTCACTGTATTATTATTATTGCTCTTATATTATTTCTCCCTGATTGGGGGTTCTACCTCGTGACGGGTATTGCTACCAAGTACACAGGGTGGTTATTGTTATGTCTGATGTTACTGCTGGCGAGGAACTCTCTGACTATCGGTATTCAGGATTGCTACATTCTGGAGTTCCTTGTAGATGTTCGCTGGGAGACGTATGGCTGCTAGACTGTTATGTAAGGTCTTTGGCATCATACCTATGGTCGACATGGTCATCGGGATGGTCATTACTTATTGCATATGCCACATCTCTTTGATTTCCTGTCTTAGATTCGTATACTTCCTGATTTTTTCCCCGTGGGATTTTTGCAGGTTGCCAGTGTTGGATACTGCTATGTCAATCGGATAGGTAGCCTTTTCCTTCTTGTCCACAATGGTTATGTCCGATCTGTTGTGCGGGATTATCCTATCCGTTATTATTATGCGGTCCCAGTACAGCTTGTGGGTTGGGGTCTCTAGTACTGCCTGGGGTTCGTACTTGTAGTACGGTTCACTTTCTTCGACCAACTGGTATTTCCTTGCTAGCTTCTGATGTATTATCCTGGCTATCTGGTCATGTCTATGAGTGTACTCAGTCTGGGTGATCACCTTGCATCCCGCAGTGATGTGTTGGATCGTTTGAGGCCAGGTGGCATTGTCGACATGTGTCATCAGGTACTCCGGGTTCCTTGGCGATGTATTTTCTATAGTTCCTGGTGTTGATTATGTGGTCTTGGATGGCGAGCATGAATCATTCAGTATAGGGGAAGAGCGTCTCACTCGTAAAATTGGAAGCAATTTTATTTATGTGATTTTAATGGGGATCATTGTAGTGTCTGCCATGGAGTGCCTTCTCTGCCCATCTTTCTAACTTCGTTTGTACCTCCCAGTTGGGGGGGACTCCTCTTTTAGGTTGAGTAAAGTGTAAAGTGTGTTTAGGGTCAAACGGCACTAGGGGTTTACCCCATATCCACCTAGTTTACATTGTGGTGTGATACAGTTCACTGTAAAGGCCAAAGATTTAAAAGTATATGGATCTTGAGGTGTGTGATGTCGTGTATCATTGTTCGTCTGGCCATTTAGCCGCAAGACCCCTGCTGAGGCCCGACGTTGCCCACACTTCACCCCGTGGAGACAGACCAGCTACCCAGTAGTTGTAGTTTACTCTGGCAGGTCCTGCCACCTAGTTTCCTGAGATTTCAGTGACTAGGACCTAAAAAAAAAATATGTTTGTGTGGGTTGCTATATTGAAAGACCGAAATGTGAGCGAACTTAATTTAGAACTATTAAATTTTGACCCTGTGGGGTATACACTGGCGAGCAGATAAAGAGGGAGAGGAGACTGAAGACTGGGGGAAGAAAGACAGAAGAAATGGAATCAATTAGAGAGACGACCCTATTATAAGTCAGTGGGGCATGCCCATGCCCCATCAGGAGGAAATCTGAGTTGGCGAGTAGGGGTGGAGGCAGGAGCAACAGCCTCCTACATCCTCCCTTACAGCCGAGGGAGGGGGAAAGAAAGATGGGTCCAGCAAGAGCACCGGCACTGATTGCCATTATGGCTGGCATATGCAGAAAGCTCAGCGGTCTAATTGGGCTGGTTGGAATTTAGCTGAGCAGAAAGTCACTCATGAGGCTGAGTCCCTTCCAGGGGAGATCCACATATCGGGTATGCACTTTTCATGGGTTAGGTCCGGATCATGTGATTAGTTTCTTATCATGGGTTTTTTTTTTTTTTTTTCTGAGGCAGTTAGTTGTTGGTTTGTATTGTTTGCTGTCATAGGTTATTCATTTCATGGTTGTTGCTGTTGTGGTGATGGATGCGGGAGAGTCCACCTTCTTGTGAAGAGGTCTTGTGCATATTGAGTGAAAGCACTATAGGTATCTTTTTTAGTTAGTATCAGATATTCCTGGTCTTGTAGCATTTCCCCCATATCCACGTAGTTTACATTGTAGTGTGATACAGTTCACTGTAAAGGCCAGCGATTTAAAAGTATATCGATCTTGAGGTGTGTGATGTCGTGTACCGTTGTTCTTCTGGCCATTTAGCCGCCAGACCCCTACTGAGGCCCGACGTTGCCCACACTTCACCCCGTGGAGACAGAGCAGGTACCCAGTAGTTGTAGTTTACTCTGGCTGGTCCTGCCACCTAGTTTCCTGAGATTTCAGTTAAATCATTTTCAGGCTTCTGGGTCTCTGATGGTATTTGGGTGGTGATTATAAATGGCCAGCGGAGATCCTTGTACAGTGGGCAGTTGTACATCAAGTGACCCGATGTCTCGCGTAGACCGTAGTGGCATAGGGGGGGGGGGGTCACTCAATCCGAATCCATGGAGTTTTTCTCTTATAGCGCCATGGCCGGTCAACAGGTAAGTGGTGAGAAGTCCAGGAAAGTAGGGTATACCACTTGTCTAGCTTCCTTATGGCCTGTTGGAATGCTGCTGTGTGTGTTTCTGGAAGTAATCCTTCAGATTAACTATTGCTGTCTACTGTTGTTCAATGAGGTCTGTCAGGCCGCTTCCTCCTTCGTCCTGGGCAATTCTCAGTCTCTCCACTGCAGTTTTCAGGTGGTGTTGGTGGCTCTTGGTCATCATTGTCCTTGTCTTTCTCATGATATTCTGGAGGATATCATGAGAAAGAATATGTTAGCACTGGGACTGCGTAGGTGTTTATGGCTTTAACTGTGTTCCCTCCATTCAGCTTTCCTTTCAGCAGGCTTCTGAGTCTCTGATGATATTTTTCGGTCGGGCAGGTCTTAATTTCCTTGTGCTGTAACTGCTGAGCCTGCAGTATCCCCAGGTATTTGTAGGTCCCTCCCTCTGCCATGGCTTCCATCTCTTTACCACTCTGCAGCTGCTAGTTTCGGTTGATTAATTTTCCCTGGTGCAATCCGTGGTTCTTGCACTTTTCTAGACCAAATTCCATCCTAATATCATTGCTGAATTCTTTGGTGAACCAGAGTACTTGCTGAAGGTGCTTCTCGGTTCCCAAATAGAGCTTGATGTCATCCATGTACATCAGGTGGGGGAGAGTGTACAGGTTCTTCCTTTCTTCTTTGAGGTTATATCCTTTGAGGTTATTATTATTGCTCTCATATTATTTCTCCCTGATTGGGGGGGTTCCACCCTGTGACGGGTATTGCTACCAAGTACACAGGGTGATTGTTGTTATGTCTGGTGTTACTGTTGGTCGAGGAACTCTCTGACTATCCTACAGGTGTTCAGGATTGCGACTTTCTGGAGTTGCTTGTAGGTGTACGCTGGGAGACCTATTGCTACTAGGCTATTATGTAGGGTCTTTGGCACCATACCTGTGGTTGAGACGATGATCGGGATGGATATATTTGTTGCATATGCTACTTCTCTTTGATCTCCAGTCTTAAGTTCATGTACTTCCTGATTTTTTCCCATGGGTTTTATGCAGGTTGCCAGTGTTGGGTACTGCTATGTCAATCAGATAGGTAGTTTTTTCCTTCTTGTTCACAAGCGTTAAGTCTGGTCTGTTGTATGGGATAGTCCAATCTGGTTTTATGGCGCTGTCCCAGTACAGCTTGTGGGTTGGGGTCTCTAGTACTACCTGGGGTTCGTACTTGTAGTACGGTACACTTTCTTTGACCAACTGGTATTTCCTTGCTAATTTCTGATGTATTATCCTGGCTACCTGGTCATGTCTATGAGTGTACTCAGCTGGGTGATGACCTTGCATCCCGCGGTGATGTGTTGGATCGTTTCTGAGGCCAGGTGCCATCATCGGCATGTGTCATCTAACACTTTGGGCTCCTTGGCAATGTGGTTTCAATAGTTTCTTGGATTCATTACCTCGTCTTGGATAGCGAGCATGAATCCTTCAGTCTCGGGGAAGAGCATCCTGCTCCTGAGCCATGCATTGGAAGCAATTTTGCCTATGTGATCCTGATGGAGATCATTGTGGTGTCTGCTTCTGAGTCTCTGATGGTATTTTTCGGCCAGGCAGGCCTTAATTTCCTTGTGCTATAACTGCTGAGCCTGCATCATGCCCAAGTATTTGTAGGCCTCCCCTCTACCATGGCTTCGATCTCTTTACCACTCTTCAGCTGGTTGTTTCGGTTGACTAATTTTCACTGACGCAATCCGTGGGTCTTGCATTTGTCTAGACCAAATTCCATCCTAATATCATTGCTGAATTCTTCAGTGATCTGGAATAGTTGGTGGAAGTGCTTCTTGGATCCCCGTTGAGCTTGATGTCACCCATATACATCAGGTGGGTGAGGGTGTACAGGTTCTTCCTTCCTTCTTTGAGGTTATATCCGTACTTGCTACTGTTGAGCATGGTTGATAGTGGGTTAAGTGCTAAACAGAACCACAATGTGCTCAGGGAAAGATTCCTCTCCTGAGGGAAATTGGCCTGGTTGTGATGTTTTCAACCTTGCCTCAGCCGCAACCATCACAATGAGGAGAATGCAAGTAACCATCAAAGCTGCCCATAATCTGAAAAACAATTTGACACCACTAAGGACCACCAAAACAAATCAAACCCACAGGGATCCGACTTCATAGCAGAAGGACCAAAATAAAATCACAAGTGCACATCCAAACTGACTGGACTAAATAACCTCGGATGGGATCCTAACCAATGAATGGCTACAAAATAAACTGGTCTTTTGAAAACCTCAGACGCTGTCTCAGAAATGACATTCCACTGACTGAAGAAACTGCAGAGCCTCTCTGCACACTAGCCTTATTGGCGCTGTGACCCGGTGCCCTTGTCTGTCCCACTTTTCTTCCCTTTCCCTGGCTGGGGGGGAGATGACGGTCCCTCTGTCTCCTTCCCCCTTGATAAAAAAAAAGCAGTATCAAAGGGCACAAAGAACATGGCCCCAGGCGGAAGTCGCGGAACTGAGACAACAATATAGACAGATCCAAAACTTTTATACAGACACTATTAAGAAAAACAAGAAAACATCCTGGGAACGACTTGTCCAAATAACAGGAAATACTGAACCCTGGGGTGTGGTGTATAAAATCACCACAAACAAACTCCCCAGAGGTGAAGTAATGACCGCAACAAAGACGGCGCAAGGAACACTCACTGCAACATGGCAAGACTAAATAATGAACATACTCAGCAATCGAATCCAAGACCCACCAGGCATACTAACAGAGGACCAGAAAGCCATCTGCCAAACAAACGAAGAATATGAGACCCAACAACTAGAACCCCCTTTCACAGCCAACGAACTACAAGAAGCGGTATCACAAACCAGGAACAAAAAGTGCCCTGGCCCCAATATCATCTAGCTGGAAATGGTCAAGAAAGCAGCGGAGGTTATGCCGGACCTCCTGCTCCGACTGTACAACACCTGTATCAAAGAGGGCCAGTTCCCCACCAGCTGGAGGACGGCCAATCTAAAACTGATCCTCAAAAATGGAAACAGACACCAGGAAAATCCCAATTCATATAGACCCATGGTCTTATTGTCGACACTAAGTAAGCTTTACAAAAGATTATTACATAAAAGGATCCACAACCACTATAATGAGGCAAACCTGAATTCACCCAAGCAATACGGCTTCAAATCGGGATCTTCGACCATAGATGCCGTCCAAGGCCTAATCACCAAAGTGATGCAGTGTACCAAGAAATATTTCCTGGTCATAACCGTCGACTTTGCTGGGGCGTTCGACACCCTCTGGTGGCCGAGCGTCCTCTGCAGGCTCAGGGCAGCGAGAACTCCAAGCAATTTGTACAGGAGCATCAAAACTTATCTCTAGGACAGAAACGTCCAAGTAATAACGCACTACAAGAAGTTGACCTGGCCGGTCCGCAGGGGGTGCCCTCAGGGATCTGTCCTGGGGCCGCTACTGTGGAACATAGTGTTTGACGAGTTCCTCACCATGGACCTGGGGGAGGTGGAGGCTCAGGCCTTCACAGACGACCTCGTACTGCCGGTCGCGGCGGATTCCAGACAGAACCTTGAAACGCTTGCAAACCAAGCCCTTGAAACCTTGCAGGACTGGGCAAAACTACACACCTTAACAATCTCGCCAACGAAGACGGACTCAGTACTACTGAGAGGGAGGTTAAACCTAAGAAGACCACCACAAATCAAGCTGTCAGGACAAACAATCAAACTGTCAACGCAAATTAAATATCTGGGACTGATCATCGATCAGAACTTATCATTTAAACCACACCTAATCTATCTAAAAGAGAAACTGCGGAAATACACAGCGCTCATTGCCAGAGTTACATGCAGGGACTGGGGGTTAAACAGGAGAACCCTGTCCCTGTGTTATAAAGCCATCTTCATCCCGATAATAACATATAATCATCTCCCATATGGTACAAGAAAGCAGGAACAGCAGTGAATAAAAGGATACTGGACACGATCCAACGCAACATATTATTAACAATAACAAGAGCATGTAACATGGTTAGTACGAGTGCCCTACAGGTCTTTGCGGGGACCCTACCCTTGGATTTAGAGGTAACCTGCTGCGGACTTATGTATCTACTAGCCAAAGGAACCCAAACCACCTACAACGGTCTTACCATTGACATCACCAATAACAGGACAAACTAGAAACAAAAAATAGTGGACCACCTTGTACAAATTTGGCAGAGAAGATGGATAGACATGGAAAAAGCAGCCATAACAAAGAAATTGATTCCCCAAGTAACCAAGCTGTATGCCGCATGGCTGTACCCAGGCCTAAACACTACTTTTCTTCTCACCGGCAACGGGCCTTTCAAGGCCAAATTAAATGCCTTGGGCATAATCGAAGAATCACAATGTCTCTGCGGCGAACTAGAAACGTGGCATCACGTTATGCATCAGTGTGAAATATACGAAGACATCAGATGTCAAATGATCACGAGAATTAAATACATTCCTAACACCCAGGAACACCATCTCCTGGACACACCAGAAGAATTTGTGGCCTTTAGTCGCTTTGCCCAGGACATCTTCTCCAGAAGAAAACTACAAATAGCCATCCATCAAGGCCAACAGGAGTAATGAAACCAAATATGGACACCAAGGAATACGAGAAACTAAGGACGGGGATATCAACCAATGATTGATGACCATTGGAATATTGGATGACCCAAAGTTGAGAACGGAATGCCACCCATTTAAGATAACAGAACCCACCTGATAGGGAAGTAAAAAAAAAAAAAAAAAAAAAAAAAAAAGCTATCACACAATCAGAGAACAAGGCTGCTGAACCAAAGAAAGAGGAACACAAGGATGCGGCTTGCCCCATGAGTGACAATGAAGAGAAACAGACATGAGACAAAGGCCATATTGGAGACCTGAAGAGGACACTCTAACCCTCTTCGCCTATAATTCCTAACTCCCCTGGAGGAGGGAATGGCCACACGGTCCCCCCTTCTCGCCATCCCCTGTTTCCTCTCTGGTGGGGCATGGGTATGCCCCACTGAAACTGGGGCCGCCTTCTCTATTGGCTCCATACTTCTGCCTTTTCCCCCCAGTCTTCTGCCTCCCTCCCCTCTATCTTCACACTAGCGAAAGTCCCACACATCAAAATGAATACATCAAGCCTCCATACGCCCAGCATTTGGCCTAAAAAATTAAAGCGATAATATCCCCACGTCAACGCAAATAATAAAAATAACTTTATTTTATTTTCTTGATGACCATTGGAATATGCCACCCAAAGTTTTTTTTTGGTCCTAGCCGCCTAAATCTCAGGAAACTAAGCGGCAGGACCTGCCAGAGTAAACTAAGTCTACGGAGTTCCTGGCCTGCCTCCACGGGGAATAAGTGGGGCACCATTGGATCCCAACAGGGGTCCAGCGGCTAAATGGCCAGAAGAACAATGGTACACAATCCATGATCCATACACTTTTAAATCTCTGGCATTTACAGTATACTGTAATACACCACAATGTAAACTATGCGGAGATGGGGGGAACCCCCGGTGCTACTTAACCCTAAAAAAACTTACGCTTCCACTTACTTCCCCCCTTGCCACCCACACTTTCCCTTCTGATGGGGCATGGGCATGCCCCACCTGACGTTGTAGAGCGGATATTATCTTTTAAGGGCACAAAAGGTGATATAGTTGTACACGTTGGCACTAATGATATTAAGAGTAGGAGACCGGCGGAATTAGTTAACAAGTACAGGTTACTGATGAAAAAAAGCCGTGAATTAGGGTTGAATTTGAAAGTGTCTGCAATTCTGCCCAGACACGATAGGAAGGAGTATATGATGAGAGCCCTGTCGATCAATTCGGCCCTGGAAAGATTGTGCAGGGCTCAAGGGGTAGAATTTTTTTTCAGCCTGGACTGTACTTGTTAACAGGAGAGACTGCTTCTACACGGATGGGATACACTTAAATAGAAGAGGTGCAAGAATGTTTGCTGATGCTATCGAGGCAGTGTTAGGTGGGTCGGAAAACTACTAGATTGGGGGGCTACAAGGACTAATAAATTAACAGTAGCCACTGGCAGAGGAGAAAGTGATTCTTGCACTGCTTCTATTGGAATGAGCCGCAGCCTGGAAAATAAGATGCAGGATATTTCAGAGACTGCTGGGAGTCATTGCGGTACAAGTAAACACATGGGTTGTGTTAGGGTGGCTAAGAGGAAGAGCAGGTGCATGTATACTTGCGTGTACACTAATGCTAGGAGTTTAGTAAATAAATTTGATGAATTTGAGGTATTGCTCAAAACATCAAAGGCAGATATTGTTGGGATTTCAGAGACGTGGTGCAACACAGATATAAGGAATGCAGAACTGGAATTTGGGGAGTACAATGTCTACAGAAAAGATAGACAGGATAGGAAGGGAGGAGGGGTTATGCTACTAGTTAAGAAACACATAAAATCCAAGGAAGTGAAGCCAGTTGACATCGCTGGACAGTACAGTGTCGAGTCAGTTTGGTGTGACATAAGTATTGGGAGATCAAAATTGAGAGTAGGAGTGTGCTATAGGCCTAATGACTCTGATGAGTATAATAAGATACTGTACAGGGAAATAGAATGGGCCAGTAAATCAGAGAGTCTTATAATGGGGGATTTTAATTTCCCATATATTGACGGGAATTTGTGGGTTGGTCACTCACACACTAGCAAGGCTTTTGTGGATTTATTGGATGATTGTTTTCTTCATCAGCATGTTCGGGAGGCAACTAGAGGGAGTAATACTCTTGATTTGATTATCAGTAGTGATTCTTCATGCCTTAAGAATCTGCAGATAAATGAACCACTAGGTGGCAGTGATCACAGTGTTCTGAAGTGGGAGTTACTCAAAGAGGTAACTACCATTAGAGGTAAAGGGAAGAGGTATTGCTTTCGTAAAGGCGACTACGATGGACTGAGACAGTATTTAAATTCTATACAGTGGGACCAACTGATGATGTTACCAACAGCAAATTCAAAATGGGGAGCATTCAAAGAACTTATTTTGGAAGCTACTAGGCTTTACATACCAACTAAGAAATATTGTTCAAGGTTTAGGCCTAAATGGATGTCAGATGAACTAATGAGGCATATGGCAGAGAAGAAAAATGCATGGGATACATACAAATTAACACGTGACACAGAAGCCTATGATAGATACAAGTTGATCTGAAACCAAGTTACAAAGGAGGTCAGGCAGGCGAAGGCAGATTACGAGATAACTTTGGCAAGGGATGCAAAGAAAAACAGCAAAGAGTTCTTTCCTTATGTAAACTCTAGAAGGAAGGGGATGAATCAGATTGGTCCACTTGATATCGATGGGTCAACTGTTGATGATCCTGCTCAGGTAGCTAACAAACTAAATGAATATTTTGCATCGACATTCACACATGAGGAGTTATTCAGCGAGGGGAATGCCAGAGGTGTATTCAACTCTAGCAGTAAGCTAGAGAATATTGTAATAACTGAGAGTAAAGTGGAGGAGAAATTGTTGAAGATAAACACAAGAAAGGCACCTGGGGTGGATGGGATCTATCCAGTTATATTAAGGGGGGCAGCAAATGAAGTAAGCAAACCCTTAGCCATAATTATGGGAGCTTCCTTGGACTCAGGGGAGGTACCCATGGACTGGAGATGTGCAAATGTGACCCCAATTCACAAGGGAGGATCAAAGGCTGACACAAGTAATTATAGACCTGTGAGTTTAACTTCTGTTCCCGGAAAATTAATGGAGGCACTGGTTAAAGAAGCACTGCAGGATCATCTAGACAAGACTTCAGTTATAGCTCGGACACAGCATGGTTTTGTTAAGGGGAAGTCTTGCCTGACCAATTTGATTAGATACTATGATGCAGTCACAAAAGAAATGGATGCGGGGAATAACTTTGATATTATATACTTGGATCTTAGAAAGGCTTTTGATACTGTTGCACATGGAAGACTGCTACACAAATTGGAGCAGTGTGGCATTGGAGGCAAATTGCTGCTATGGATAAAGGGGTGGTTGAGGGGGAGAAGACAGTGAGTGGTAATCAATGGACACTGCTCATCGTGGACTAATGTTATTAGTGGAGTCCCTCAGGGTTCAGTATTGGGTCCTTTATTGTTTTCTGTATTTATAAATGATATTGGTGATGGTATATCAAGCTTAATGTTCAAGTTTGCAGACGATACGAAGGTTGGCAGGGTTGTCAAGGATACTACTGACACTATGCTGCTGCAACAGGATCTGGAAAGGTTGAGCAGATGGGCTGAGAGGTGGCAAATGAAGTTTAACATTGACAAATGTAAAGTACTACATATGGGAAACAGCAACCCCAGAGCAACGTATCAACTCTGTGGTACTAAACTGACAGTGGTAGAGAATGAAAGGGATCTGGGGGTGGTTGTGCAGGCAGATATGAAGTTCTCTGAGCAGTGCAGACGGGCTGTAAGAGTAGCTCATGGTGTATTGTCAATGAAATGCAGGAATTTTTCTAGCATGGATAAGGAGGTGATTATTCCCTTGTATAAGGCAATGGTCAGGCCACACCTAGAGTACTGTATACAGGTCTGGAGGCCTCATTTCAAGAAGGATGTATAGCTGCTGGAACGAGTACAGAGAAGGGCAACAAGATTAGTGAATGGAACAAAGGGGTGCTCTTACGAAGAAAGGCTTAAGTTTTGCAGATTATTACAGTGTCTGGAGACTAGGCACTAGCGAGATGATCTGATAGAATTGTATAAAGCCTTGAATGGTTTGAGCATGCTCAATGCTGATGGGATTCTTCCTCTAGCTCAGAATAATCACCTGAGAGGGCATAAATTCAAATTGAGTAAAGACAGATGTAGGATAGATGTGCGGAAATTTGCCTTTAGCCAGCGGGTGGTTGGTAGGTGGAATAGACTTCCATCCCTTGTCGTGGAAGTTGATAGCGTAAATACGTTTAAGGCTCAGCTGGACAGGTATTTCGAACGAACAGAGGGGTGAAGTGGAAATGGTTAGTTTTTATTTATTTATTTTACTTTATTTTTATTTTTATTTTTTTTTTTGGCTGATGCTGCATAAGCTTGCTTTCTTGCATCAAATGCCTCTACTAATGCTAATGCTAATGCTAATGCTAAAATCTTGGAGTCACCTCCCTCCCTATCGACTCCATTCTTCTGTCTGTCGCCCTTCCATCCTTCAGTCTCCCTCCCACTCTACCTGCACACAAGCGAAAGCCCCACACATGCAAACTTAATTACAGCTAAATTAGATTCGCCCACAATTTTCGGCCTCACAATTCTAGCACAACCACCACGCGATCGCCTCTCAAATTTTGTTATTTTTACTTAGTTATTTTTATTTTTAATTCTTTTTATTTATCTAATTTTTTTTTTTTTTTTTTTTTTTTAGGTCCTAGCCACTGAAATCTCAGGAAACTTGGTGGCAGGACCTGCCAGAGTACTTATTTAAAATATTGGTGTATCTGGTCTGCCTCGACGGGGCGAAGTGTGGGCAACGTCTGGCCTCAGCAGAGGCCTGGCGGCTAAATGGCCAGAAGATTAGGGATGAATCCGATTGGTCTACTTGATATCGATGGTTCAACTGTTGATGATCCTGCTCAGGTAGCTAACAAACTAAATGAATATTTTGCATCTACATTCACACATGAGGTGTTATTCAGGGAGGAGGATGCCAGATGTGAATTAAACTCTGGCAGTGAGCTAGATGATTTTGTAATAACTGAGAGGAAAGTGGCGGAGAAATTGTTGAAAACATAAGAAAAGCACCTGAGGTGGATGGGATCTATCCAGTTATATTAAAGGAGGCAGCAAAGGACATAAGCAAACCCGCAGCCATAATTACGAGAGCTTCCTTGGACTCAGGAGAGGTACCCATGGACTGAAGATGTTCAAATGTGACCCCAATCCACAAAGGCGGATCAAGGGGGGACACAAGTAATTACAGACCTGTTAATTTAACTTCTGTTCCAGGGAAATTAATGGAGGCACTGTTTAAAGAAGCATTGCAGGATCATCTAGACAAGACTTCATTATAGTTCGGATACAGCATGGGTTCCCAGAGCATAATACTTCCCATATTGTAACTACATCATAGTATCCAATCAAATTGGTCTTGTCTAACCAATTTGATTGGATACTATGATGTAGTTACAAAGGAACTGGATGCAACGAATAATTTTGATATCATATATTTGAATCTTAGAAAGGCTTTTGATACTGTTGCACGTGGAAGACTGCTGCACAAATTGTAGCAGTGTGGCATTGGAGGCAAATTGCTGCTATGGATAAAGGGATGGTTTGAGTGGGAGAAGACAGAGAGTAGTAATCAATGGACACTGCTCTTCTTGGATTAATGTTATTAGTGGAGTTCCCCAGGGTTCAGTGTTGGGTTCATTGTTGTTTTCTGTATTCATCAATGATATTGATGATGGTATATCAGGCTTAATGTCCAAGTTTGCAGACAATATAAAGGTCGGCAGGGTTGTTAATGACACTAATGACAGTGCACTGCTGCAACAGGATCTAGAAAAGTTGAGCAGATGGACTGAGAGGTGACAACTGAAGTTTAACATTGACAAATGTAAAGTACTACGTATGGGAAGCAGTAACCCCAGAGCAACATATTTAGTATTAGTATTAGTATTAGTAACGGCCGCATGGTGCAAGAAAGCCTATGGCTTATGCTGCACCAGCCAAAAAAAAAAATAAAATAAAAAAATAAAATAAAATTAAAAAAAATAAATCCGAACAAAACAATGATAAAAACAAAAAAATAAAAATAAATAACTAAATAATAATAATTAATAAATTAAAAATAAATAAAAAGGAAATTAAACCTATCATCCTATGTGCTTCCCTTACCCGAAAGTACTATCCAGATGACCTTTGAATTTCCCCAAACTGTCGGCCTCTACCACCCATGAAGGCAACTTATTCCAGTAATTTATAACTCGCTGGCTAAAATAGAACTTCCTGCAATCCAATCTAAACATTTTCCCCCGTAACTTGAATTTATGTCCCCTAGTTCTAGCATCATTTATAATCTTGAAAATTTTGTCCTCATTCATTTTACTGATGCCTCTCAGAGCCTTAAACACCTCAATCAAATCTCCTCTAAGGTGTCTAGTTTCCAAACTCTGCAACCCACATATTCGAAGTCTTTCTTCATACGGACGCCCTTTTGCCGATCTCACCAGGCGAGTTACCCTTCTTTGCACCCTTTCAAGAAGCTCGATGTCTTTCTTCAGGTGCGGTCTCCATACTTGAACACAGTATTCCAAGTGTGGTCTAACATAAGCCTTATATAATGGGATTATCACGTCCCTATCTCTACTTGCAAAAGTTCGATAGATCATTGATAGGACACCATGGGCCTTCCTTGCAACCTGTTTACAATGCTCAGAGAATTTCATGTCTGACCGTATCGTAACACCCAAGTCCCTTTCCTCCAGTACTGGGTTTAGTTGAACTCCACCAAGTGAATAAGTTTTTTTGGGATTACTGTTTCCCAGGTGTAATACCTTACACTTTGTTGGATTAAAGCACAGCTGCCATTTTTCTGACCATTCCTGAAGTCTATCTAGGTCTCTCTGAAGAAGCTCAGCTTGACAGTGATCATTAACTACTCTCCCAATTTTAACATCATCTGCAAATTTAGACATCACGCCCTCTATCCCTTCATCAATGTCGTTTATGAAAATTAAAAACAACAGTGGTCCTAATACTGATCCTTGGGGAACCCCACTTCTTACATCAACCCAATCTGAGGAATAGCCATTTATCACAACCCTCTGCCTCCTGCCCTGAAGCCATCCTTCTATCCATCTAAGGATTTTCCCAGTGATTACAACCTGTTCCAGCTTATAAAGCAACCGCTCATGTGGGACTGAGTCAAAAGCTTTGCTGAAATCTAAATAAACAATGTCGAAATTATTCCCTAAATCCAGCTCGTGAGTGACCCTTTCGAAATAGCGAACCAGATTTGTTAAACATGATTTTCCCTTTACGAAACCATGCTGAGTATCCTTGAGAATTTCAATTCGATCCAAATGATCCTGAATTCCACCCTTGATCATTGCCTCCATGATTTTCCCTACTACTGAAGTCAGACTGACAGGTCGATAATTTCCAACTTCACTTTTAGAGCCACCCTTATGTATGGGAGATACATTTGCACTTTTCCAATCCAGGGGAATCTCCCCAGAGTCTAATGATGCTCGCATAATTAGCCTCAATGGTTCAATGCACTCGCTTGCCGCCTCTCTTAAGATTATAGGGTATATTCCATCAACTCCAGGAGCCTTACTGGTCTGTAGGCTCGAAAGTTTTTTCATTAAATAATCTTGCGAAATTTCAATATCATTAATTACATATTTTTTAACTTCGCTCCCACAATTTCCCTTTGCCACAAAAGGCTTTTCATTTGTAAATATCGATGCAAAATAACTGTTGAGTTCATCTGCAACGGCAGCTGGTGTATTTATTACTATCCCCTTTCCCTTACATAAAGGTCCGATCTGGTTTGTCCTGCTCTTCTTGGCATTTATATATGTGAAGAATTCTTTATCCCCCCTCTTTGCTCTGTTTGCTAGTGATTTCTCATAAACTGCCTTTGCCTGTCGAACCTTTTCTGTGGCTCTATTACACATCACCTTGTAGCTGTTATAGGCTTCAGTACTTTTTGTTGTTCTGTAACCTTTCCATGCCACCTTTTTCTGCTCAAGTAATGCGGCAACTTCACTAGTCATCCAACTTGGAACCCTCCTCGTGGAGTATTTTTTTAATGGTATATACGCATTCAAGGCATCTGTGATTAATGTTTTAAAAGCGTACCACAGTTCAATTGTATTCATTCTCTGCGCGATATCTACCCAGTTAATAGAGGCCATGTAGTACCTTAAGGCATCGTAATTTCCTTTTCTGAAATTAAAACCCATTCCTTTGCCTTTTACTTCTGCTACCTCTCTCGTCATCATCCACCGTAGAACTCCGTGATCACTTCCTGCTACTGGTTCCTCTACTGTCAGCCCTGTTATGTCATCTGATTCATGTGTGATGATGAGGTCTAGGATACTCTTTTCTCTAGTATTTTCCCTGACATGTTGATACAAATAACAGTCATCTAGTTGATTTAAAAATTTTGTTCCCCATGTCGAGTTTCCTTCCCATTTACTCCAATCAATTAGAGGCAGATTGAAATCACCCATAATAAGGCATTGACGCTTACTTGCCCATTCCATTTGCATGTAGAGGCTTTTGTCATAATCTTCACAATCACCTGGTCTGTAGATTACTCCTACTCGCATTATACCTTTGTTTCCAACTATCTCACACCATACAGACTCTATACTAGCATGTGAAACGTCTGAATCCGGGAAAGCTATCGTCGCACTCAGGCTGCTTCTGATAAGAAGCATTACCCCACCACCCCTTCTATCTACTCTATCCTTCCTAAATACATTATACAAGCCGTACTGAAATTCATCATCCCCAATTTCCGGGTGGCACCACGTCTCTGTAAGCCCTATTATGTCCGCGTTACTTGTTTTAACCAGCAGTTCGAATTCGCTCATTTTATTGACGACACTTCTAACGTTACTGTATAAACAATTAAGATTTACTGTTCTTGTATATTTAACAACCCTAACACAACCCTTGAAGTTTTTTAGGCTCTCTTCCCTCGCATTAGCTACCCGCGCACGTGAAACGTTTGTGCCCCAACTGTGTGGTACTACACTGACAGTGGTAGAGAGTGAAAAGAACATGGGGGTAATTGGGCAAGCAGATATGAAGTTTTCTGAGCAGTGCAGGCAATCTGCAAGAGTAGCTCATGGTGTCTTGTCAATGATATACAGGAATTTTTCTAGCAGGCATAAGGAGGTGATTATCTCCTTGTATAAGGCAATGGTCAGACCACACCTTGAGTGCTGTATACAGGTCTGGAGGCCTTATTTTAAGAAGGATGTAGAGCTGTTGGAATGAATACAGAAAAGGGCAACAAGATTAGTGAATGGAACAAAGGGTTCCTCTTACGAAGAAAGGCTTAAGTTTTGCAAATTTCAGTATCTGGAGACTAGGCACCTGCTAGGTGATCTGATTGAGGTGTATAAAGCCTTGAATGGTTTGAGCATGATCAATGTCGATGTGATTCTTCCTCTTGCTCAGAATAATCACCTGAGAGGACATAAATTTAAACTGAGGAAAGACGGTTGTAGGATAGATGTGCAGAAGTTTGCCTTTAGCCAGTGGGTGGTTGATTGCTGGAACAAACTTCCATCTGTCATTGTGGAAGTTGATAGCTTAAACAGATTCAAAGCAGAACTGGAAAAACATTTGGAGTGAGTGGATGGGTGAAATGAGAAGGGTCTGTGTGTTTTTTTTTATTTATTTTTTTATTTTTTTATTTATTTTTTTATTTTTTGGCTGATGCTATATAAGCTTACTTTCTTGCATCATGTGCCCTTGCTAATGCTAATGCTAATGCTAAAAAGAACAAGGCACACTACACTACTCATGTACAATATCCATACACTTTTAAATCTCTGACCTTTACAGCATACTGTATCACACGACAATGTAAACTACGCGGAGATGGAGGAACCCCTGGTGCCGTTTGACTCCAAACACACTTTACACTTAATCCTTCAGGTTAACTATTGCTGTTTTCTGTTGTTCTGTCAGGTCTATCAGGCCCCTTCCTTCCTCTTTCCGAGCTATTGTTGGTCTCTCCACTGCTGACTTCGGGTGGTTTTGGCGTCTCTTGGTTATCATTGTCCTTGTCTTTCGCATGATATCTTCTAGCTCGGTGTTAGTCCAATATATGACCCCGAAGGTTAATGTTAGTACTGGAGCTGCATAGCTGTTTATGGCTTTAACTGTGTTCCCTCCATTCAATTTTGCTTTCAGCAGGTTTCTGAGTCTCTGATGATATTTTTCGGTCAGGCGCTTCTTGATATGCTTGTGCTCTAACTGCTGAGCCTGCATCATCCCTAGGTATTTTTAGGTCTCTCCTTCTGTCATAGCTTCGATCTCTTTACCAGTCAGCAGCTGGTAGTTTCGGCCAACTAATTTTCCCTGGTGCAGTGTGTGGGTTTCGCATTTGTCAAGACCAAATTCCATCCTGATATCCTTGCTGAATTCTTCGGTGATCCGGAGTAGTTGCTGGAGTTATTATTATTTTATTATTATTATTATTAGCCATAAGGTTCAAGAAAGTCTGAGGCTTATGCTGCATCAGCTATGAACTTCTTATGAACAACAGCAAAGAAAAATTAGTGAGCGTAGTATATATTTTTTCCAGTTTTGTACACATAAATCTTTTAATTGCAGAATTCGTCTGTGGAAGAGAACTTGCTGAAGCTGAATATAAAAATATATGCTTGAGGTGGATAGAATCTATCCATTTATATTAAGGGAGGCAGCAAAGGCTGTAAGCAAACCCTTAGCCATAAATTTGAGAGCATTGTTGAATTCAGGGAGGTCCCTATGAACGAGAGATGTGTGAATGTATACCCAATTCATAAAGGGGGGGGGGAATTAAAAGGTGACATGACTAATTACAGACCTGTTAGTTTAATGTCTGTTCCAGGGAAAATAATGGAGTCACTGATTAAAGAAATAATGTGGGACCATCTGGACCGGAATGCAGTTATACTGCCGTCACAGCATAGATTTGTTAAATAATAAAAAATATATTATTAATAATAATATAATAATATAATAATAATAATAATAACAGCCTGACACATTCTCCAAAACCAAATAATGGGAACTATAATCCAATGGAACTGCAAGATTCCGCACTAATATACATGATATACACTGAGTGATCACTGAATTATAGCAGCTATCCGACGTGGCATTGATTCAACAAGATGTCGGAAGCGTTCGGGAGGTAGGGTGAACCAAGCTGTGTGTAATGCAGTCAGCAAATGCAAGTATGAAGGTGATTGGTGTATCCAGAGGCCTGATATGCTTTCCATAGTGTCCCACAAGTGCGCTATGGGATTGATATCGAGGGAATTCGTAGACCAATCGATATGCTGGAAGTCAGAACTGTGTTCCTCAAACCATTCCTGCATAACAAGTGCCCGATGGCTCGGCGCATTATCATCTTGGAAGACACCATCACCATTCGGGAAAAAGTGTAACGTAGCGGGGTGTACACAGTCAGCAGTTGACGATAGTGAAGACCACTGATACGTTGTTCCACATGCCCCAGGGGTTCAATTCCTGCCAGTTAAACATGCCCCACACCATACAACCGCCTCCACCGACCTGCACTTTTGATACCATGCATGATGGATCAAGAACCTCATGTTGTTGACACCACATTCATACACGACCATCCGTGGTGTGGAGTAAATAACGTAACTCATCCGACCAGCACACCTTCTTCCAGTCTTCTAACGTCCAACTTGGATGCTCTTTGCACCAGGCAAATCTTTTAGCATTAGCATTAGCATTAGTAGAGGCATATGATGCAAGAAAGCAAGCTTATTCAGCATCAGCCAAAAAAAAAAAAAAAAAAAAAAAACACACCACTCCCATTTCACCCCTCCGTTCGTTCGAAATACCTGTCCAGTTGAGCTTTAAATTTGTTTAGGCTATCAGCTTCAACAACAAGTGATGGAAGTCGGTTCCACCAACCAACCACCCGCTGGCTAAAGGCAAATTTCCGCACATCTATCCGACATCCGTCCTTCCTCAATTTGAATTTATGCCCTCTCAGGTGATTATTCTGAGCAAGATGAAGAATCCCATTGGCATTGAGCATGCTCAAACCATTCAAAGCCTTATACACCTCTATCAGATCACCTCGCCGGTGACTAGTCTCCAGACTCTGTAATTTGCAAAACTTAAGCCTTTCTTCGTAAGAGCAACCCTTTGTTCCATTCACTAATCTTGTTGCCCTTCTCTGTACCCGTTCCAGCAGCTCTACATCCTTCTTGAAATGAGGCCTCCAGACCTGTATACAGTACTCAAGATGTGGCCTAACCATTGCCTTATACAAGGGAATAATCACCTCTTTATCCCTGCTAGAAAAATTCCTGTATATCATTGACAAGACACCATGAGCTACTCTTGCAGCTCGTCTGCACTGCTCAGAGAACTTCATATCTGCCTGCACAATTACCCCCAGATCCTTTTCATTCTCCACCAATGTCAGTGTAGTACCGCAGAGTCGATACGTTGCTCTGGGGTTACTGTTTCCCATATGTAGTACTTTACATTTGTCAATGTTAAACTTCATTTGCCACCTCTCAGCCCATCTGTTCAACCTTTCCAGATCCTGTTGCAGCAGCATAGCGTCAGTAGTGTCCTTAACAACCCTGCCAACCTTTGTATCATCTGCAAACTTGGACATTAAACTTGATATCCCATCATCAATATCATTCATAAACACCGAAAACAACAACGGACCCAACACTGAACCCTGAGGAACTCCACTAATAACATTAGTCCACGTTGAGCAGTGTCCATTGATTACCACTCTCTGTCTTCTGCCACTCAACCATCCCCTTATCCATAGCAGCAATTTGCCTCCAATGCCACACTGCTCCAATTTGTGCAGCAGTCTTCCATGTGCAACAGTATCAAAAGCCTTTCTAAGATCCAAATATATAATATCAAAGTTATTCCCTGCATCCAGTTCTTTTGTGACTACATCATAGTATCCAATCAAATTGGTCAGGCAAGACCTGCCCTTAACAAAACCATGCTGCGTCTGAGCTATAACTGAATTCTTGTCTAGATGATCCTGCAGTGCTTCTTTAACCAGTGCCTCCATTAATTTACCTAGAACAGAAGTTAAACTAACAGGTCTATAATTACTTGTGTCAGCCTTTGATCCTCCTTTGTGAATTGGGGTTACATTTGCACATCTCCAGTCTATGGGTATCTCCCCTGAGTCCAGAGAAGCTCTCATAATTATGGCTAGGGGTTTGCTTACTTCCTTTGCCGCCTCCTTTAATATAACTGGATAGATCCCATCCACCCCAGGTGCCTTTTTTATGTTTATCCTCAACAATCTCTCCTCCACTTTCTTCTCAGTTATTACAAAATCATCCAGCTCACTGCCAATGTTTACTTTACCTACATCATTCTCCTTCCTGAATAACTCCTCATGCGTGAATGTAGATGCAAAATACTCGTTTAGATTGTTAGCCACCTGAGCAGGATCCTCAACTGTTGAACCATCAATATCCAGTGGACCAATCTGATTCATCCCTTTCCTTCTTGAGTTTAAATATGTAAAGAACTCTTTTCTGTTTTTCTTTGCATCCTTTGCCAAGGATTTTTCGTAGTCTGCCTTTGCCTGCCTAATCTCCTTTGTGACGTGGTTACAGACCAACTTATATCTATCATAGGCTTCCATGTCACCCATTAATTTGTATATATCCCATGCATTTTTCTTCTCTGCCACCTGTCTCATTAGTTCATCTGACAACCATTTAGGCCTAAACCTTGAACAGTATTTCTTAGTTGGTATGTAAAGCCTGGTAGCCTCCAAGATTAGTTCCTTGAATGCTTCCCATTTTGAGTTTGCTGTTGGTAACATCATCAGTTGGTCCCACTGTATAGAATTTAAATACTGTCTCAGACCATCATAGTCGCCTTTACGAAAACAAAAACCCTTCCCTTTACCTCTGATGGTAGTTACCTCCTTGAGTAAATCCCACTTCAACACACTGTGATCACTGCCACCTAGTGGTTCATTTATCTGCAGATTCTTAATGCATGAAGAATCACTACTGATAATCAGATCAAGAGTATTGCTCCCTCTTGTTGCCTCACGAACATGCTGATGTAGAAAACAATCATCCAATAAATCCACAAAAGCCTTGCTAGTGTGCGAGTGACCAACCCTCAAATTCCCGTCAATATCTGGGAAATTAAAATCCCCCATTATAAGACTCTCTGATTTACTGGCCCACTCTATTTCCCTGTACAATATCTTATTATACTCATCAGAGTCATTAGGCCTATAGCACACTCCTAGTCTCAATTTTGATTTCCCTATGCTTATGTCACACCAAACTGACTCGACACTGCCCTGTCCATCGATGTCGACTGGCTTCACTTCCTTGGACTTTATGTGTTTCTTAACTAATAGCATAACCCCTCCTCCCCTCCTGTCCTGTCAATCCTTTCTATACACATTGTATTCCCCAAATTCCAATTCCGCATTACTTATATCTGTGTGACACCACGTCTCTGATATCCCAACAATACATGCCTTTGATGTGTTGAGCAATACCTCAAATTCATCAAATTTATTTACCAAACTCCTAGCATTGGTGTACACGCAGGTATACATGCACCTGTTTCTATTCTTAGCTACCCTAACACAACCCATGTGTTTACTTGTACCGCAATGACTCCCAGCAGTCTCTGAAATATCCTGAATATTGTTTTTCAGGCTTCTGCTCATTTCAATAGAAGCAGTGCAAGAATCACTTCCACCTCTGCCAGTGGCTACTGTTAATCTATTAGTCCTTGTATCCCCCCCAACTAGCAGTTTTCCGACCCACCTAACACTGCCTCGACAGCATCAGCAAAAATTCTTGCACCCTTTCTATTTAAGTGTATCCCATCCCTGTAAAAGCAATCTCTCCTGTTAACAAGTACAGTCCAGGCTGAAAAAAATTCTACCCCTTGAGCCTTGCACAATCCCTCCAGGGCCGAATTGATCGACAAGGCTCTCATCATATACTCCCTCCTATCGTGTCTGGGCAGAATTGCAGACACTTTCAAAGTCAACCCTAATTCACGGCTTTTTTTCAACACCGATGTTTTTTTCAACACCTTTTACACCGATGAACCTTGGTTATGAGAGGATGCCATAGGAGTCGTCTGCTGGTATAGCCCATACGTGCGAGCGTGCGACGCAATAATGGTCATGCCAGATATTGTTCTGGGTTAGCCCATGTTGTATTGGGTAGTCAACTCTTCGACAGTGCTGTGCCTGTTCGCGTGTACGATTTGTCGGACTCGGTGCCCACCTCTAACTTCAACCTTTAGCTGGCCTTTGCAGTTTTGCCGTCGGGTCGTTGTTTGACCATTTTGACACCAGTCCTGATACACTTTAACTACGGCGGCTCTCGAACACTCCACCAGTTCAGCCGTTTGGGAAATGGATGCACCAGCTCGTCGAGCTTCCACAATCTGTCCTTTATCAAAGTCCGATAAATCCTTTCTTTTACCTATCACGCTCGAAATTTTACTACCTACTGAACCATTGGCATCTGATCTACTCTACGTAGGTCGACTAACTGAGCACTCTCGTCAGGGGCGGACTTTGATCTAGGCAGACTAGGCAACTGCCTAGTCTGCCTAGGCCCATAATTTTTTGGGGCCGGTAAAACGGTTTTATTATACATTTTTTATATTATAAATTTTTATAGACAGAGGACTCTTTTTAGCTTTCAATATAATACAAGACCTGTATTTTTATATTTAGTAATATAACATTTTTTAACCCATTCAACTGTGTCCTCCATTACAATTTTGAAAAGGTGGCAACCCTAGGTGGGGCCCGAAATGAGAATCTTGCCTAGGGCTCGATTTTTCCTTAGTCCGCCACTGACTCTCGTACCTCACGTGGTCAACGGGTCGCATTCACTTTTCTTAAGGGTGGTCATAATTCAGTGATCACTCCGTGTGTATCACATACCGTTAAGATAGAGCAACAGGTGGCATGACTCATGGTGGTGTGGCAAATCTGGTAAATTCACACATTCCTTCCCAGATTCTTTCACTAAACACAACCCTTGAAGCGGTTGCAGTATGCATAGCCACTAAATCTCTCATAACCATTATAACAATTTACGTTTCCTAAAACGAAGAATTTCTATAAGATTTAGAAAATACACTTATTCAGGTACCTCCACCCTTCTGTACACTGGGAGACCTCAACGGACACAGCCCTTTGTGGGATAACACAACCACAGATCCGAGAGGAAGACAAATTTAAAAATTGATATAACAGAATGATTTAACCCTATTAAACGACGGAACACATACCTACACGCATCTTCCATCGGGAAACAGCACATGTATCTATATGCTCTCCGACTAACCCCAGGGGGGTCACATCTCGTGAGTATGGGCTTGGCAAACCAAGGGTCCCGAGCTGGGTATCATCATTCTCTTCTTTCTTGGTGATTTTCTTCTACTTCTGACTTTTGTGCGCGCTCTCTCTCTCTCTCTCTCTCTCTCTCTCTCTCTCTCAATGTAACTCAGAAATTTTTTTTGGCTAATGCAGCAAAAGCCTCAGACTTTTTTTGCACCATATGGCTTATAATAATATTATTATTATTACAGTATTTCCAATACTTGATTGATCAGTACACAGAGGTCCTCTCAGCAGCGATCACTATCCAATAATCTTTACCATGGCATTAGGAACCACATGTCAGTCACGTTGCAATCCCAGATGGGAAATAAATGAAGCCCACTGGAAATTGTATAAATCTATTGCAAAATTGGATGCAGATATTATTATTGGCCATATGGTGCAAGGAAGGCTGAGGCTTGTGCTGCACCAGGCAAAAAAAATTCCCGGGTTACCTTGAGAGAGAGAGGGGGGGGATAGAAGGGAATTCCAGAAAGATAAGAATGATGATATCCAGCTCAGGATCCTGGGTGTGCCATCCCATACTCACCAGATGTGAACCCCTGGGGTATTATCAAGCAAAAACCGAAAGATGCAACAGTACAATATGTAACAAATAAACTAATCCAAGCTGCTGAGCAGACTGTTCCTAAAACATCGTCACGGAATGAAGAAAGTTTACATGCCAAAAGAGAGAAACAAAACTTGGAATAATTTTCGAAGATGTTCCATTATAGAGAACCTCGTATCATTCAAAAAGGCACGAGCAAGAGCCAGATATGTTAGAAAAGTCAATAGGAAATCCTGGATAAAAAATTTGCATCCACATTAACAAGTTCCGCACCATCGCAAACTGTCTGGAATTAAATCAGCAAAATAAATGGCAGATGTCAGTTTAATCCCCCTCCAATCCTAAACTTGAACGGACAAATCACCGCACAGCCTCCAGAAATAGCCAATGCACTGTGCGAAACTTTTGCCAAAACATCAGCAACCACAGTTGCTGATGTTTTGCCAAAAACACAAACTGAATTTTTTCACAAGAAATGATGAACAATACAACCTTCCATTATCTTTTCATGAATTGAAAACTGCTTTATCCCAGACAACGAAAAGTGCTCACACCAAATCCGCTACATGATGTTAAAGGAACTTGACGACCAATCCCAAATGGCACATTACTTCAATTGTATAACAAAATCTTCCTAGAAAACCAGTTTCCAGATAGTTTCCACCATGCAATAATTCTTTCCAAAACCGGGAAACAATCTCTCTAACCCACGCAACTATCCCCCAATTGCTTTAACAAGTTGCCTAGGGAAAGTTATGGGAAAAAAAATTATAAATACTCGTTTAGCATGGTTTTTAAACAGAAATAACCTTCTTGATCCAGCACACCATAGTTTCAGGAAAAATCACTCAAAACTAGACGTACTTATAAAATTAGAAAACAGTGTACGGAATGCCTTCATCCGAAAAGAACATCACATCATGATCTGTTTTGATACAGAAAAATCTTATGATACGGCAAGACGTTGTGGAATTCTTCAAAACCTGTACCTCCTCGGGTTAAGCGGACATCTTCCTAAATACAGTGACGAGCAAGAAAACTGCACCTTTAAAAAAGTAACAATTGCAGTGAAACGTACACTGTGCTGCCACTTTATTAGGTACACCTACGTAGTAGCGTGTTGAGCCTCCAAAACAGCCAGAATTCGTCTAGACATGGATTGAACAAGATGCTGAAACATTGTGCAAGAATGGAATAACATTCAGACATGAGTGTGTTACGCAATTCCTTGAGATTCGACGGAGGTGTAGGCCTGCAGCAAACAGCCCTTTCCAGCTCATCCCAAAGATGTTCAACAGGATTGAGATCCGCGGGCTGAGTGGGCCACTGCAGCAAAGAAAAGTCATTGTCATGTTCCTGGAACCGTTCCATAGTGATTCGGGCTTTGTGCACCGGCACATTATCCTGCTGGAAGTAACCATCTGACTGAGGATAAACTGTCAACGTGAATGGATGCACTTGGTCAGCAACGATGTTTAGGTACGATGTGGCATTCAGAAGTGAATCTATGGATATCAATGGACCCAAAGTGTGGCAAGAAAACATTCCCCACATCACAACATTGCCCCCTCCACCTTGCACAGTAGTCGTCAGACACGACGGGTCCATGGATTCATGTTGTTTTCGCCAAATTCTGAGCCTTCCATCAACATGATGCAATCCTCGATAGTCCAGTGTTGGTGTTGCTACGCCCACAGGAGGCGTGCTCTCTTGTTCTTCATTGATAACAAAGGTACGCGATGTGGCCGTCGGCTGTTGTAGCCCATTCGCAACAAAGCGCGACTAGTGGTCCTTTGAGATATTTTGTTCTGAGCACCAAGGTTGTATTCTGACGTAATGTGCGACATTGTGGCCCGTCTGTTTGCTTGCACAATTCTAGCCATCCTCCTCTGACCTCTCTCTCATCAACAAGTGATTTTCTTCCACAGGAGTGCCGTTGAGAGGATGTTTTCTGTTCGTTGCACCATTCTCGATACACCCTTGAAACTGTGGTGCGTGAAAAGTTCAGGAGAACTGCGATTTCAGAGATGCTTTGTCCTGCACGTCTTGCACCTACTACCATGCCACGTTCGAAGTCCGTTAGATCACTCCTTTTCCCCATTCTTGCTACGGTTTGTACGCTTAACTGATACTAGAAAAATTGTTCTGCTGCATTTATATCCACAACTGTGGTCGTGTGACTTGCAACGTTGTGGGACAAACCATTTGTGTGCACAGCAGGAGTGTATCTAATAAAGTGGCAGCACAGTGTACAAGATATTGTTTGATTACAGTCATTCTGTTTGTCGCAAAGCAAAGTTATTCCGTTAGATAACGATTCTATTACATCAGACAATAATTGCAAGGTATTGCATCAGCCGTTTCTGTAAATACGACGTTGGAAGGGTATACACGCTCATTAGCATCCTTTTTTTGTGGAGGTGTAAGCATGGCTTCATATGTTCATTTGACACCATGAAAAAAATGTATAGCTGTTGCTCTGTCCCAGGAAGGGCTTTCTATACGTGCTATCGCTGATGAAATAGGTTGCCACCAGTCAACAGTATCCTGAGTCTCAAATTAAAGCGTGAAACCGGTGATGTGAAGAGACCTGTAGTAGGCCGTAGGAGAGTGAATAAGCCTTCCCAAGATCAATGTTTTAAATGACTATGCCTTCCTAATCGCCATGCTAGTGCTCCTCGTCTAAAACTGGACTTTGAGATGGCTTATGGTGTTGAAACAAGTGCACGAACTATCCAAAGACGGCTTTCAGAATGTGGTCTGCATGGCTATTGGCCCAAGAAGAAGCCTTTGTTGACTCAACAAATGAGGAAGAAGTGACTTGCTTGGATTAAAATGCGTTTCATGGACAAAAGAGCAATGGGACACCATCATCTTTTCTGACGAATCGAAATTCAACCTGCATGGCTCGGATGGGAAGTGAAATGTCAGAAGATGAAAATCGTAGACATACCATCCTGATTGCATAACACCGACTGTAAGGTTCCCCGCCGGTCAGATGGTCTGGGGATTCATAACAAGCAAAGGGGTGGGGCGAATTAAGTTTATTAACGGAACGGTGAATGTAGAAACCTACCTTGGAGCAGTGCCTGAAACCCGCTATTAGGGATCACCACACAGACGTCCAAAACTGCATTTTTCAACAGGACTCAGCACACAGCAAAATGAGTAAGTTTTATGGTATTTAGAATTAATGATGAGTTTGTCTTTTTGTTTCACAAGGCTTAAAACATACTTAAATGTTTTCCCGCGTTTTTCTCCCTTAAGGTGCCGTCATTCCTGAGAAATACTGGCATTATAGTGTTGGACTGGCCAGGAAACAGTACAGATTTGAACTCTATTGAAAATTGCTGGTACATAATGTCGTCTAAAATTGCTTAGAAGCCAACAAGCAAGATTCAGAGCACTGAAAGGGTGTGGTACCACGAAATTGGGCAACCGTATATCCAGAAGTTGATTAACCCTATGCTAGATCGTTGCAAGGCTGTAATTGCAGCTCGAGGAGGAAACAACAAAATATTGAGGACTTATTTTGCTAATTTACAGCACATAATACTATTACATTAACTCGTCATTTCAGTTTGTACACGTAAATGCAATAAAATGTATGTTTGGTTGTTATGATTTCCATTTGCATGATTTCTCATATTTCAATTAATTATGCATTTTACCCTTTGGGAAGATATTTATGACAATTAGATATATCAGGTGGAGTCTTTTTATTAGATTTCATTCACAAAGATATATATCCCATCTAACAAATGCATTTCGAACATTGCTGCAACCCACGATGCAGCGCATTATTTCTAAAATTCACAAGTGATGCAGTTCTTTTGGCCGCCACTATACTTGGATTTTAGCAAAGCTTTTCATACTGTTGAACATGGAAAACTACTGTACAAATTGGAGCAATATGGCATTAAGGGTAGTATGGCAATTTGCTACAATGGATAAAAGGATGGTTGAGTGGGAGAAGACAGAGAGTGGTTATCAAAGGACACTGCTCTTCATGGACTAATGTTATTAGTAAGAGTACCCAGGGTTCGGTGTTGGGTCCATTATTGTCTTTGGTATTTATCAATAATATTGATAAATACCGCAATAAGGTAGAACAGGATTAATGTCTAAGTTTGCAGATCATACGAAGGTTGGAAGGGTTATTAATGACAGTAATGGTAGTATGCTAATGCAAAAGAATCTAGAAAAGTTGAGCAGATGGTCTGAGAGGTGGCAACTGAAGTTTAACATTGACAAATGTAAAGTACTACATATGGGAAGCAGTAACCCTAGTAACCTACCAACTGGGTGGTACTACACTCAGGGTTGTGGAGAATTTAAAGGACCTGGGCATAATTTTGTAGTCAGATATGGAGTTTCCTGAGCAGTGAAAAAAGGCTGAAACAGTAGCTCATGGTGTCATGCCAATAATATACAGGAATTTTGCTGGCAGGGATAAGGGGGGTGATTGCCCTCTTGTATAAGGCAATGGTTAGGCCACACCTTGAGTACTTCGTACAGGTCTGGAGGCTTCATTTTTTAGGGCTGTTGGAACGAGTACAGAGAAGGACAACGAGATTGGTGAGTGGAACAAAGGGTTGCTCTTACGAAGAAAGGCTTACGTTTTGCAAATTGCAGCTTCTGGAGACTTGGCACTTGGGAGGGAATCACATTGAGGTGTATAATTAAGGGCCAGGGTATGTCTGTCAGGGGGAAAGGTTGATGACGTTGTAGAGGATATCATCTTTTAAGGGCACAAAAGGTGATATTGTTGTACGTGTATTTAGCACGCTAACGTGCTAAATACACGTTAGCACTAATTACATTAAGAGTAGGAGACCGGTGAAACTACGTAACAAGTACAGGTCAATGTTGAAAAATAAACTGTGAGTTAGGGTTGAATTTCAAAGTGTCTGCAATTCTGCCCAGACACGATAGCAGGGAGTATATGATTCGAGTATTGTCGATTAATTTCGGCCCTAGAGAGAGATTGTGCAAGGCTCAAGAGGTAGAGTTTTTCGCAGCCTGGTCTGTGCTTGTTAAGAGGAGAGACTGCTTCTACAGGGATCAGATACACTTAAATTAGTGGTACACTAATCTCCCACTGACGACTTATAACGCCGCTTCTTGTCGCTTATTTACCACTTGCAAAACATCTGCTTATGTTATGCCTGTTCTAATTATTACTTGAATTTTATGATTTATGGTTGATTTTTTTTTTTTTTTAATTTGGAGTCTTGAACTGTCCCGGTTAATCCGATCCCGGTAAATCTAGAGTCTGCCCTGCTGTACTTGCGTGTACACCAATGCTAGGAGTTTGGTAAATAAATTTGATGAATTTAAGGTGGTCAAAACATCAAAGGCGGATATTGTTGGGTTATCAGAGACGTGGTGTCACACAGATATAAGGAATGCAGAACTGGAATTTGGGGAGTACAATGTGCGCAGAAACGATAGGAAGGGAGAATGGGGTTATGCTATTAGTTAGGCCTGACGTAGCCGAGTGGTCAGGAGCGAGAGTGCATAGCACGCGTTCCTTGAGTGGACCGGGGTTCAAGACTGTGACTACTAAATACGATAAATATTTGTATTGACGATTTATTGTAAACTCTACTGACTTGGTCGTCGTGCCGGAGTATAAACAGAAAATTTATTTATTTAAGAAACACGTAAAATCCAAGGAAGTACAACCAATCGACAAGGGTGGATAGAGCAGTGTCGAGTCAGTGTGGTTTGACATAAGCACTGGGAAAGCAAAATTGAAAGTAGGCGTTTTATAGGCCTAATTGAATCTGATCGGTACAATGAACAATTGTACAAAGTAATAGAGTGGGCCAGTAAATCAGAGAGTCTTATAATGTGGGATTTTAATTTCCCAGATATTGACTGGAATTTGTGGGTTGGTCACTCACACACTAGCAAGGCTTTTGTGGATTTATTGGATGATTGTTTTCTACACCAGCATGTTCGGGAGGCAACTAGAGGGAGTAATACTCTTCATCTGATTATCAGTAGTGATTCTTTATGCATCAAGAATCTGCAGATACAGGAACCACTAGGTAGCAGTGATCACAGTGTGCTGAAGTGGGATTTACTCAAAGAGGTAACTACCATCAGGGGTAAAGCAGTCGTGAGCTGTGAATATTTTAACAATGGGCTCGCACTCTGGCCGACTTTTTGATGTGAAGCATCCTTTGTGGGGTAGGGGGGTACCTATTGAGTAAATCTGATAGATCACGGAAGTGACGTCATCCGTGGCGTCTGCCAGAGGCGCTTCCCACGCTCAGACCACTAGTCTCTGTGGAGCACTCACTACGCATTTTTCGTGATCAGTACGATATCTCGAGTTCTAATTTTTTTGAATTTTTGAATAGTATGATGTCACAGTCATACCTCTTGCAGTTACTACTGCAGTAAGTATGATTGCAGAGACGCAACAATACAAAAATTTTTTCAACAATTTCTTATTCATTCTCGCATTTTTTATTTCTTCTCGTCGGGGCACCTAACATTCCATTGTTAGGTGCCCCGACGTTTTGATACGTTGCAGTAGCAAGTATACGTCTCTTACTTTACTTATAATAAATCCATTGTATCTTGTCTTCCAGGAATTATGGAAATTTGTGAATGATCAATAATATTGGCTGAGATTTAGTTTACGGTGCACCCTCTCTAGACCCGCCGACACGGCAGTGATTGAGGGGTGCCAAGTCTGTCCAGTGTCACGTGATCTCCTGAACATACGGAAACATCTGGCACGAGTGCCACGCGGTGCGTGTCATGTGTTTCCGTGTGTTCAGGTTATGAACTTCGCTGTTAGAAATGCCACGTGGTGTTAATATTTGATTAGCCTATTATTTAATTTTATGGATGCGTAATTAAAAACAAAAAAAAAAAAAAATCAGAAACACCTATTTGCGTATTCGATTGCTAGTGACTTATTTTTTGGTTTCCCTTGGTTGAGACGGGTGTCTCAACCAAGGTTGAGCCACCCGTCTCAACCTTGTGGGTGATTTTTTTTTTCCTGCGATATATTACTTCGAAAATGTTGGGTTGTTTAGAAAATATAATTCTTGTCTTTTTAGCATTTCTGACAGGCATCAGCGTGAAATCGTGGTTATCAGTGATTATTCGATTGCTTGCGATTTACCTTTTGCTTTGCCTTGGTTAAGTGCAGGTGTTTCTTCAACTGAGTGATTTATTCCTGCAAAATATTAGTGCGAAAGTGTTGGATCGTTTAGAAACCATAATTCGATCGATAAGGTGAGTGATTTCTGTCCTTTTAGCATTTCTATTGACGGGCATTGGCAATTTTCGTTATTGCTCGTGAAATCGTCAGGTCATCAGGCGTTGCCACGTGGTTACAAATAATATGCTAATTACTTGTTTTTTAATGTTCGGGCAGAAAAGCAGGGGATCGGGATCCCCTATCCCCGTCTAGTAATGCACGGGCGAGAAGAATCAGTGGTTGCAAGTCGTGTGAATTTTTGTTACTTGCTTTTTAAAAAATTGACGTTTTTCCTTTTCTTTTTCTTCATTTCAGCTCCGCTTTTGTGATGTACTGCGATCCCCGAATAACGTGCAATTTTTGTTACTTTTTTTTTTTTTGAAAAAATTGCCCGTTCCCGTTCGTTCTATTTTTTTTTTTTGATTTGCCACATTGTTGATCTACAATAAAAATTGTTGATTTGCCAGTTCTATCGTGAAATTTCCTTAAAAATTACCATTTTGCCTTTTTCTTTATTCTTTTCAGCCAATCTCATTGTTAATGCTAGTAAAATATAGCATAGAAAAACGTGCATTTTTATTTTTTTATTTTTAATAATTGTTCATTTGCCGTTTCTTTTCTTTCGAGAAATTTCCTTTTAAATTACCTTTCTCCCTGTTTTTTTTTTTTCTTCTTTTCAGCTCTATCCGACTTATTCAAATGTAACGTGACATTTTGCGATCCCCGAAAAACGTGTATTTTTGTAACTTTAATTTTTAAATTTATTGGATTTATCCTGTTTTCAGCCGCCATATTTGTTGCTATGTCACGTGCCGTCCGCGTGTCACTTGACATCCGCCGGGCGAGGAGAAGAGGGGGAACGCAGTGAGTGGTCGGAGTCACAATCCGTTAATCACTGCTTTCCTCCTCTTCTCCTCGCCGCCATTTTGAAGGGTGCGCCATAAACTAAATATTTACCAAAATATTTACAATACAAAAGCTCTCTTATTTCGTAATCAATATATACAAATCAAAATATCTAAAGAAACGCGAAGGACGTTTCACATACTTTTTTTTTCATGATAATATTTTAATATTGCGAATAAAAAATAACATAAAAACATAACGAATTATCACAAAACATTCTAGAATATTATTATTATTATCTTTATTTTCTCCTAAGAGACACCCGCTTACGGCTATTAACAAGGGGGGTGCACATTCATAAATACAAATATAAGTTATATACATATCATTGTCTTAATAAATTATACATTATCTAATTAATTATATTATGCATATCATTACCTTATTTTACATGACAGGCGGATAGAGAGAGAGCATAAGCATAATGTGCAATTTTACAAGGAATTAATGGCGCATTATAGCCTCAGTTGCTGATGCGCCAATAAACTCAAACAAAACAAACAAACAAACAAACAATACAAGGAATTAGAGAATGTTCACATCTACACCACTATTTACAACGAGATAACAGAAAGACAAGACGTATAATGTAAACAAGGGGAGCACCAGTGCGGGGAAAAACCAGTCTCGACCAATTCATTTCTTCATTTCCTGAATTCTGTTTTGTTTTCATCTGTGGACAGATGTTTTCAGATGTGTTTTGTTTCATCTGTTTCATCATTCTCAACATTTATAGGTGGAGTAATGCATTCTGAAACATCTCAGTCCTGGACCTCTTCTCTGTGCAAAGCTTTTCTGGGTCTGCTTGAACCACACCATAAACAATTCAATACCAACGCTGTGAAATTCATGCAGATAAATGCGGAGAAGGCTAGGGCAGTGGCAGATCAGATTTGGCTAAAAGCGGATGACGAAAACATTGACGTCGTTATCTTTCAAAAACTGTACGCGGTTGTCAAACAGGTAAGGGGCTATCCCATATGCATACCGAAAAAACACCCCGTGGGCTGCCATAGCCATTAGAAACCCGGATCTTACAATAACCAGAAACACCCACCTCTGCACGGCTTGGGCACACATCATATCAGCGTTAGGAGCCTTCTATATAAAATCGCTTTACTACCGACGAAGTGAGAACGTCACATCAGCCACCAGGTAACTATAAAACGTCACAAACGATGCAAACGATGATCGCCAGCATGGCACAGTCACACTCCTGGAAGTATTCCTCTCCACCTCAACCTTCTCTGTGTTGAACCAACCAAATAATATACCAACCTTTTGTAACCTCAAGGGATACGTCCACCGTTGACGTATCCCTTGCAACCAGAAACCTAGGAGGACACTGATTGGAGGGTTCAGGAGGCTTGGGCCACATCCGACCACAGGGCCCTGACCTTCCAATTAAACCGAGACTACTGGAGACATCACTCTACAGGAAGAATGCTTCATAGATATGCCATACACACAACTGATTGGAATCTTTTCCAAAACGTCATCACCACTGAAAATAATGTCCGAAAGCCAGATATGGATGCAACACAGGATCCGGACGAACTGCAAAAAACAGTTTTTTTTTTTTTTTTTTTTTTTTTTATGAAAACCCCAAACACGAAAGGTATCAAAACCTATAGTACTTAGTACCGTGCATGGGGGTTGAAGGAAAGTATGTGTGTGTGTGTTGGGGGGGGCTGCCGGAAACTTTACTCTAGAGACTAAACATGGGTTTCACTACTTCAAGCCTCCAATAAGCAAAGTGGTGGTATTTCTTACTGTAATTATCACCAAAGCAGCAAATGCCGCAATCAAAAGAAGGAAGCCTATCCCAGGCGTCGTCCCTTGGTGGAACCCCGAACTTCAAAGACTTCGGAAAGAAGCACAAAACAAAAGGAAGGTGTTCCAGAGCCAGACGCTCGTGGCCTGCCGCAGAAGTAGATGTGCTTCGCGAATCTTACAAGGAGGCAAGAAACACATATACCCTACTCATTCGCCGAGGTAAGCAACAATCCTGGGAAAACCTCGTCAAAACTACGGGAAATTCCGACTCCTGGGGGGGGGGGTCTATAAGGTGACCACTAACAAGCTCCCCAGAGAGGAGGTAATGCAACTACCAGGACCCTGCTAGGAGAAGTCACAAACTCCTGGGAGGAGTCAATTAGCCTTTTCGTTACGGTCGCTGCAAACATATTGGGCCGCCGTAGCCTAGTGGTCAGGCGTGCGGGTGCATAAGTACACGTGCCTTGAGTGACCGGGGTTCAAGCCCGTGACTGCTGAATACGGTGATGTTTCTTGTATTCTGTCTATCTTGTTAACTCCTATGACTGTTTGGTCGTCTCGGAGTATAAACAGAAAATTTATTTAAATTTATTTATATTGGACGTGACATTCCACCCACAAACACCAGAACAAATCATTATCTGCCAGAAAAAAAGACAAATACCAGACAGACGCCAAGAAACGAGCCTTTGCATTGGAGGAACTCCAAGTGGTTGCATGCCTCATCAAAGGAAAAAAATGCCTGGGCCCGTATCTACTCGAACGCGGGATTGTGCAGAAAGTAGTCGACATAGCCTCTGCTCTTCTCCTAAACCTCTATAATCTATGCCTTAAAACTGGAACCTTCCCCGGAGAATGGAAGACAGGCAATGTCAAGCTAATCATCAAAAATCCCAACAAGCCCCAAGAACAACCAAAGTCCTACAGGCCCATAGCCCTGCTATCTGTATGCAGTAAACTTCTTGAAAAGCTCCTTCTGACCAAAATTAAAAATTACTATTTCCAAGCAAACCTGGCATCGCCAAAACAATTTGGCTTCTGACAGGGAATGTCAACGGTAGACGCTCTGTGAAATCTCTTGACACAGGCTGCAGCCAATGTTCAAAAATACTTCTTGGCCATTTCTGTCGACTTTGCCAGGGCGTTCGACACCCTCTGGTAGCCAAGCATCCTGGCTCGACTTAGGATGACTGGCATGCCGGAATTTCTTTACAACACAATCAAAAGTTATTATCAGACAGATGCATCAAGATAAACGCCCCGTGCAGAGTGCTCGCTAGACAACTACACAGAGGCTGCCCCCAGGGCTCTGTATTCGGACCAAAGTTGTGGACCATAGTTATGGACGAGTTCCTTAATACAGACATTGGTGAAGCTTCCTCACAAGCCTTTGCAGGCGGCCTTTTCGTTACAGTCGTTGCAAACAGTAGGTCACAACTTGAAGTGAAGGCAAACCACGCCCTTCAAATCCTGCAAACATGGGCCAAGACACAACTCCTCATGATTTTGGAGATGAAAACAGACTCCATCCTCCTTCAGGGAATCCTTGATTACAGAAGACCCCCTCAAATCAAGATCGGCACAACCACACTGTGGCTATCTAAAGAACTTAGGTACCTGGGAGTGATGCTGGACACCATGCTCTCCTTCAAGGCGCACCTCCAGTACATCAGAAAAAAAAAAATCAGAGGCTACACCGCTCTATTCATCAGGGTTGCTAGGAAGGACTGGGGACTGGACTGCAAAACAATCAAGCTCGTCTATAAAGCTGCCTTCATTCCAATTGTTACATACGCTTCAGGAGCATGATACTCCAAAGTCACCATGGCAGTCAACCATTGAATATTAGAATACACCCACAGAGCTAAGCACTCTTGCTCAGCTCTCTCTTCAAACCCTCTTCCTGGCAGGAAGACGAGACGACTCGTCGCCTTGCTCTCCTGCTACCAAATTCTCCCTTTGGTGGTTCTTACCACTGGTAAACTTTGAGATGCCTTTCCTGTATCCTCCCATACTTCTACCTGTCACCCCCCTGAGCCTTCAACCTCTCCTCCCCACTTTTGTAACCATGTACGTCAGCCCTCGGACTAAATTTAACTCGAATCCAAAATTCAATCAACTTTTGGAATAGCATTACTAAAGCGATTAGCCCCGCGCATAACTTTTTTTTTTTTAGGCTCTAGCCACTGAAATCTCCGGAAACAAGGTGGCAGGGCCTGCCAGAGTATTGAATATAAAGTTACTGGGTACCCTGACCTGCCTTCACGGGGCAAGTATGGGCAACGGTGGGGTCCCACCAGGGACCCAAAGGCTAAATGGTCAGAGATACAACATACCATGACACTACACAACAGGACACTACCCATATACTTTATATATAAATCTCTAGCTTTCACAGACCTCTGTGTTACACCTACAATGCATACAGCGCGGAGATGAGGGGAACCTCTGGTGCCGTTAGACATCAAATACTTTACACTTTATTAAATCCTGTACTCACTCAGCAAATATAGCCAAAAAAATCAGTTTCAGTAAAATTTTAAAAACATATTTTAAGAAACTTTCTGAATATTTTGCGAACGTAAGTTTTCATAATGCAGGCGATTTCATTTTAATAATGTTTATACCCTTTCTTAAATATTTACAGTAAGTATGAGATTCCTAACGACCGAATTTCTGAGGAAATGGTCCTCCATTTTTTGCGCCTTCTTCGTCTACTTTTTGCAACTGCAGCCTTCTTTCATTCTGTTCTGTTATTGAAGCTGAAATAATATTTTAAAGAAAGAAAGAAATCAATGAGAGGGAGAGAATTTTGCAAACGATGAAGCAATCGTTCTGACATTTAAACATATTGTACACACCTTTCCTCAGTAGTATCACTCGTTACCTGTACCTTCTGTCAGTTCCAAGAAGCGGCAGACGATGTAGCGTATCAGAGTCGATACACGCGCAACAGATTTAGTGGGGACGGAACTTTTTTTTAGGCATTCAAGAAAGTAGTCAAGGGCAACGTCATGAAATTTGAATGCTATATGACGTTATTCGTAGCGGTCAGTCATGGCTGCACCAAACGCTCTTTCCTTGTTAGTATTATTCAATCGATCAAAATAAAAGTAGTTTGGTATCGTATTCTGAATACTGTTATGCTTATATTTTCGTCTTTAAAACTCTATCCCAGCTTATGGTAATCCATCAGATAAATAAGGCTATAGTTTTATATCCACGTGTACAATACCCTGTATTTTGTAGTGAATGACACCAGCTGTCGCTGGCATGTATTAAATAATACGCCCCATACGATTTCACATATCCTTAACTCAGTGGTTTTTTTCATCTGGGTGCCATCCTAGGGTGCCGCAACAACATTCCAGTGGTACCACGTAATTTCGGTTTAAGTTGCTTAAACTTATTTTATTTTTTAATTTATATATTTATTTAAGTATGAAAAAGTGTACGATATCCATTGTACAGTATCTTTGTGATAATCTATAATTGATGTTTATTTAGTACCTTTATATAAAGAATGTATTTTGTATTATTAATTGTACTTTTGTTTATAATAACTATCACATAACATTTTTTAAATATTATATACACATATATGCAGAGAGAGAGAGAGAGAGAATCGGATCTAACAGGCAGAAAATTGAGTGGGATACCACAAAATAAAATAAATTACTTAAGGGTGCCGTTATTAAAAAAAGATCGAAAATCACTGCCTCAACTGTTCCCTGTGCGTTGAGTAACTTACTTTTCACTTAATCATTACAATGAAAGGAGAGAATTCATGGGATACCTGATTCCTGGCCAACAAATGACGCTGTCACCCCTCTCGCTAGTGGACAGACCCACCGCTTGGCAGATATATATGTACACTGCATTCACGTAGACGTTAATTCGATGTCAGTATGGATAAATACTGACATCGAATTTGCGCCAGTTAATAGACTTTGAAAGAAGAATGATAGTGGATGCCCGACGCATGGGTCACTCTATCGCGGAGGTGGTACAGAAATTGCACTATCCCGGTTCGACACTATCAAGAATATCGGGAACATGCCATTTCCAGAATAACATCTCATCGTTGACAGCGCTGTGGGCCGATAGAGGTGGTAGATGAACGTGGCCGTCGACGTCTGTCTCTCATTGTTTCAGCCAACTGGAGAGTGACAGTGGCATAAATCACCGCTGACTTCAATGTGAGAGGTGCCAGAATCATCTCCACCAAGACCATCAGGCGATCATTAGCCGCAATAGGTTATGGGAACTGCCGACCCACCAGAGTCCCATTGCTAACGCTTCAACTGGGCGAAAGAACATCGGCATTGGACCTTGGATGTTTTTAGAGTTGTCTCCTGGTCCGATGAGTCCCGTTTCCAGTTATTTCGAGGGAAGGGTGCGTATCTGGCGCAAACTGCACGAAGCTATGCACCCGTCATGTCAACAAGGAACTGTTCAGGCAGGTGGACGGTCGATAATGGTCTGGGGCGTGTTCAGCTGGCACACTTGGGACCTCTGATTCGTCTAGACGCATCTCGGAACTGTGCAGGTTATGGGTCCATCCTTGCAAACCACCTGCATCCCTTCACGGTCATGATGCACTGACGGAGCAATGGATTCTTCGAGCAGAACAATGAGCCTCCCCACAGAGCAGTGGTGATTAGAACGTGGTTCGAAGAGCATTCCCCAGATTTTACGACCATGGAATGGCCTCCCCGTTCATTAAATTAATTAATTAATAAAGATAAGTTTATGAACAATCCCTGGATTTACTCTCTAAATTGTTGGAACGGATTATTTGTTAACGTGATCCGGAAGTGGAATCTCTCCACATTCTCAGGCTGTTTATATAGGTTGGAAGTGACTTGGTGTAGCCAATGGGAGGTTTTTGCGTGACAAACCTAGGGGATTTTGGGTACAGGGATATATTATGGAGGTAGATTAGGATGGTTCTGAGGTTGAATTAATTAATTAATGAGTTCATTAAATTTATAAGAAAAAGTGTAATAATTAAATGACAATTGTATATGTAAAGGAGTATAGTATAATTAGAATATATTGTACTGTAAATAATCAATTATCATTATCAAATTGAAAAGTTGTAATACCACTCATCAAACAATATCCTGAAGACGAGAAACAGGGCTGGGCCCATTGTTGCTTTCAGTATTTATTAATGATACTGATGAAGGTATATTAGGCTTAGGGTTTATGTTTGTAGATGATACAAATGACAGGTAATCAGGATGAACTACTGCAACAAGATATAGGAAAATTGGGTCGATGGACTGAGAAATGGTAGTTGACGTTTAACATTGACAAATGCAAAGTACTGCAAGGCCATGGTTAGCAGTAATCCTAGAGTAACTTGCTAACTAGGTAGTACTTCAGGATATGTTCAAGATACTACCCTGCATATAGTACTACTACTACATTCAAGGTAGTCGAAAATTAAAAAGACCTGGGAGTAATTGGGCAGTCAAAAATGAAATTCTCTCAGCAGTGCAGACATGCTTCCAGGACAATTCATGGGATTTTGTCAATGATATACAAAAACTCTGGTAGCAGGGGTAAGGAGGTGATTACCCTTTTGTACAAGGCCATGGTTAGACAACACCTTATACATACAGGTCTGGAGGCCTCACTTTAAGAAGGATGTAAATCTGGTGGAACGGTTTCAGAGAAGGGCAATCAGATTGGTGAAACGAACAAAAGTGTGCTCTTATCTAGAAAGGCTTCAGTTTTGCAAATTGCAACATCTGCAGTTTAGGGGAAATCTGATTCAACTGTTTAAGGCCTTGAATTGGTTGAGTAAGCTGAATGTTGATTGTATTCTTCCACTTGCTGAGACTACACACATGAGGGGGGGCATACATTTAAGTTGAGGAATGATGGTTGCAGGAGAGGAGAGATGTGCAGAAGTTTTCCTTCAGCCAGTGGGTGGTTGATTGTTGGAATAGGCTTCCACTTGTTGTTGTGAAAGTGGATGGGTTGAATAAATTCAAGAGAGACTTGGACAAATTCTTGGAAGGTATGGATGGGTGAAGTATGTAGTTTGTTTTTTGTTGTTTTTTTTTCCTTGATGCTATTTAAGTTTGCTTTATTGCATCATTTCGACTACTAATGCTAGTACCTATCAACAAGAAAGCCATTCGATGCTTTACCATTCTAGTTCGATCAGTGATTGCAACTTCTTGCTTAGTATGGTATAGAGAGTGTAAACAGATTGAACCATCATGGCGCAAGTAAGTTTTTTGTGTTCAGATAAAGGTGGTTTTTTTTTTTTTTTTTTTTTTTTACTGCTGCATGGTTACCTTTCTGTTTATCTCACTCGATTGATGTAGACTTTCACCGATTACTATTGACAGCTGGGCGTCTCCCATTGTAGCTGCATGTTCAAAAAGAACAAGGTACAATTTGCTGAAAATCGATGCTCTGACCCTGAATTATAAGAAGTGGGGAGATTCACTGAGTGGCTTTTTAGAACATTAGAACGTTTTCGAAACTCTTATAAAATGATACACTTTAATATCAATAAAAATAACGAAGCGCTATAGAAAACACTACAGAAAAACAAGTTAGTTAATATACGCAGTGGATATCAGTTCAGGCTTGTTAGCAAATACAGTAATAATAATTCATGATTTGCAGCAGCAAAACAAAAAAAAAAAAAAAAAAAAAAGAACGAAAAAGCAACGAATTTCATGCGTGAACCGAAGACATTTTGTTTCTGCACATGCGCAATATTGCCCTTTCATTCGTCCGTCAGAACAAGGCAACAAATATAACATCCAGTGCTTCAACTACAGTATATGGATAGTCTATGTCACACGTATGGAAAAAATAAATAATAACTGCCGGATTTCTATTGGTCCGATTTTAATAAATTTGAAAAGGTCCTTACAAATCTTTCTAAAAGGCCCAAACATAAATTTCATGAACATTCAACAAGTGGGAGTTGACTTCTAAGCGGACTGATGGACAAACATGGTGAACACAACAGGCGCATTATGCATATATGTTAAAGCGCCTATATATTGAAGTAGGGTCCGGTAATCCAAGTTTACCAAAGGAAGTCGCTTTCCGCACGTTCTATGTATTTCTGCCACCAGTGCTACCTATTTTTCTCGTTTCTTAAATTATCTTAACGAAGCTATTACACCCGTGGGGGTCACCATTCCAGATGCTGTTGGTGATGGGCAGTGGTCATGGGTAATCGATGCAATGGCCAGTATGCATGGCAGCCTCCTTCTGCCAGTCGGCGTATATCAACATCTGTGCACTGTGGTATTGTTACGGCCCATACACCTTCTGCTACACGACGAAGCGACTATCCAGCCTCTCGTAGGCCGATGGTTCGTTCTCTGTTGAAGTCGCTGAGTTGATGGTATCGGTGTCCAACGTGATGTCTCGGCATTCTCTACATTCTCCTTGCACCCTGAAGTCGAGACAGAACCCTGTTAACTGCGTCACTAACGCGTCGCTTTGAGCTCTACGATCTCTACGTTCGTTTTTATATCAGCCGAAGCTTCCGCCCGACTGGTCCCGTATTTTAATCCCATGCCTATTCCGGCGCAACTCATCCGCCTGCTGATTTGCATGCACTTCCAGTCATTCCTTTTGGATGCTGCAGTTTCAATGTCACAGAGTGTATATGATCTTACACCAATAAACCCCATAAAGTTTATCTTGTGTCCCTTGCAGCCTTGCTCTCGAGTTGGGTTATCTCGGACGTGTTTTTGTGCTGGCTGAAAAACCTCATGGGGGGAAAATCCGTACTTCCCTCAGCCAGAGATCGATTAACTACAGCTCTGACTGCGGAGGCTTGTAAGAATTTTTTCACTCTCCGACGGCCGGAATCAAGACGTCTCCAAACGATTGCATGTTTGGAGAGGTCTTCAATGCTGGTGAAAATGGATTCAACAGCATTGATCAAGGAAATTTGTGAAATAAAGTAGAAAGCTTTTTTGGAAAATGTGGTTCTTTTTATAGATAAGATATTCATGTTGCTTTATGCCATTAAACCGTATTCAAGTTCAAGTATGAGTTCTACTTGTATTTTACTTTCCCCACATTCTTAACATCAAAATAAAATCAAACATTAAAAACATGTTAAGAATCTTTAATTGCCTCAAAACAACTGTATGGATGAAATGTGGCAAACCCGAAACAAATGGAATTGATTAGCACCTTGTTATTATGCAAATAAGCTACCGTAATACAAATTATCCCAATCAAAATATATGCTGCTGTGGCCATTTCATGAAAACTATTCTGTAATTATTTTCGCTAAGCCAATGTCGGACCAAACTAGCGGCCCTTCAGTCAGGGCAAAGACAAGGGTTTCGTAACTGAGTGGAGCCAATGTTATTAGCATTAGTAGTGACATATGATGCTAGAAAGCAAACTTATAACAACATCAGCTAACAAAAAATAAAAAACAGACTTTCCATTTCACCTATCCATTCCCTCAAATAGTTTTCCTAGTTCTTCCTTGAATTTCTTTAAGCTATTGGGAGTGCTCTGGCTCTGGGAAGAACTGAGGGGAACAGTTGTCCTCCAACTCACGGCCTTATAAAATGTACGGCTTGTTTGATGTTTGCAGAACAATCAGGAATAGGAGATGATATAGCCAAGAGGAATGTCTTTGTGTGCGCTTGATGTAAGGAGTGTGAGGATATTAGGCGCCACTCAGTATTGTTATGGGCCTTTATGTTGAAGAACAGTGTGTTGTGTTGAAGAACTTTATGTTGAAGAACAGCTTGAAGAACAGTGTGAATGCCCTCAAAAGAATTAAACTGAGAGGCCCATCAAGCTCTCTGCTGCCCACATTAACACCAGAGCTTGCACTTCCTAATCAGGCAATCCCCAAGCGAGGGTCCCATAAGAGCTAGTTGTTCTCGGTGACTCTATTGTCAAGGAAACAGGAAATATATTTTACAAAAAGGATAGGGTATGTCTGCCAAGGGCAAAAGTTGATGACGTTGTAGACCAGATATCCTTTAAGGGCACAAAAAGTGATTTTGTTCTACACATTGCACTAATGACATTAAGAGTAGATCTGCAGATTTGCTTAACAAGTACGGGACAATGTTTATAAAAAAGTTGCGAGTTACGGTTAAATCTGAAAGTATCTGCAATTTTGCCCAAACACGGTAGGAGGAAATATACGATTAGAGCCTTATCGATCAATTTAGCCGTGGAGAGACTGTACAAGGCTCATGGGGTAGAATTTTTCTCAGCGAGATCTGTGCTTTTTAACAGGAGAGACCGCTTCTATCTGGATGGGATGCACTTAAATAGAAAGAGTGCAAGAATATTTGATTATGCTATCCAGGCAGTTAGGTGGGTTGGAAAAATGCTATATTTGGGGGGGGGGATACAAGGACTAATAGATTAACAGTAGCCACTGGCAGAGATGAAAGTGATTCTTGCACTGCTTCTATTGGAACAAGCAGCAGCCCTGAATGCCAAGTGCTGGAAATTTCAAAGACTGCTGGGAGACATCATGGAACAATTAATGCATGGGCTGTGTTAGGGTAACTAAGAGTAAGAATAGGTGCATGTATACTTGCATTTACACCCCAATGCTAGGAATATAGTTAATAAATTTGATGAATTTTAAGTGCTGGTCAAGACATCAAATGCAGATACATAAAATTTAAGACAGTGTCCAGTTGATATGGATAGCCAGTACAATGTTGAATCAGTTTAGTGTGATATAAGCGCTGGTAAAGCAAAAATGACAGAAGGAGTGTTATTGGTCTAATGACTCTGATGGGTATAACGAATAATTTTACAGAGAAATAGAGTGGGCCAGTAAATTAGAATGCCTTATAATGTGGGATTTTAACTTCCCAGATATTGACTGGAACTTATAGGTTAGACACTCACACACTAGCAAAACTTTTGTGGATTTATTCGATGACTTTTTTTTAACAGAAGCATGTTAGAGAGGCAAAAAAAAGAGGGACTAATACTCTTGATCTGACTATCAGCAGAAGGATGCAAAGAAAAACAGCACCAGAAAAAGGGATGGAACAAATTGATCCACTCGATATTGATGGTTCTAACGTTGACGATCCTGCTTAGGTTGTTGACGAACTGAAAGAGTATTTTGCATCTACATTACACATGAGGAAATCTTTAGGTAAGGGAATGTCGGAAGTTATCAATCTCTAATAGGGAGCTAAATGATTTTGTAATAACTGAGTTGAACTGAATAATTGAAGTACTCAATTGGATTGAGATATGGTTGCTAGGGAGGTCATCGCATAGGCTGAATTCGCTCTATTCGCTGAATTCGTTCCTGACACCAGTTTTGTACAATTCTTGTCTTGTGACGTGACGCATATCCTGTTGGAAGAACCCATTCGCAAATCGATACATCCCAGCCATGAAGGGATACGTCTGGTCGGATACAAATTCCATATAACCTTTGGCATCCAAATGTTGCTCCACTGATATCAGGAACATATCCTCCACACGAAACATTAGGAACCGGGTTGCGCGAGGCCAGTCCTTCGTTGTGCATGTAGACATGTATAGTATCTTATGTAGGACGGCACCTGAACGTCAGTCATCTCCGACTTTGTACACTGTGATGATTACAGAAAGCACTGTAAAAGGCCAGAAATGTGTGTAATATTATGTTCGTGCAGTGTGTGTGTGTGTGTGTGTGTGTGTGTGTGTGTGTGTGTGTGTGTGTTGTTGTTGTTGTTGTTGTTTAGTTTTTTCTGGCCGTTTTGTCACCAGGCAGGCGATCACCTGGAAGGCCTACCCAGTGTCTGTTTAGGAATTAGTTGAAGAAGAGCTGTCTTCCAGATAACAGGGAAAGTGCTTTCATTCAGACATTTGTTGAATAGAGTCGGAAGAACCGGTTGGACGTAACTTGTGGAATTGTTTGATAAAGATGCCCTCATGAAGGTCGAGCCTGGACAACCAGAGTTGTTAATTTTTAGGACAGCTGTGTCCACCTCCAGCTGCGTAAATGGCTGAGATTCAGAAGTAGTAGTGTAGGAGTTATTGAGCTGTCTTATTTGTTGATGAAGTAGTCAAGTCATCCTCTGAGCAATCAGAAGGAAGCAGATTGTCCAAGATAGTGTTGATGGTGTCCTTCCAGGTGAGAGTTTCGGTGCAGTTTGCGGGTACCGACCAATAAACAGTAGGGGAATAGGATTTGTTCCTGGTAAGGCGATCAACAAGGCCCCATGAGTCCCGATTGCCAGTAGAAGTAACCAAGTTCTGCCAAGGTTTTATTTTACAGTAGTAATGGCTTTGACGTATCGTCTTTTGAGAATCTGATATTCTGTTTTAAGACTTTCGATGTCGGAATGCGATGTCGTTGGTAAGTACGCCTAGCCCGATGCACTTGCTGACGAAGCAGAGTAAGTTCTCGGTCCACCATGGAGTGGGATGGGAAGACTGAATTTTCTTTTTGGCTGCTTTATAACAAGCGTGACTGAGAGCATCATTCACATAGGAAAGCTAATTCAGAAGCTGTAAAGTGTTGGATGAAGTTTATGGTTTCAATGGGAAATCAGTGTTGATTGAATCATTAAACCTGTTCCACTTGATGCGTCGCAAAGAAAATCTTCTAAGGTCCTGTAGGGGAGGATTATGTGATTGTGCAGAGCAAGTCATGGAGAAGGTGATCGCACGATGGTCACTTGAGCAAATGTTAGTATTTACTGTCCAGTCATTAATGTTGGAAGAAACAGTGTAAGAAGTAGCAGTGATGTCTATATTTGATTCGTCATTTAGAGAGCTGAAGGTATGAGATGAGCCGGGTTTATTTAGAACCGTCAGCTCATGTGAAAGGAGAAAGTCTTCGTACGTGGTTCAGCATGTTCCGGCTGAATAACCCTAAAAGAGATAGGGCATCCGGTTATTTTACCGCGGAAATGGTATGGTTCTTGTAAGGCTATAATATCGTATTAATTTCGTTGGTTGCCTTTCGGACTTCATCGGCCACCAATCGTGACCGCTGAGCATTCAGTTGAAGCAGGCTAAGTTGTGCATTATTGATATTCCTGAGTCAACTGGATTCCTTATTTTTTGCTGACAAGAGCAGAACTCAGTACGGCCGTCTCCTGCAATAACTCGCCAATAACTCACGAGTTGTGCGTTTCTCAATCGCCTCCTCAATTACCACTGTTGTACTGGGTTGTTATTTGACTGCTACAGCCTTTCTGTTATCTTGCGTCAGCCTTCGTTAGTGTTTAGCATCAACGAACTGTTTCCGTCCAGTTGCTGGATGCTGGTAGATCAATCTCGATACACCCACGATACAGTGGTGCATGTAAAACCTCAATAGACCCCCAGTCTACTGAGGTTTTTACGATTTGAAGTTTTCAAGATACTGATATTGGCACATCTGAGTGTTGTTGACTACCATGCCACGTTCAGAGTCACTTAAATCTTTCGTCTTGCCCGTTCTTGTATTGTATTGAACTCATACAGCATTCCTTCACATCTCCCTACTGTTTTATACATTAGGATACGAATATATGATGCTTTTATTGAAGGAGCACCCCATTTCATGAAAGGGGAATTTATGTCTAATAATAAATTGGCTATTTGGTGTACAGCATCAGCAATGGTTCGACTGTTGATGATCCTGCTCAGAGTAATTGTGCAGTCAGATATGAAGTTTTCTGAGCAATGCAGACAGGAAGCCAGAGCAGGTCATGGGGTTTTGTCAATGATATACAGGAATTTTGAAAAGGAGGTGATTGTCCCTCTTTATAAGGCAATGGTCAAGCCACACCTTGAGTACTGCGTACAGTGTGGAGGCCTCATTTTAGGAAGAATGTAGATTTGCTTGGGCGTGTACAGAGAAGGGCAATAATTTCAAGGCCTTATACACCTCAATCAGATCACCTCGCAGGTGATCTGATTGAGGTGTATAAGGCCTTGAATCGGTTGAGCACGCCGAATTCTGATGGGATTCTTCCACGTGTTCAGATTACGAACCAAAGGGGGGCATAAATTCAAATTGAGGAAAGACAGCTGTAGAATAGATGTGCGGAATTTTCCTTTAGCCAGCGGGTGGTTAATTACTGGAACAAACTTCCATCTGTCGTTGTGGAAGTTGATAGGTTAAATAAATTTAAGGGGGAACTGGACAAACATTTAGAGGGAATGGTTGCGTGAATTAATTTTTTTTTTTTGGCCGATGCTTCATAAGCACATGCCACGATTACTATTACTGTTAAGCAAAAAAAAAAATAAATAAATAAATAATTTCATTTCAAAATGGCCATTTACTAAACCAAGTGAGGAATTATTCCATCTATCAATTACTCACTGGTTAAAAACAAATTTCCGTACATCTACTCGTAAACCATTCTTATCCAGTTTCGATTTATGTACGCTCGTGCTTGTCGCTGGAGGAAGAATAAGTTTGCCGATCAACAAAATTAATAACACAGCTATATCAATGTTGATTGTTCAACCCATCTCAAGTCTTAAACACTTCATTTTGGTCTTCTCGATGGGTCTAATTTCCAGACGCTGCATATGCAGAACTATAGTATTTCACGGTAGAAGTTCCCTTTTGTAGCTTGACTAACCTTGTTACTCTTCTGTGCATCCTTCGTAAATGAAGTTTCCTAACATTATGTAGTACTCAAAATGCAGCGTGTGAAGTGACTTATACAACGGGATAATTTTCTCCTTGTCCCTGCGGGCAAACTTCTTGTATGTCATTGACAGAACCATGAGTCATTGTACATCACTGACAGAACCATGTCCTGATACCGAGAGAGGCGTTTGTACTGTTCAGAGAATTTCATATCGGAGTATACAATTACCCATTAGGACTTTTTCATTGTCTACCACCTTAGGTTTAATACCACCCAAACGGTATGTTATTCTAGTAGTAATACCAGAATAACGGTAAGTTATTGTGGTTACTACTACTACCCTAAATGCATCGTACATTTATCAATGTTAAACACCACTTGCCATTTGTCCTGCTCACCTTTGTGTTATCTGTTGCTGTTTTAGGATTTTATGCTCATTAGCGACTTGGACTATATTTCGTCATCTATATGTCTGTAAATTGAGTATGTTCTGTGATTGCTTTGCCTGTTTAAAAAAAAAAAAAAAAAAAACAGAAAAAGAACCCGAGTTTCCGGGAAGAAAAACCCTCACCCGATACTTCTAACTCAGCCACTTTGTGTCATTGGCAGACTTAGAGATTAGTAACTACTATAAACTGGAGAGTAAATTATAACGTCATAAAATATGGCTCACAAAATTATGTATGTATTTGTTCCCTAATGTGGATTATTATGATAAAATTTAGTATCGTACTATAAAATAAGCAAAATTTAAAAATATATATATTTTTAATATTTATAATATAAGGTAATCTTAATATTTTATATTCAGATTACCTTGTATTTAAAAGGGAATCTGACATCTCTGCAGCCCGTTGAAAGATGCCATACTTCGAATACGTTGGTATTCGAAAAGATATCTAATGGATATCTTTTCTTCTGTGAGGGATTGCACCACTCTGTTCTAGAATGTGGTAGTGGATAGATTGAGCAGTTACCGCAGTAAATTTGAAAATTTTATAAAATTATAAAAAAATAAAATAAATAAATGAAATGGAAACTGTATAGTGGTACTCTACAGTCAAAAATCCACTAGTATAGAATCATTGCTCTGACATTTTCAAAAATGCTTCTTAAATTTTGGTTATAGTTATCGATTTTTGTGTATTACTTAAGTTTCGAGCAGGAATATATTTGCCGAGTGATATCGAACTGTCACGATCATTATAGGAAAATTCGTGTCACTTCTGGTTCTTCCGCAAAGTGCTTTTGAATTGGATTCGGTGTACTGCAGATAACCGCGAAATCGATCTACTACCACTACCTCCATAGTTACCTGACCTCTACACTTGTCAATTCTAGGAATGGAACTGTATAACTCAGAGATCTGATTCCAATATCAACCAGCCTATCACTTATCGCATTAATTTGTTTTATAAGACACTTTCCCCACGTGTCTGAGATTCAGTGAAAGAGAGAGATCGCCTACGATTTATATGAAGGGGAAATTCCATTGTGACGAACCTCAAGGGACCGTTCAATATTTTGATATGTTCCGTGTTTCAGAATTATTTCATTATATCAAAATGAGTAAAAAAAATTATAATAAATTTTTATTTTAATATTCACATAATTATTACGTAGGTAATATTTATTAAATGAATAGTTAACAGAGCAGCAATGGCTCAATTCGTTCTACGTTAGAAGTAAATTAGTTTAGAAATGGAAGATTTACCTCTATGATGTCTTGTAGAATACAAGTGCTGATACTCTCCGTAGTTGAATAATTATACAAATAGATTACATGTATTCCGCTCCCTCGTAGACAAGATCAGGGATCCAATGCACCCCGACATCAAAGACCCGCGGACCCCAAATACATCGAATCACCGCCCCAATCTTTGAGCGAGAGAATACAATACGTCAGTATTTTAAAAACAATTTAAATTATTTGAGACCAAATAAATACATTGTGAATCCATACTCTTAACACTTTAAAAACTAATATTAAAACATAAAAAATTAAGAATCCTATGAAACATTAAGGGACTGAAGAATTTTGTACAAAAGAGAAGTACAAAATTCTTCCCTTTTGATAAAGAATGGTAAAGATACCATGGACAGCAAGGGTGACCAATGAGAGTGTCCTGCAGAGAACTGGAAAAACCTGGGAAATGCTGAAGGACATGAAAAGAAAAACGGCGTATCTTGGACAACCGATGAGGAACAACAAATACTCAATTCCAAGGCTAATTATTGAGGGGAGAATGGAAGGAAGAAGAAAGCCTGGGAGAAGACGCACATCGTGGATCGTGGCATGATAACATTAAGAATTGGACAGGACTGAACACTGAGCAGCTGTTCAGAGCTACCAGAGACATTTGCCGTGTGCCGTGGTGATCGCCGACATCCGTTAGGAGATGGCACACAGAGAAGAAATATATAAAAAAATAATATTAAAAACTTTCTAAATAAAGACGAGTTGTCCCCAAGCCCCATCGCGGTCATAATTGAGGTCGTTGTGTTGTGATTACTATCACACAACATGTATGTTTTAGTCACTTAGTGGAAGGACGTTCCACAGAACATTTCCAACGCGCCTAACTGTTTCATAAAACGACCATTTTTCAAATTTAGAAATATCAATCAGAAAGAGAAACATTTTCCGAGACCTTCATTGGTAAGTTTTCCATTTCAGCACACACAGACAAAAGGTGGTTTCTCTGAAGACGCTGTTTTAGAAATAAACTGCTAAAATTTTGACAAGTATTTAGAATATTGGTTCTAGGCTTAATGATGCACACGAAAGACAAGTGGAATACTGATTAAATTTGACTGAATATTTAACGGTAGCTCAGAGCGGCAAGGGATTATGCAAAAAGACTGGCTCAATTTGAATACCCCGATATTATTATTAGCCATATGGTGCAAGGAAGCCTGAGGCTTATGCCGCACCAGCCAAAAAAAAAAAAAAAATTTCTCAGTTACCTTGAAAGAGAGAGAGAAGTAGAAGGGAATCACCAAGAAAGAGAAGAATGATGATATCTAGCTCAGGATCCTGGGTGTGCCAAGCCCATACTCACCAGATGTGAGCCCCTGGGATAACACAACATGCATCAAGAATACGTTACATCGGGGCCCCATGTTAACTCTATCGGCTACTGCAGAATGTAACCGGCGGCATTCACTAAGTGGGGATTTTGCAACTGGTTATTCAAAGCGTTTTGTAGGGATGATGCCCATTTTCCATTAAATGAACAACCACAACAGACAACCGTCATGCCTACATCCAATCTGCTGTGCTCTGCAGACACCAAATGTGATGATGGTGGGGTGGTGTAGTTTTGATATATCGTTCTTCGTTGGGCCATTTTTATTTTAAGGAGCGCTGTACCGTTCGTTTTAAAACTTGCATAGTCCACTTTTAAGCTACACCGTTAGGGTGCGTACACATTGGCGAGCGATGTTGCTGATTCTCAAACGAGAAACGTTTTGCGCATGCGCTGTGGACTTTCCCTTCTGCCTTGGGCAAGTGGATTGATCTTGTGAAAGATATTAAAATTAAACAAAGAAATATTAATAAGCGAGGTGTACTATCAACGTGTACTTTGGGGAGAAGATGAAGTTAACCTTCGGAGAAAATGTGTTACAGACAAGCTGTAGACTGAAATGACAGTAACCTGCGGACTAGAAAGTGGTAAGATTAATTTATTTAATTTAAATTGGCATTTTATTGGATAGGACTATTCAATCGTCGATACATTTTTCCGTTAAAAAAAAATTACCTTAAATCTATAGTTAAAGTTAGGATAGTGAGGTGAACATACATTCCAAAAATAATGACGATACTCTTATCATTATACCCATATAAGAGATTGTAAGAAAAGAGGGGTCCGGCGAAAAAAAAAAAAAAAAAAAAACAGATCTGGCTCTAGATATAAAGCAATAGCCGGACATGGACTAAAAAAAAAAACTTTTCTGCTTTTATGTAAAGTGCCTATATGTGTTTCCTGGCTGTCCATCCAAATGCAAAACTTGACTCAATAATAATAATTTATTTCCCAGAGAACATCTTCAAGGAACTCCAGAAAGTTGCATTCCTAAACACTTGTACGATAGTCGGCGGGTTCCTCGACCAAGAGTAATAACAGCCAGATATAACACAATGCCTATGCACTTGTTAAAGTACCCGTCACGGGGTGGAAACCCCATCAGGAAGAAATAATAACACAGCCGCATTTAAATTTATCAGTCGTTATTGCGTGCGAAAAGTGGAGACCAAAATTTCCGTTTATTGCGAATACTCTTAAAACATCCTTAAAGGTGAATACGAGTTATTGTTCTAAAATTCTATCCTCAAATTCAGAACTCGCACATAGCTCGGGTTCTGCGAAGAATTCGCAAGTTATCGCTAGCTCGTTCGCCAATGTGGATCAACCGCAGGATGAAGGGGGGGGGGACAAAATGATCGGTTTAATATATTTAGATATTGCAGGGGAACAGAAGTTCTAGTTACGTCTGAGATATACCACTTCTGATTGTGTGCCCAGAAAAACAATTACTCGTATTAAATATTGGTGCAGACATTGTCCATAAGGTGCCTTCCCCACAAGATCCCTGGTCTAGCACCAGCCAGTTTTTGATTATGGGGATACTTTAAACCTCTTGGATGCGAAGGTAATGACATCTCTGCCACCTATTGAAAGATTCTAATTCTAATGGTTGATTGATTTTTTGATTTTTTTGGTAGTTGTTGGCGCATCGGCTTCTGTGGCCATAATGCACCTCCCAAGGTTTTTGCAGTACTTTGATCCAAGCCCGAGGCGGGAATCGAACCCGCGACCTTTGGGTTGCCGGGTAGGTACTTTACCCACTCGGCTAGCCCGGTCGGCAATTCTAATGGTTGCACCACTCGGTTCTAATAAAAGAAAACTAGAAACCATACAGAGGTACATCTTACTGACTATCTCACGAGCTTGCAAAACAGTGAGTACACACGCGCTTCAGGTGCTCACGGGTGCCCTCCCCTTGGACCTGGAAGTGATACGCAGTGGACTCCTCTACAGCCTTTCCAGAGGCATTCCGGATACCTGCCTAAATTTCACATTAAATGTAGCCATCGAACCGAAAATAGAGAAAAGAAGACTAACTGTATATCTTCAGCAAACCTGGCAAACACGGTGGCAAAACTCAACAAAAGGGCAAATAACGCGAAAATTCCTCCCAACTGTCTCGGCCGTATACCCAAAATACCCAAGCTGGCTCTCCCCAGGATTGCTGGTCACGTACCTCCTAACTGGCCACGGCGCCATCAGATTCAAACTAATGACCTTTGGACTGAGCAACACTGCCCTCTGTCATTGTGGCTTAGTGGAAACGTGGGAGCATTTAATGTACCACTGCAAGCTTTATGAAGACCTCCGATGCCGACTAATTACGGAATTACATTATGTACCAGAGAATCAAGAGGAACGCTTATTGGAGGAAGAGCATAGCTACAAAGCACTGGCAAACTTTGCACAAGATCTTTTTCACAGAAGGTATACTCTTCCGCCCCCACAGCCACAATAGCGTTTCTCAGGCTCACAATATATGACTTTGCAAACAACCATATAAGGTGCACGGACAGTCACCATCAAGACAATCCACAAAGGGATTGCATCCCAGGAAGAAACAGCATTAAAAAAAAAAAAAAAAAAAAAAAAAAAAACTCGACAAACTCGGATCCAACAAATGGACCCAGGATCCAATAACTAATGACCATGACTCCAGATAGAGACATAAGTACAGACTGGACTAAATACCCACAACTACGGACCTGACTAAGACACCTGTCCTGCTGCCAAGTGACAACCACAGACAGGAACCTACACACGGATGGGACAACAAGGACCTGACTCAAGCAGACATGCAGCCGCCAGGCCATATGGCGACCTGTGCCGGCTCCCTTGCCGGGCACACTTTCCTCCCTTCCCTGGCAGAGGGGGAGGCGACAGCCTTCTTGTTGCCTCCCCCCTGCCATCCCACATCTTTCTCTCTGGTGGGGCATGGGCATGCCCCACTGGCACATGCTGGGGTCGTCTACTCTATTGACCCCAGTCTTTCCTAGCTATTCCCCCCCCAGCCTTCAGTCTCCTCCCCTCTCTATCTCTATGCCAGCGCAAGACCCACACCAAAATTCTAGCTTCTCTAAATTATTTCGCCCTCTCCTCGGCCATTAAATTTTCAAATGCAACACCTTAAAACCGGGAAACATGTATGTGATCAACATACAACGTGCGAATTTTTTTTTTTTTTTTTTAAGGTCCTAGCCACTGAAATCTCAGGAAATTAGGTGGCAGGACCTGCCAGAGTAAATTAATTATAATACTGGTGTACCTGGTCTGCCTCCACGGGGCGAAAGTGGGGCAACGTTGGGCCTCAGTAGGGGTCCAGCGGCTAAATGACCAGATGAACAACGGTACACGACACTACATATGAACAATATCCATACACTTTTAAATCTCTGGCATTTCCAGCAAACTGGCACACCCATCACAATGTAAACAACGCGGAGATGGGGGAAACCCCTGGTGCCGTATGACCCTAAATACACTTTACACTTGACACTTTTACTCGGTTCTACAGTGTGGTAGTGGATAGATCGGGCAGTTTCCGCAGTAAATTTGTTAACAATATATATTATTTGCGTCAATTTGTACATCGGGACTCTCTTCCAGTGGTATTTTTAACCTAAAACCACGATGCAAAATCATGTTATCGTTTAAAATTTTATAGAAAAGGCACTTTGTAAAACTTTTATTTTATAAAGAGATTGTTTTTAAATTAAATTTTAAGAGTATATTTCTTCTCTTATTTTTTATATTTATTTTAAGAGTATATAACTCTACAATTTATTATTTTAGCATTAAAATTATTGTTCAAAGGGAATAATAAATTATATATATTTATTTATGAATTGCAAGTTAAACGGCGAAAGTTCAAGCGCAGATGGTATCCCACCAAAAAATGAAGAAAGATTTCTAAAAGATTGCAAAAACAGAGAAATGAATGTAAAAATAAATTTATTTAGAGAATGACAAACAAATAGACCAATTTCAATTTAAAAACTGGTAAAAATTATACAACGTAATTCGCGAAGTAAAATAAAGAAATTTTTTATTATTTTATAACAAGAACGAATGCAGTTCAAAGTGTCTGTGAAAGTACAATTGACTGTTTTTTCGCCGAAAATACTATTTCATTTCGAACTACAAATTCCGCCCCCTTCCACACCCGTGATCCTCAAAAACATGTCAACCAATAACCCTCCCCACGCGGTGGCGTACCTGGCGCTATGGTAATTTCGCAGTCATTAAACGAAAATTTAGCGTTTTCTTTGACGAATTTGAGTGCTTGAAGAAAAGAGTCGTTGTCCTTGAAATGAATTAAATCACGGACACTCATCAAAGCACAGCTACTCAACTTTATATTAGAGCCTACTATTATGACTAAATTCGAACAGCCGTCATAAAATAAGAACAGTAGATGCATCTTTACTACAAGACAATTTTGTAAAGTTAAGTCTATTTGCTATCACGTTGTAAATTTTGCATACTGAAATTTGAAATAGATTCCTATTTGATCTTTTAGTTGTAGGCGGAGGTTTGTAAGTTATTTGTGTGATTTTATTTGTCTAAACGGTCAACATAATTGCTAGAGACGAAATATTTCAAGACCTATGTGCTAGAAGGAAAATCTCTCACTAAGCGTAAATTTGGTTGAGTGATGCATTGAATCTGAGCATTCTCTTTTTTTAAAGAAATGTTCTATGCTTCAGACAGCGAGGCCGCAATTTAGAATTTGTACTTTGAATCTCATATTTTCCTTGGTTTCTGTACTTCAGTAACCAGTTCCTGTTTCTTTCTCTGTCAAACCATCCATGAGAGTAGCATCACCGTAACTAACATACGGTGCGGTTAGGATTATCAACTGAACAAGCTAATTCTAGGTCTCTCAGGGAAGGATTGCAAACCCTGACGTCAACCTGTCAGTGTAGGAGCTGCCAATCCTGCGTAAAGTTGATAGGATGACCTTGCTAACCCAACCACATGGCTGGGTAGGGTTCATGATTGCTAATCCGGTTATTTCTGGGCAGGATGTTACTAACCTAGTCCTCGGACTGGATAGGATTCTGTGGCCTAAACCACTCCGACGCCGACTAGCGACTTCACCCAGCTCTCGCTGAGTGTATTTTCCACCTCCATCCTGGGTTCCCCTTGACCTTTTCGCCTGGTGGAACTAACGTTCCACTGCTAATCGGGGGGGGGGGGTGCCTTCATCTACATCCTCTCGCTGTTTGTTTCAACCCCTGGTTATCAGTAAGCTCAGTCGACCCTGGCAAGACCAGCCAGAGAATAATAGGCAGCCTGGCTACCTTCTAGTGTGAGTGTGGGGGCAACGTGAGGTCCCACCAGGGCTCTGCGGCCAAAAGCCAGAACACTACAACAGAACCCAACATAATACAGTACTACTCAAACAACACTTATTTTGCAGATGTGGGAAACCACTGGTGGCGCCTGACCCAACACTTATACGCACTGTATGTCAAAAATTGTTTCTGCTTTCAAGAATATAGTGATTGTGTATTTGAAAAAAAAATAGGTATTGAATAACAGTCTTATTCACACAACTGCTGATAGAAGGAACAGGAAGACATCATCATGCAACTTGCTGCACAGCAAAATCACCACTAGCAGGATGCGCTGCTCCCACAAGACAGTTATTCTTGATGATTCTGTTGTCAAGGAAGCGGAAATATTTTACGCAATAACGATAGGCAGAATAGTAGCAATGTCTTCCAGGGGCAAGAGTTTGAGTCGTTAAAGGATGACAATTGTAGAACAATTACCATCATTTAAGGACAAAAAAAAGTATTATTGTTGTACATGCTTGTACTAATGATGGCTCTTTGAGGTCTTACTTAACAACTACGAGGTGGTATTGGAAAAAATCCACGAGATCGAGCTGAATTTGAAAATGTCTGGAATTTTGCCCATACATGAGAGGAAGAAGCACATGATGAGATATCAATCACTTGGGCCACGAAGAGACTAAGCAAAGCTAATTGGGTAGAATTTTTCTTAGCATATCTAAACAACTTTTGCTTGTTAATAGATGGGGCTGCTTTTACGAGGATGGGGCGCACTTAAATAGAGGAGAAAGCGCTAGAATATTTACTGTAGCTGTCGAGGGAGCGTTAGGTGGGTCGGAAACTTTTGTTGGGAGGTGGGATATACAGAATTATAATGGCAGCCATAAGGAGGGGTTGAATTGGTTCTTGTGTTGCCTCTATGTGCGATCAAGAAAAGTTCGCACCGATGCGTTGTTTTTCAGAGTCGTAGAAAGATTCAAGTTCTTTGACGGTGAATGCAATAATATACGTTCTTCTTTCTCAAATAGCATTTTTAGCGATTGAGCTGTTAGCCTGTGCGGACATTGCTCCTTAAAGCTCTTCAAACAGAGAAGTTTTTCCTGATTTATTTTCTGCTTTATTAGTTTAAATTGTCATATTAACTTATTTTCTAGAGTAGCTTTATATTCCTAGTTACGATACTTAGTTTAAAGTTTAACTTAGACAGAGATTTTGTAGATATTACTTAGTATCGGTAACGGTATCAAATCCACGTGTCACAAACCAAATTTTTTTTTAACCAAATTTAGTCGATTTATTCACCAACTGTTATATCAAATTATCTTCTATAAGTAGATTATAGACCTAGTCAGGATCCTTAGTTTATTCTAAATTGAGATAGCGAGATTTGGAAGGTAATCAATACTTAAGAGTCCGTAGAAATACCGTTCGTGACTTCCCGCCATTTTTACACGATAGCATAAGCTTAGTGTCGTATAGTGCATAATATAATATTGTCAATTAATCAGTAAATCTATTAATCTTGATAAACTTTATTGTCAATTAAATTGTACTTTTAACTCTCTATATATATATATATATATATATATATAACGACTTAATCTAACAAATAATTAATACATAACTATAGTGGTACACGTGATACGGAAGTTGTATAAAGGGAACTCGTAGAAAACACTAGATACCGAAAAAAATATATATATAACATAACTGTTTTGGGATATAACTAAAGGATTTAATTTTTGTTTTGAATTTTATTGAATTAAATCGGAATCATGACTCTGACCAGAGCAGCAAAGCAAAAGGCTCAAGCTAATGGGAGCGCTGTGGTTCAGGGGAGAACTGAGGGGGGCAGTTGCCCTCTGAATCACAGTCTATTAAAATGCACTGTTTGCTTGATGTTTGCGGAGCAGTCGGGTACGGGACATGATACTGCCAAGGGGGATGTCTTTGTGTGTGCACGATGTAAGGAGTGCAAGGAAATCAGGCGACAACTCAGCGTTGTTATGGGCCTTTATGAGAGCTTGAAGGACAGGGTGGATGCCCTCGAAGGAAATAAATTGAGGGGCCCATCAAGCTCTCAGCTGCCCACATCAACGCCAGATCTTGCACTTGGTCATCAGGCAACACAGAAGCAGCCCCCTAGGCAGAATGCGCTGGTCCCACAGGAACTAGTAGTTGGTGACTCTATTGTCAGGGAAACGGGGAACATCCTTTGTAAAAAGGATCGGTGGAATAGGACCAGGGTATGTCTGCCAGGGGCAAAGGTTGATGACGTTGTAGAGCGGATATCATCTTTTAAGGGCACATAAGGTGATATAGTTGTACATGTTGGCACTAATGATATTAAGAGTAGGAGACTGGCGGAATTACTTAGCAAGTACAGGTCACTGTTGAAAAAAAGCCGTGAATTAGGGTTGAACTTGAAAGTGTCTGCAATTCTGCCCAGACACGATAGGAGGGAGTATATGATGAGAGCCTTGTCGATCAATTCGGCCCTGGAGGGATTGTGCAAGGCTCAAGAGGTAGAATTTTTTTCAGCCTGGACTGTACTTGTTAACAGGAGAGATTGCTTCTACAGGGATGGGATACACTTAAATAGAAAGGGTGCAAGAATTTTTGCTGATGCTGTCGAGGCAGTGTTAGGTGGGTCGGAAAACTGCTAGTTGGGGGGGATACAAGGACTAATAGATTAACAGTAGCCAGTGGCAGAGGTGGAAGTGATTCTTGCACTGCTTCTATTGAAATGAGCAGAAGTCTGAAAAACAAGATGCAGGATATTTCAGAGACTGCTAGTAGTCATTGCGGTACAAGTAAACACATGGGTTGTGTTAGGGTAGCTAAGAATAGAAACAGGTGCATGTATACCTGCGTGTACACCAATGCTAGGAGTTTGGTAAATAAATTTGATGAATTTGAGGTATTGCTCAAAACATCAAAGGCAGATATTGTTGGGATATCAGAGACGTGATGTCACACAGATATAAGTAATGCGGAACTGGAATTTGGGGAATACAATGTGTATAGAAAGGATAGACAGGACAGGAGGGGAGGAGGGGTTATGCTATTAATTAAGAAACACATAAAGTCCAAGGAAGTGAAGCCAGTCGACATCGATGGACAGGGCAGCGTCGAGTCAGTTTGGTGTGACATAAGCATAGGGAAATCAAAATTGAGAGTAGGAGTGTGCTATAGGCCTAATGACTCTGATGAGTATAATAAGATATTGTACAGGGAAATAGAGTGGGCCAGTAAATCAGAGAGTCTTATAATGGAGGACTTTAATTTCCCAGATATTGACTGGAATTTGTGGGTTGGTCACTCGCACACTAGCAAGGCTTTTGTGGATTTATTGGATGATTGTTTTCTACATCAGCATGTTCGTGAGGCAACAAGAGGGAGCAATACTCTTGATCTGATTATCAGTAGTGATTCTTCATGCATTAAGAACCTGCAGATAAATGAACCACTAGGTGGCAGTGATCACAGTGTGTTGAAGTGGGATTTACTCAAGGAGGTAACTACCATCAGAGGTAAAGGGAAGGGTTTTTGTTTTCGTAAAGGCGACTATGATGGTCTGAGACAGTATTTAAATTCTATACAGTGGGACCAACTGATGATGTTACCAACAGCAAACTCAAAATGGGAAGCATTCAAGGAACTAATCTTGGAGGCTACCAGGCTTTACATACCAACTAAGAAATATTGTTCAAGGTTTAGGCGTAAATGGTTGTCAGATGAACTAATGAGACAGGTGGCAGAGAAGAAAAATGCATGGGATATATACAAATTAATGGGTGACATGGAAGCCTATGATAGATATAAGTTGGTCTGTAACCAAGTCACAAAGGAGATTAGGCAGGCAAAGGCAGACTATGAAAAATCCTTGGCAAAGGATGCAAAGAAAAACAGAAAAGAGTTCTTTACATACTTGAACTCGAAAAGGAAAGGGATGAATCAGATTGGTCCACTGGATATTGATGGTTCAACAGTTGAGGATCCTGCTCAGGTGGCTAACAATCTAAACGAGTATTTTGCATCTACATTCACGCAGAAGGAGTTATTCAGGAAGGAGAATGATGTAGGTAAAGTAAACATTGGCAGTGAGCTGGATGATTTTGTAATAACTGAGAAGAAAGTGGAGGAGAGATTGTTGAGGATAAACATAAAAAAGGCACCTGGGGTGGATGGGATCTATCCAGTTATATTAAAGGAGGCAGCAAAGGAAGTATGCAAACCCCTAGCCATAATTATGAGAGCTTCTTTGGACTCAGGGGAGGTACCCATAGACTGGAGATGTGCAAATGTAACCCCAATTCACAAAGGAGGATCAAAGGCTGACACAAGTAATTATAGACCTGTTAGTTTAACTTCTGTTCCAGGTAAATTAATGGAGGCACTGGTTAAAGAAGCACTGCAGGATCATCTAGACAAGACTTCAGTTATAGCTCAGACGCAGCATGGTTTTGTTAAGGGCAGGTCTTGCCTGACCAATTTGATTGGATACTATGATGTAGTCACAAAAGAACTGGATGCAGGGAATAACTTTGATATTATATATTTGGATCTTAGAAAGGCTTTTGATACTGTTGCACATGGAAGACTGCTGCACAAATTGGAGCAGTGTGGCATTGGAGGCAAATTGCTGCTATGGATAAGGGGATGGTTGAGTGGCAGAAGACAGAGAGTGGTAATCAATGGACACTGCTCAACGTGGACTAATGTTATTAGTGGAGTTCCTCAAGGTTCAGTGTTGGGTCCGTTGTTGTTTTCGGTGTTTATGAATGATATTGATGATGGGATATCAAGTTTAATGTCCAAGTTTGCAGATGATACAAAGGTTGGCAGGGTCGTTAAGGACAATACTGACGCTATGCTGCTGCAACAGGATCTGGAAAGGTTGAGCAGATAGGTTGAGAGGTGGCAAATGAAGTTTAACATTGAGAAATGTAAAGTACTACACATGGGAAACAGTAACCCCAGAGCAACGTATCAACTCTGCGGTACTACACTGACAGTGGTGGAGAATGAAAAGGACCTGGGGGTAATTGTGCAGGCAGATATGAAGTTCTCTGAACAGTGCAGACGAGCTGCAAGAGTAGCTCATGGTGTCTTGTCAATGATATACAGGAATTTTTCTAGCAGGGATAAGGAGGTGATTATTCCCTTGTATAAGGCTATGGTAAGGCCACATCTTGAGTACTGTATACAGGTCTGGAGGCCTCATTTCAAGAAGGATATAGAGCTGCTGGAACGGGTACAGAGAAGGGCAACAAGATTAGTAAATGGAACAAAGGGTTGCTCTTACGAAGAAAGGCTTAAGTTTTGCAAATTACAGAGTCTGGAGACTAGGCACCGGCGAGGTGATCTGATAGAGGTGTATAAGGCTTTGAATGGTTTGAGCATGCTCAATGCCAATGGGATTCTTCATCTTTCTCAGAATAATCACCTCAGAGGGCATAAATTCAAATTGAGGAAGGACGGATGTCGGATAGATGTGCGGAAATTTGCCTTTGGCCAGCGGGTGGTTGGTTGGTGGAACCGACTTCCATCACTTGTTGTTGAAGTTGATAGCCTAAACAAATTTAAAGCTCAACTGGACAGGTATTTCGAACGAACGGAGGGGTGAAATGGGAGTGGGTTTTTTTTTTTTTTTTTTTTTTTTTTTGGCTGATGCTGCATAAGCTTGCTTTCTTGCATCATATGCCTCTGCTAATGCTAATGCTAAAACTTTTTTTTTCAAGATAACTCTGCCCCGGGTCGCCAGAGTGAGAACTCTGTCTGAAAAATGTTTAAAAAATTGCCTTGATATGGTAATTCATCGTATTTGAATTCCGTTGTAAAATCATCTCTGGATGCAGTTAAAAGGAGGTTAGTAAAAAATAAAGTACTGTATCCTGATTCCTGAAACAAAGTGAGCCACGCAGTTTGCTGGAGGTCGTGTTAACAGCACATTACGCTTTTAGCGGTGGCTTGTTACACGTGCAGTTAATCGCTCATATGTTGACACTATGCGAAATCGGTTGCCATATCAAAAGACTGAAATGAATGTCACAGTGGTCGTTATGCTATAAAGCAATAAGTTTATCTCGCTGTTATCTTCCAAGCACCGTTTAAGAGATAACAACTTTTTAGCAGCAGATAAGATTTTAATAAATTTTTAATCTCATTACGACTTTTGCGAAAATTACCGAATAGCTATTACGGTTTACGTTACTTATCATTTTTAAATGATGCATTCTGTCTCTTCTTATTTCTTACTGTAGACGTTTTCGAAGCGTCTGACCTTTCTTCTGCTTTATACCTTTTTGCTTTAAATCACGCCACTCTTCATAAAATACACTTTCGCAAGCTTAAAAAAATCTGTATCCTTCCTATTTCAGCTTTGGCAAACTGCAATAATCATACACACTGGTGGATAAAAAAAAAAATCTCAATTTGCTGTTCGCACCTTTTCCCCAGATAATTGTAACAAATTGAAATATATCTTAGAGAAAAGATGCGAACTGCAAATATTGATAATTAGACGCCTTGGGAGAGACTTAATAATGAAATAAGACCCAGGAGGATCAGTAAAATGAACGAGGGAAGTATATTCTCACTAGTAGCAGGGACCCGAACCAGAGGAGCACAAATATAAAATCTTAGGGAATAAGAAAAGTTTTACTTTTGGACAGCTGGTTGTATATTGATGGATGATGCGGTAGTTTAGTTCAAATCGAAATTAGTTATTTTCTAGCGACGGAAAATTGACTTTTTTCCTTTTTTTTTTTGGCAAATTCAAAAAATTAAACAAGTTCGTTTCCTTGCATTATTTGTCTATTCTAATACAGAAACATTTATTCTAAAGAAAGAGAGAAAGCTTTACATAAATTATTTTTATTTGTGGACCTTTTCCACAATGGATTCCTGAAGCAGAAATAACTTAAAAAGTACTTCTTATGATATTTATGAAAGATTACACAGTTGGCTAAAATGCAAATGTCTCTCATATTAGGTAAAGCAATACGACCACCAGCAGAAATTATTGAAGTCGAAGGATGTCACAAGTTCTGCGCTCTGGTCCGTTGACTAAAACTGAAGCTGGAAATCTAGTGCTTTATTTGAAATATAGTAGCTGGACTTCGTCAAGCTAGTATGGAACAAAATGTTGCTGTTGTATGTTAAATGCGGAAACCAGCTTCTGAGAAAACAATCTTGGAAGAGCTCATGCTGCAAGTCCGTTTGGAAGACTCCACGATATTCCCTTCATACACTGAATACTTCCCTGAATGCAGATACGTGTATCTTTATTTCTCGTGGGCAAAGAACACGTATTCATTTAAGTGGTAGAGTTGTTCCAAAATGTGTACAGCAAGTGTGGCCGGGGTCACACTTGCTGTACACATTTTGGAACAACTTGCAGTATCCTAGTACATTAGAATGGAGGTTAAAGACTTAAAATAAATTATTATAATTTATTTTTGAAGTATGACAACTGTTATTATCTAAATCAATTATTATAAAAGACTCCTTTTTTAGAAGAATACCATCTCATTGATAATTTAATAATAATCTGTATAATTTAATTATAAGTTAATATCATAAATAATTCAAGATAATTAATTAATATTATATTTACAATTTATTAATAATTACAATTAATATTATTATTTTTATGAGGAAAAAAAGATGCATTTCTGATATTTTATCACAGACACACGTCAAAATTCTTAATTACGCTTCTGGTTGTACTCAGTAAAAATATTCTCAAAATAAATAACATTTTAAACCATTCCTGAAACAGTATCAGACTTCAGATTAAATTTCTGTACGTGTAATTTCTAGTAATAAAGAGGTGCTATTTTGATTCTTTTATCTCCCCCCCCCCCTTTTTTATTTATTTAATATTTATTTGCTTGTCGGTTTATTTCATTACTGAAAGTGGACATTATGATTTATAATGCGCGTATTCCAGGCCATTTTGGTTGTTTCTGAGATTAATATTCATAATCTTATAGCCATAATATGAAAAGGCCTGTAAAATATAAATTTGGCCCACTAGCCCTTAGATAATCTCCAATGTGATTCACTGGCGATTATCTAAGACGAGTGCTGACTAGAACAACGCTTATCTTAACTGTACAGTTTTAAGTGTAGCAATACCTTTTTTAGAACAGTACTATCTTCGTAGTCTCTGTCTCCCTGCTATCAACTTAACTGTAAATTGATGATGTGGTTAGCAATTACACACCAGCATTCCTTGCTGTAGCTTCCCGTTATCTAGAGCGTCTGGGTTTAGTACTTATGTTGGAAACTGCCAATGTTCTAGGCCACTATGTCTGTCTGTGAGATTTAAAAAAATAATAAATCTGCAGGAGACCGGCTAACTCAGTTCGGGGTGAAAAAGTCTTTAGAAATTTTTTCCGAACAAGATTTCTTTCACCAAATGCTACAGTAAGAAGAAAAATCTCAGTAATTCTGAGAGCAATATAAGTATTAGTAAACAATTTGTTTGTGTAATAATTCATTTCCTTTATGCAACATATATCGCTGTGTGTGTGTGTGTGTCGTAAACCATACAACACACATAGTGATATTGCCATATGGTGCAAGGAAGCCTGGGCTTCCTTGCACCATATGGCTAATAATAATAATAATTATTATTATTATAACCATGTAACCCCGGGCACATGTCCCTGCCTTAACCTGTGAATGTAATAATCACCCCTCTAGCTTACTGCTGTCCAGGGGGGTGGCTCTAGAGCAGAGCAATAAACAGATGATGATGATGATAATAATAATTTAGAAAATAATAGAAATAGCAATAGGTCTCCCAACGAACACCTACAAGGACCTCCAGAAATTCGCAATCTTGAACACCTGTAGGATAGTCAGAGTTCCCTGTGTCCTTGATAGCAACACCCGTCACGAGGTGGAACCCCCAATCATGGAGAAATAATATAAGAGCAGTAATAATAATAATAACACACAGTGATATAGGTGTGTTGTAAGTTGTACCAGAAACGAAACAAAATATAGTTATTTGTTTCTTTTACACTTTTGGATCGGATTTTCGTGAGCCAAGTAGCATAATTGATGTTTTCTTCAAATGGCACGCAGGGCCAAAGCAACTACTTCACTCCTCTTGCTAAGGCTGGGCCTGGAAGAAGGGTATTTTATCAAGTATTACAGAGACAGTGACGCATCTAGAATTTTATTTGGGGGAGGAGGAGAACGCGTTCCACATTTTATCATGTACAAACGTCATCTTGTGATAGTACAATCATATAATGTAAAAGGAAATGTTCTTGGGGTAATTTTAGTCTCTGTCTATGCTTCTAGACAAGAATGATAAACTGTATTCTTCCGGGACTGTTTTATTAGTTATTAAATAATCTTTTCAGCAATTAATTCCTAGTTTTTCCCAACATAATGTATTCCAAAAATGGAAAGTTCCAAAATCACCGTGTTTGTGTGCGCGTATGGGTGTTCTATAATAATTTGTGTTAACATTCCGATCCAAACGAAATTTACAGTACATGAAGAGTGCGGGGGGAGGCGAGAAAAGGTTCTGGGATACCATAACGGTTTTTTTTTTTTTTTTTATCGATTCACCTTTTGGAAATAATATTGAAAGAGGATCTGTTATTCAGAATTGTATGCTTCATTACTTCTACTTAGAACTTCTTTTTAATTTTCAGATAAGTAAGGCAAAAAAAAAAAAAAAAATTGTACGACCTATTTATTTATATGCACGGTTTCGGCCGTAGTCCTCCGTGACAGTATAGTGGTTTCCTCACTTGTCACTCGTTTGGAGAAGTTTGAGTCTGGATGGCTGGGGAAATTTCTAAAAATCTTTTCAATCGAGACTGTAGTTAGCCGATCTCAGTATGGGTTGCCCCGTGTGTTTTTCCGGGTTTTTCCCTCCCTCACAACATGAAAATCGGCCCATGAATATAGACTTCTACAGATATAATGCACAACGGACCAATAGGCCTGGGTCATTGATGCTCCTAAAAACCGAAAACAGCATCAGGCTCATCAGAGCAAACTCTGCTGAGCCTGATGTACTATATAAAAAGTTTTTAGCCCTACACACGTTACTGAGTGTAACGTGTGTAGATATCGTACTAAATAAAGACAATCAGGGAAGTAGTGTAAAGGGTGTAAGCTGACTGACGGCACCAGCGGTTCCCCCTGGTGCGTTGTATACCTCTGTTTGTGTATCACAGTACAGTACTCTGTGAAGACCAGAGATTTAAGTGTTGGGAGTGAAATGTCGTGCAGTGTTATGTTTTGTTGGCAACGGTGGGTCCCGTTGGGACCCTCCGTTGCCCAGACTTTGCCAGGAGCAGGCAGGTAAGTCACCCAGTAGGTTTTTTTTAAGTACTCTGGTAGGTCCTGCCACCTAGTTTCCCAAGATTTCAGTGGCAAGGACATATATACATGTATATAAAGGGAGCATTGCGGTGAATTTACAGCCAAATTGGGGTATAGGTTTAAGTGAAGGGGTTAAAATTTGTGCTAGTTCAATTAAGTTAATTTATGGCATACTCGTTAAGTTTGAGTAGGGGGAAGAGACTGAAGGCTGGGAGGTATAGCCTTCAGTCTCTTCCCCCTACAGCAGCTAGAGATAAGGGGACGATAGGAAAGGCGTCCTTTTGAAGATCACTGGGCAGATAGGCCCCCACCAGGAGAAGAGGGGGAAGGCAGGGGAGAGGAGGAGACGGGAACCCGTCTACTCCCCCCACTCCCCTGCCACGAGATGGGGATTTAAAGAAACCAGGTCATATGTTGATATTTGTCATCCTCCAGTTGTATTTCCAGTCTTTCCATTTGCTATTTTCGGTTTAATTGAGGAATCATGTAATACTACTCGGCGCATTGTGGATAGTAAGTTCCGATCCATCAGATATGAGGCTGATTTGGGACGTATCCGTCATCAGTGTCTGTGCACCGTAATGTAATGTTGTTCGTGGTTGGTCCAGACAACAGCAGTAAACAACTGCCTATGCCTGGTTACCGTCGCCAGAGAACTGTGTCACAGAAAATTCGGGTTGCCCGTAATTCCATAGGTATATAGTCACAATGGATATGTAAACTCTTCTGGTCTCTGCCTCCTCGAGAATAAACATATTTATTCACTTTACGAAGACTGTTATAAGGGAAGGAGGGTTAAAAAGTTTTTAGCCCTATATAGATTGCAAAAGTTTTCACGAAAGAACTTCATGGCCTGCTCATCAAAGACAGCGGAATAACATTGCAGTACATCGAAATAACATTCAGCATCTCCCGTGAGACGAGCTCACGGTATTGTGGTGACTACTGTATTTTGTGAATGGAAGTTTCTTTCAGGTGGGTTTCCAAAGCACCGATGCAGATCAGGAGCGGGAAAGAGTGAGGTGCTGTCATGAGATTGTGCAGCATTTTGAGGCAAAGGAAGCTTAATTTTTGGGGCGGTATATCACTATGAAAGAAACATGGGTGCATCACTTCAACCCCGTAACAAATGAACAATCGAAACGATGGAAACATCTCTCTTCTTCCCCTCCTAAAAAGTTTCGAATGTTGGCTAGAAAAGTCATGGCATCCACCTTCTGGGATGCAGAAGGAGTGATCATGGCTGATTTCCTGGAACGAGGTACCACTGTCAATGCAGAGTGTTATTCTAACCTACTGAGACGTTTCCGCCTCTTGAAGTCCAAGAGGCGCGGAAATTTGCCAAAGGATCATCTTGCGTCAATGCACTGCACTACACAGCGTTTGCGACTCGGGCAACACTGTATGGTTTGAGCTATTAAGCATCCGTTATACTCACCGGTCTTGGCTCCAACGGACTATTTTTCTATTTCCAAATCTCAAAAATGACTTTCTGAAGTGACAATGCTGTTGTTGTTATTTAGGTTTTTAGGAGCATTAGCAACTAATGCCATATTGTTACGGGGATATGTGGTGGTCATTCCCTGACCTTTCCGTATTTGGTGGTGATGGGCTCGACGAATCCCGGTCTAATCAAGAAGCGTGTGCTACGCACTGCTGTTCCTGCCCACCTGGCTACGGAGGCGCCGTGTCAATGCTGTAACGGATGCAGTCAACAACTGGTTTGAATCAGAATCTTCTGAATTTTATTTGATCTGGTTACGAACGCTAGTGGACTAAGGTAAAAAGTGTGTTGATTTAAAGGGCGACATGTTGCAATATAAATGGATTTTCACAACTTTCCAGCATTCCTTCTATGAGAGACTAAAACCCCATTTAAACCTCCCCTCGTACTTAGTTACGTATGAAGTTCAGTAAACGGTCTTCTCCAGTATTGGAGACACCTAAAGTGCAACTAACAAACACTGTATACTCGTATATTAGTTGGTGACTGTGTGTATGGAGGGGGAACTCCGACTTTGGCAGTTCACGCACACATGGGGGGAAATGGGAGAATAGAACCATTGACCACACTTGCAATCAGATTTTATTTCTTGTTCTTTGACAACAAAACCGATACATTTAGAGCATGAAAATTTCTGCTTTAGCTGAAATCTTCACCCACTCGATTTTTCACTACCATATTTTACTATTTGTTCTCAAAGAATGTATAATAAAATCTGACTGCAGGACCGGGGTTCAAGGGAGAATTAAGAATTGGGATAGATGTTAATTGTATTTTGTCTTCATAGCCAATTTGCACAATACAATACGGTGCAATGCATCTAAAGGTCTTTTCACTTCATCAAATCAAAAATGCAATTCGTCGAACCAAATAATAATAATAAATACGCCTTGTAAAATATATTTTTTAATCTCAAATTATTACAAAAAATGGTATACAAAAAAATCACAATTCATTTAAAAAATTCTTTGGTAATGCGTCACAATTAAATTAGAATGGTGTAGGTTAGCGAATTGGTCCATCACTGAGTCCAACAAGCCAGCATCAATTTTTTTATTTTTTGCCAAACAGAATAACAGATCTTATATTTAATCAATCTATACAATAATACAAATACGTAACACATAAAAAAATCTAATATAAATATGCAGATGAAAACTTTAATTGACAGTAATTGTTTAATAAGAGTTCATTAATGTACTATTACCTTTTTTTTTTTTTTAACTTCACTTTGTTCAGTTTGCTGAGAAGTAATTTTCCGACTAAACTTTTGAAATTGCAAGACTGAGAACATCTAAATTATTAATGTTCACTTTTCTCACTACTCTATGTATCCTTTGTTTTCTTGAAGACAGATATATAACTGTCGCTATCATTGTCAAACATTTCTTTTGCGGTTTCATTCAAAATCATGGAATTCTCCTCGAAATATTTAGAATATGCAATCACAGATTCGTACGTTAATCAACTGTAGACAGATCCATAGGCTGTAAGGTTGTCCCCATCTGCTCTAATGGGCATAAACTAGTGGTAAACTTTCCCTATCCTGCATAGATGGCCGCAATGCATAAATAGTTGAATGAATGATATAGCCGATAGAGTATGCAGGTGTCAAGAATTTTTACACCTGCATACTCTAAATCGATTTCGAATTTTCTCGATTGAAATGAGGTGACGATTCGGGGACTGGAGATGTGGAAATGTATCACCAATTCATAAAGGGGGGATTAAAGGGTGACACGCGTAATTACAGTCCTGTTAGTTTAACTTCCAGGGAAACTAATGGAGCCACTGGTAAAAGAAGGTATGCTGGATCATCTATACAAAGCTGCAGTTATACTTCAGACAAAAAATGGGTTTCTTAAGGGGAAATCTTGTCTGACCAATCTGATTGTTTACTACGATGGAGTCACAAAGGAACTGGATGGAAAAAATAATTTGATACTGTTGCACATAAAAGACTGCTGTGCAAATTGGATCAATGTGGCATTAAGGGCAAATTGTTTTGTGGATAAAGGGATGGTTGAGCGGGAGAAGACAGAGTGGTAATCAATGGACATTGCTCTTCGTAGACTAATGTTATTAGTGGAGTAGCCCAGGGTTCAGTGTTGGCCCACTGTCGTTTTCCATATTTATCGATGGTGTTGATGAAGGCATATCACCCTTAATATCCAAGTTTCCAGATGATATAAAGGTTGGCAGGGTGGTTAATCGCAGGAATGATGGTATGCTATATTTTGGCAATGCTATTACAACAGGATGTAGAAAAGTTAGGCAAATGGCTGAGAATTGGCAACTCAATTTTAACATTAACAAATGCAAAGCACTGTATTATTTATTTGGTTTTTTTTTTTTTTTTTTTTTTTAGGAGCATTAGCAACTAAGGCCATATTGTTCCGGGGATTATGCGGTGTTCATTCCCTGATCTTTCCGCATTCTCCGTTTTCTGAGCAGTGCAGACGGGCTGCACGAGAGCCCATGGGGGTTTTTGTCAATGATATACAGGAATTTTGCTATCAGAGATCAAGAGGCGATTATCCCATTGTATAAGGCAATGGTCAGGCCATATCTTGCGTACTGCATTTTGTTTGAAAACAGTGTGGTCTGGAGGTCTCATTTTAGGAAGGATGTAGAGCTGGTGGAAGGAATACAAGGAAGGGCAGATTGGTGAGCGGAACAAAGGGGCATTGTTACGAAGAGAGGCTTCATTTCTGAAAATGCGGCGTCTGGAGACTAGATATCTGCGAGGTGACCTGATTGATGTGTTGAAGGCTTTGAATAGACTGAGTAAGCCCAATCCTGTTGGGATCCTTCGTCTTTCTCGGACTATACACACATGAGGGGGGCAAAAATTCAAGTTGAGGAAAGACGGTTGCAGAATACAGGTGCGGAAGTTTGCCTTTAGCCAGCGGGTGGTTGATTGATGGAACAAACTTTCATCTGTTATTGTGAAAGTTGATAATTAAAATAAATTCAAGGAAGAACTATGGAAACTATTGGAGGGAATGAATAGGTGAAATGGGAAGTACAGTATCGGTTTTTTTTCCCCGGCTGATGCTGTATAAGTTTTGCTTTCTTGCTTTATTTGTCACTGCCAATGTTAATACTAATGAATCTGTTTATTTACAGCAACGCTGGCTGTAACTCAGGATAGAAATCCATATCTGAATTCGTTTAACTGAATTCCCTTGAAACTGATTTCAAGAGAGTTAACTTAAATTCAAGTTAAAATTGAACACGTCTGTCCTGTAAATAAGGGGAAAATTTCTTTTATTGGTTCTAAGTAATAATTACGAGAGTTCCAATTAAGTTAACAATCCGGAAAATTAGAACGTTTCGAACCGAATTTGTGATTCGTGTTTCAGTCTAAGAGAAAAGAAAAAACGTACTCTAATCAGACTAGTAAGTAATATAGAAAGACGTTAGATAATTTAATTAGTTAGACATAAGTAGTCATGAGGTACTTGTACCCTCATATGGCCTAGTTCTCAAATGGACTAATCGTTGTATCTCATGCATTTAAGTAAGGAAAACAACAGATGATAGTAACAGTATGTCGAGAACACGCTGACAACTGTTTATGTTAAAGTTCACTATGCACTCTCAATTGGCTGTGCTGGTATCCGTCTTTTGTTTGAGAACAATCATTTTGACCTGGTGCATCTAATTTCGGGAAAGCAAGGATTCATTGTTGTTGTATTCTGATAGAAAAATTTCTCTACTCGGTAGTGGCGTAATTGGTTTTCTGTTTCATTATTATTTTAGCCCAGCTGTTTCCAATGTGACCTACATAGGCCACACTGGGAACAGTTGTTGCAGGGTTTCAAGCACGTCAGCGATTTAGACCATATTGCACCTGTAAATTGCGTGTTTTTTTCTGTTTACTGGATGAAAAACCATGCATCCTTCGTCTGAAACCGACTTACCTCAGCCACGTTGTGAAAAAAGTCCATTTAAAATTCCTTGATCATTGACGGAACTCGATCTCAGGTCTTTTTCCATCCGGTATGCCGAGGACAATGTTTATATGCACTGTGCGACAGCGAGGGCACATAAGCTATATTGGGAATAATTGGGTTGAGAAACAACCTTGACTGAGAGCCATCGCTCAATCCAATCAAGGAGGACCTGGTAGTTCAAATATTAATTATTCATTCATTTATTAATTCACAATCTTAAAATTTTTAAGATTGAATTTTAAAAAAATTTAAAATATGTACGGTTATTTGTACCACTTATTTATCTTAAACAATTTTGACATTTAGACATTAAACTATTGTAAGTTTAATAAAAACTATTTAAAATTATCTTGTTTTCTTCTTCTTTTTTTTTTTTGAAGATTCAGAACTTCAATTAACACCTCAACAGTCCATAGTGGGAGATATATTCCTAATATCACTGAAAAACCAAATTTATTTATATAAAAAAAAGTAAGAATATAATTGTTAGATGTGCATTTAGCTCTTGAGAAAAGGACGTAAATTAATGAAGCTTAACTAGACCATATTAGCATTAGCAGAGGCATATGATGCAAGAAAGCAAGCTTATTCAGCATCAGCCAAAAAAAAAAAAAAACCCCACTCCCATTTCACCCCTCCGTTCGTTCGAAATACCTGTCCAGTTGAGCTTTAAATTTGTTTAGGCTATCAACTTCAACAACAAGTGATGGAAGTCGGTTCCACCAACCAACCACCCGCTGGCCAAAGGCAAATTTCCGCACATCTATCCGACATCCGTCCTTCCTCAATTTGAATTTATGCCCTCTGAGGTGATTATTCTGAGAAAGATGAAGAATCCCATTGGCATCCCATATAGGGTACAATTACCTTATCTAATAGAAATGATTAGTAACTAGTCATTTATTATGGCACATAGGTAATTAGTTACTAATAAAAATTATTATTTTTAAGCGCATCGGTGACTTAGACCATATCTATGGGGCCATTTGTGTGATATGTCTGTACAAGCGTGTATGTTCGAGCCGATTTGCACAGCCGGAGAAAAAGATAAGGTATGTTAGTGTCTAACGGCTCCTGGGATTTCTCCCATCTCCGCGGGTGTACATTGTATCGGGGCCAGAGATTTGAAGTGTGTGGGGGTCATGTGCTGTATATTGTGTTGTGCCCTTTGTTCCTCCGGTCTATTAGCCGCTGAGCCCCTAGTGGGACCCGACGTTACCACACCATGCCACGGGGAGGCTGACCGGGTGTACCACTGTAGCTAGAGTACTCTGGCGGGTCCTGCCACCTACTTTCCTGGGATTTCAGTGGCTAGGACCAGATTTAAGAATGAGATGATCGCTGTTTCTTGAGCAACGGTTGTAATTTTAACAGAGCGTAGGGTTGTTCGCTGATAACTTGTTCTAGGGCCAAATAGGTCGGGCAGTAATTTTGATGTTTTTAGATTTAGACCTGTGGGGGCATGAGTGTGTGTGTGTATATAAAAATATATATACACACACACCCACACACAAATATATATATATATATATATATATATAAACTAAAAAAAAAAAAAAAAAAAAAAAACGTTGTGCAAGAGAAAAGTAAGGGAGGAAGGCAAAAAGACTGGAGGGTAGGAAACAGAAGAAAGGGGCCAATAGGGAAGATGGCCCCTGATGACAGTGTGGCATGCCCAACGCCTCACCAGAGAGAAGAGTGGGGTGGCGGGTGGACGAAAACCACCTCCCCACAAAAAAAAAAAAAATAAATAAAAATAAAAAATAATAATAATAAATAAAAAAAAAAAAAAAAAAAAAAATCATTCTGTAAGAGAAAAATAGGGGGGGGGAGTAAATAACGGATGGCAGGAAACAGAAGAAAGCCGGAAAAAAAAAAAAAAAAAAAAATGAGAGAGAGATATACCCCGCAAGTTCAGGGTAGGTACAGCTAGCACGGCCAGTCAGTTGGAGCCGACAACTTGCTGGAAATCCAGCAGTGTGAGTGCTGCTATGGTGGATGGGTCATGTTCAGTAAGGTCTAGTTCAGGTGCCGTCATTGGGACTCCATTTGGTGAGTCTTTGTCGCATCCAGACTGAAGGCTGGTCCAGTAGTCCATCAGAACGAACAGTGGGGGTGGTCAAAACCGGGAGTCCAAGATTAATGGTCAAGTCCAGGGATCGATGCTAGGCCTCTTCTTGATGAGATGTGTCACGTCTGGTCGAGAAAAGTTTGTCCAGGAATCAATGATGAGGAATTTGTCAAAGTATGTGTGGACCCTGTCTTTGATTGCACTGCTGGTCAAGTCTTGTGCAAGTTGGCCCAAGGCATTAGCATTCATGGCTCAATGATGAATAGCAACAATTGGCAGTCATGGTTGTTATGACCTATTGATTCGGATACTAAGGTGGTGGTAGTGCTTTCTGCCTGGTAAATAAGTCCATTGCAAATTGAGTCAGAGCTCGGTAAGTTTCTTCATTCTGTAGGGTGAGGTGTTCTTGATTTTGGTAGTTGAAGCGTAGTTTTGTTATTAGGATCCTCCTGAAGTCCTCGTAGATTTCACAGCTGTGGGCAAGGTGCTCCCACGTCTGATCCTCTCCACAGTGGCAGTGGGGTGAGTCTGAAATTCTGAAGTCATGTAGTTTTTTCTGGAAGGAGCCATGTCCAGTGAGGAGGTAGGTAGCATAGAGTCCTGGTGAAAACCAGACAGGTGTGAGGGGGTAGAAGGCCCTGACATCAGGGAGGAATCTTTTGGTGACAGCGCCTTTAGTTGATGTCTGCCATCTTTCTTGCCAGGTGTCTGTTAGATGTTCATTAAGTCTCATCTTTTCAGCGTTTCTATTATTTGCTGGGTCAGTGGTGAAACCTGCACAAGTAACTGCTCTTCCTTTGGCTATTTGGTAGAGCAACCCATGACGAACAATCTCCAGGTCCAGTGGAAGAGATCCAGTGAGGACCTGTAGTGCATGGGTGCTGACAGTGCGACAAGCACGCGAGGACAGAAAGAGAAGAGAGCGCTGGATAGTTCCTAGGCGCGATCTGTTTACTACGGTATTGGCCTTCTTGTACCAGACTCCAGAAGCATAGGTGATAACCGGGATGAAAACTGCCTTATAGAAGAGTGACAGCGTTCTCTTCTTTAAGCCCCAGTCCTTCCGGGCAACTCTTGAGACTTGGGCAGCATACTTCCTGATCTTAATCCTGAGTTGGTCTAGATGAGGAGTGAAGGAAAGGTTTTTGTCTAAGATCAAACCTAGATATTTAAGCTCTGTTTTTAGTTTTACTGTAACACCATTGACCTTGATTTGGGGTGGTCTTCTCAAATCAAGGGTGCCTTTTAGTAGGATCGAATTGGTTTTCTCTGGGGAGATCTTTAGGTTGTTATGCTCTGCCCAAGCTTGAAGGGTGGAGATGGCCTGGTTGGCAGTTGCTTCTAGTTGGGTTCTGTTATTGGCAGAAAAGAGCATGACCAGGTCATCTGCATAGGCCTGGGTTTGTACATTGTTGAGTTTGGTGTTCAGGAAATCATCCAGCACCAGATTCCAGAGGAGAGGCCCCAGGACAGATCCCTGAGGGCATCCCCTGAAGACTGGTCTGGAGACACTGCAGTGGGGAGCAGACACGACAACTCGCCGGTCCTGGAGATAGGTCTTGATGCATCTATATAAGTTTTCTGGGACATGCGCTCTTCGGAGTCTGCCCAGGACGCTGGGCCACCAGAGGGAATCGAAGGCACCAGCAAAGTCAAAGGAGATTAGTAGAAAGTATTTGGAGTTGCAGTTGGTAGCAGCTTCAATGATTGTTTCCAGTGCATCAATCGTGGAGCGTCCTTTCCGGAAACCGTACTGCTTAGGTGAGGAGAGACCAGCGTCATTGTAGTGGGCTTCTATTCTATGGGAGATCATCCTTTCGAGAAGTTTGCTGAAGACTGGCAGCAGTGCAATGGGCCGGTAAGATTGTGTCAGATCATGTGGTTTGGTTGCATTCTTCAATATAAGTCTAAGGATTGCAGTCCTCCATTGTGTGGGGAAGAATCCTTGGTGGAGACAGTGGTTTAACAGGTTGAGTATTGTAGTGGGAATAAGTTCAATGGCCTTCTGGACGATTTCTGGATCGAGCATGTCTCTGCCCGGAGCCTTCTTGTTTCTGATTCTAGATGCAGCTAAGTTGAGCTCGGTTGTGGTGAAGGGTTCTTCAATTGCAGTTGTGTGATATGTTTCATTTTCCATGCAGAGCTGTAGCTGTTCCGGTGTGTGTGGGTCAGCAGGCTGCTGAAATGTAGCGTCTAAAATATTATTGATAGTATCTTGCCACGATCTGGTATACAGTCCGTTCGGTAATTTTGTGGTTGATACATAGAACAAATCCTGTCCTCCACCTAATCAAACCCTAGAAATTAATTCCAAATATTTTCTCCCTCTGTTGCGAATGTACGAAAATTCGCCATCTTATTTTTATTAATAAGATGGCGAATAATAAGACCGACTAATTTATTAAAATGTCTTTCAAAAATAAATTTAGCGAAAACTTAATTTATTAATATAGTTAAATTTAAAATATAGGGTTACCATTTTTCTGTGAGATTTTATTAATAAAACGAATTTAAAATGAAATATAAACTTAAGCTCAACTGAAAATGCAGCCTGAATTAATCACTTCGTTCTCCCAGTATTCGGCACTGCTGTGAGTAAGAGATCTCTCCATTTCCAAATAACTGGCAACGGTGAGATCTCCACTTTGTCCTTGACATTTTCACAACTGATATTTTTGATTGTCTACTGAATAAGCTCATCTGCACTTACGTCGCGGTCTGAGTACGTCATCAGAGAAGTGCATTAGTAGAACTGCTTAATCAGTAGTACTCTTATGTTTTTGATAATTGTTCTTGAAAACAAAAATTTTACTCGTGAAAAGCAAGGTAGTTTTAAAACGCAGAATATTTGGGTGTGCTTTACAAATATCCACTGATATCTCCTTATATAACCCCCTTATTTTTACTATTTATGCTTATAGCAGACAAAATGCGATAGGAGTAGACGAAAGAAAAGTACAGTATTGATTTTTCTTGGGCCTGTCTTTAAAAAAAAAACAAGAAACTAATTAGAAAAAAACTCTCGTTAAGATAGACGTTTTAATGTTGGGAATATTTAACGGTTTCAGCCAAATGTTGGGAGTAAAAGTAAGCTTTCTTTTGTTCACGTAGATGCTGCTAATATTTGTAGTCAAACACGTCACTAACAGTTGACGCCCACGGTATTTTCATCTGTGTGGGCAAGACAGGGACGAGCTATTTCTGCAACACCCTCATCTCGACAGAGTGTGTGTGGGCAATGCCCGATATTGTAATTCTCAATCCTTCGCGAAAATCGGAGTATATTTAAACCAACTCTGATATTCTGTGCCTCGTGTTTCTAAGTCATATCTTTCTTGCGACCTCCTTAGGGATCGCGATCCGCCAGTTGAGAACCACTAACTTAATTGAAAAAGTCTCCTGTAGCATTCGACCACGTCTAATCCTTGGATCGGCTCTGCTCCCTAGCTGAGTGATGGTAAACTGTGTGACTTCCATTCTGGCCCCGGCAAAGGTACAATGGAATTAACGCAGGAAAAGTAGCAAGACAGGAATTTAAAGAAACGGGCCCTTAATTAATTCGTAAGGGAATAAATAATTTTTCCATTTATATTCCATGACAGCCGTTTAAGATTACAGGAATTTACAAGTCAGAGAATACAAGTACATTATCGTATTAGGCAGCCACGTGTGGTATAGCATGGTCCAATGAAACGCGTATACTACTGTATCTCCACTTCGGCCATGTCAGGCCTCTTAATTGTAGAGCGCCATAGATAAGCCCGAACTCCTATGAACTTTGAAATAGAGGATGTAGCCTTAAACTCTCGACCATGAGAGATGTTATTTATTTAATTTGATTTCGACAAATGCGTTGATGACATATCTATACAATCCTCTAGTATTGTATTGCATAAGGTAGCCCAATTTTAAGAATTAAATTTACTGATAAAGGTGAAAATTTCACCATGATCAGTAAATTTTTCTCTTTTCAATTGCTGGTTTGTAACTTTTACTATTGTTTTCTTTTTTTCTCCCACTCCTCTGTCACTGAGAGGGGAGTGTGAGAAGAAATAAAGTTTCGAGTTATTTATCACGTTTTCTAAACTATCGTACTGTTACTGCATTTAATTTCATGTTGTACGTAGCTGCATACATAAAAAGCAAACGAAAGTTTGCAAAAAAAAAAACAAACTTCAGTTTGCTTTTTATGCAAATTATATATATTGGGCATCAATGTAGATGAGCGATTGAGGCTGAAAGCAAAACATTTACTGTACAACAAGGTTGCTCACACACAAGGTAACCATTACCAATAAAGGATCACTTTCCTCCTTCATTTAAATTTCTAATCTGTTATATTTTCATGTTCTTTCATTAATTTAAAATTCTCTTAATGAACACTGCAGTGCAACTTCAGTTAATCAAACGTAACTATAATTAGTATTTTCAAAAATTGAGAAAATCGTATTCTTCTACATTATATTACAACTCAAATTACAAACTTGCCTCTAAATAAATGTTGCCAAACTCAACCAAACCTATTATTCAATCTTTCATGCCTCTCATTTCACAATACTTATAATTCTTTTTAAACCTTACCCCATCGCCATTCGGATAAAGCAGCTACTCAACCAACCATCTTTTTTTATATACATCATAGTACCGAATGGCGACTTCTGATATTTTGAGAATCTGCTCCAGATTGTGAACTGGGATTTCGATGTTTTATTGCTCTGGATTCGTATATTACTCTTACCAGGACTTTCTAATTTTCTTGAATTGATCCGCACATCTTGACCTCCTAATTGGAGATTCTGAGCAGTGCACTTCTGAATTGACCTTTAACTTGAAAGTCCTTGCTGTTTGAATCCTATGAAATACTCCTCTTGATGAAATACTCTTAGGTTTTGATCAGATACTTCTTTGGACTACCTGATTTGGGCTTCTTTGGACTACCTGACTTGGGCTTCTTTTGGCACTTGACTCATTGGAATACTCATCTGTTAATAGGAATAACTTATTCCTGATCAATGGGCTGGTAATTATCCACTGTATCGAATTTTGGACTCTTGACTTACCTTATAATAAAAATTTGCTTCCTGTGTGTGACTGGACCTAGTCTAGACTCCTGGATTTTACTACTTGAATACTGGCTACCTGATTATTGTACTGGACCTTTTCTGGACTCTTCGACCTGACCACTTGTATGCTACCTAACTACTGTAGCTTTCCGTCTGATGGATTTGTTTGGATTACTTTAGTATGTACTTTCATTGTGTTTTCTTTCCTTATCTTCTTTTTTTTCCCTTATCCTTGTTGTTTTGTTTTCTCCTTTAAGGGGCGGATTTGCTAGCCTCTTTTGTGGATTTCCTGATGGTACCACTGATTTGGGGAGTCCCCGGTGGTATGGGATTGCTGGTATCCACAGGTTTTAGCTTTTGCCATCCTGTGGGTGATGGATCTTTTCCGTCTGATCCATCTGAATAGGGGAGTACATAAAGCAGAAGGCATACCTCCTCGTGACAGGGACGGGTACCAGGAAGCAACTCTCCAGGTGATCACTGCTTCTTAGTAGCTAAGCTCTAGAAATAACACTTAGAACATAATCAACACATACACTACACAAAGGTACGTCACACTCGCATTTCTCCTTTCCTCAAGAGTTCTTATCACATTAAATCACGGCGGAGTTGAATTCGCGTTCAGGCGCTACCTTACATAAAATATATGTATACCCCTACGTTGTAGAAGTATACTAAATGTGTAATCATAGTAATAACTCTTAACATTTATAACATATATTGTCAAATACCTTTGAATACAGTAGATTTTTCAAAACATTTTTGCTAAATTAAATAATTCTTTATAAGACCTAAAATTCCTAAAACGGTAGCAATTACTACCAAATTGAACACATTGAGTAAATATTACAAAGCGGAACTTTAAATTTGTGGGGGACAGCGAATTTCGTTAGAGTACTGCAGATTTTCAATTCAGTTTTCAATATCACTTGGTTCTTTGCTGTGTCCTGAGAAGCTCATTGTTAATTTGTAGCCTACAGAGGACAATTTGTTGATTATATTGAATGGTGTTTTTTTTTTTTTTTATTGTAGAATATTTTCTGTTGCCACGATGACCTGGTGCGCACACGGAAATAAATCTGGCCATGTGTTTGCGGCCTATCAAAATTTCTTGTCCCACCGACAAATACAACAAGAATCAAAAGTTAGGACACATCAATTTGGGCCATGTTCAGTAATTTTCTTGACTTCTATCCTCTTTAATGGTGCATACAAACCGCAACCATTTTGGTTTTTGTTAGTCAAAATATGGTGGCAACGCTAAAATGTGCATGCTCACGCAACGGAAATTGCGTGGAGTAAACTACGTATTAAATGCGATAGGACAGATGTACAACAGCAGCATTTTACTCCAATAGGTTAGGTGAATGAGAAGCCCGTTTCGCTGGATGGACAAATGCAGGTTCTTGATATCTGTATATGTTTAGAGCTGAGTTTATGACCGGAATTTGGCTTAGAGAAAAGTGGTTTAGGGCTAAGAATTTCTTAGCCCTAAATCACTTTTAAACTCCTTTTTAACTGTATCAGAGGGTCCCAAACTTTTAGGCTTTGTCCTCCCCCTCCTTTTCCTTTACACTAGAGAGAAAGGAGTTAAAAGCAGTTGAGGACGAAAAAGACTTGAGTATTATGGTATACTTTGTTATGAAATTTACTTATTACAGTGTAATGAGGCGGTTAGGGAAGCATACGGTGCCCTGTGATTTATAAGATCATTGCAAGTAGGGAGGACAGAGGTACCATCGATGGAAAGACTATACTTGGAATTCATCTATGATGCGAAACCACATTTAGAATATTATATTTAGGTCTGGAGGCTGCACCTCATGCAGCTTTTAGAGTTCAGTCAGATCGGTAAGGGGGCGCTAATCAATGTCCATATAAAGAACGGCTCGGCAAGTGCGGAGACTGCCAATTTTACTTTACTCTGCTCTCTTTACTCTGTTCGTTCTAATTATAATCAAATATACCCCAAGTATAAAGCTTTCTTTAGTCAGTTGTCAGCGTAACGCGGTATTTATTTATTTTTTTTTAACAACCAGTGAGAGCTTTACTCGATGAGGTATATTTGTTTATGTCAAGATTAAAGTTAGAATTAAACAAAAGAATTGAGGCGGCAGACCTAATTGAAATGTATAAGACCGTGAAGGGAACAAGGATGGAATCTCTCCCACATGGTTAGTATATACTCACTAGTATCAGAACCGAGGAGAGGGGTAAGAGAATCTTAGGGAGTAGCAGAAGACTTTATCACCGACCGTTCAATTGTGCACCACGGACAAATTACAGTAGCCATTGGTCACTTTTTTATTGGACTCCAATTAACAACCGAACAGCAAGAGCAATGCATATACTGGTGTATGTGGATGAAGTTACACAGTTCAAATTGAGTAAAATAAAAATAGGCCTATATACATGCTATATTACATGTTGTTATACATAAATAGATGCAGCACTGTACAAGTTTATATGAACTACTAAGTTCTGAATGTCACAGTATTATTTTACTAGTATTCTGTTATCACATTTATAGAGGTCTATTTTTTATTGAATTATTGACAATGTATTTGCTGGAAACATTCCTCCAATGGTGAAAGTTTGCAGAAATGAGACCGACTGGTAAATGACTGTTGTATATTCGCTTCTTAATTATAGTAGGCCGCCGTAGCCTAGTGGTCAGGCGCGCGGGTGCATAAGTACACGTGCCTTGAGTGACCGGGGTTCAAGCCCGTGACTACTGAATACGGTGCTGTTTCTTGTATTCTGTCTATCTTGTGAACTCCTCTGACCGTTTGGTCGTCCCGGAGTATAAACAGAAAATTTATTTATTTATTTATTTAATTATATTTTACTCTCCTGGAAGCGGAGTACCATTATTTTCATAAAAGACCATTCAATTATTTTTTATTTTTTTTATTACCGTAATCGTACCATGTTTTCAAGATAAATTCATTTCGATCTTTGGTTTCTTTCCTCACGTTTCAGTCTGTCATTGTCCTCCTGTATTTTCCAGTACCAACACTGTCCAAGATGGAATCGACAACCTGCTATCTGGCATTCCGGAAACACGCTGTGAATACTCCTGAATGAATAGTTTTTCTTTCGAAGTCGAAATGAATTTTAATGGTTTAGCTCATACCAGTAAGTTCCATACATGTTTCATTTAATGTGGTCCGCACTTCAGTGTAAACGTCACTTGATTTTGACTGCATAAAACAGTTGCCCAAAAATATTAGGCTACAGGCAAGCAAAAACTGTTCTTCCATACATGGACAGTGTACAACTGGCGAAAACTTTTGAGGAATAAGAAAACGTGCCATCTGCAAAAACATCTGTTGAGTTTCTTAAAATTTCTATGTTTTTTTTACTGGTAAATATGGGAAAATCGTGTCCAACAGTTTTATCGCTAATTGGTAGTTCAAAAAGGGATGTAGTGACCAATCGTGTGCCTTGCATAGTACCCAATCGTGTAATGACTAAAGCACCAGAACTGTTCCTCACATGCGTAGGTATTCCTGTCTATAGAAGTTCGAATTCACGGGCCAACTTGTACGTTGGGAAAAATCAGTCTCCCTCAGCCTGAGGTCGGCCAACTACAGCCTCAATTTAAGACTTAAGAAATTCTTTCAATCTTCGTAGGGTATCGAACCCAGAGCTCTCCGAACAAGCGGACATGTATCGTTCCGATTAAGTTTCCACGTAGGATCATCTGGTAAGCAAAGTCATCTCGACAGGGAGTGATACTGATGATACGGCTGGAATAGCAGATTTTTCCAATTTACTGATCGAGAAGAAAACGTGTAAACTCCGAGCGATGCTGTTTGATCTCAACAGTACAACGAAAGCGCCCCCATTTCCTGAAGACTGCCAATCATTGTGTTGCATGTGGATAGTGCCGCGAAGGTATTACTGCAGGGTCGTCTTAACTTTTTTTTTGGCTAAGGGTGACACGCTGTAGGTTCACTAATCATCTGTTTTTCGGAATACTTTTTATTATCAATGTTTATATTTACAGTTCAATTTTGACATTTAATAATTAAATATGAAAATCTAGCAATTATCATGTGACACTGATAACGTTCTTATATGGCTATAATAATTTTGTTAAATACAAAGTAATGGGCAGCACGAGGGATTGTGCAATCCCACATTAATCCAAAGATGGTGCCAACCAGTGGATTTACTAATTGAATTTTCTTACGGATTTTAGAGATACGCCCCGTTTTGTAAGTTGTTTAGATCTGGAAATTAGTGCATTTAATTAAGTAAATAATAATCATACGACAATCATAATTTGAATAATAGATTTATTTCTTTTTTGCATAAGTATGAACTATAGCAGCTGGGAGATTTTGTTTTTCAAGTCATTCTCATATCATCTGTTTATTCTTTCCACTTATCACAGAACAAGGTGACGAAATTTCTCCGCTAAGATATGATAATATGTCATCACTTAACTCACATTTTATCTTGTCTTAGGTCTAACGTTACCGTTTTTGCAGGAGAAGCAACAAATTTAAAAAGAAGCAAATTCATCCACTTCACTTACTGGGACACGTGTAGGAACTTGGGCCATTTTCGATGCTTCCTCCTAAACAAAAAAAAAAAAAACGCTATACCATAGAGTACAGAGTGAGCATAAAATAACATTCATAGTTAATTTAAAATTTTTAGGTTGAATATGTAGTCAAATCTAACTGCAAGTAGTTATATGCAGTCATATTTAAATACATGTAAAAATCATCAGTAAAAAGCAAACAAAAAAAAAAAAAAATCTACGTGACAGGTTGGATGAATACTGCGTGTGCTGTTAAATTCCCCAAAAAGCAGTATGGTATTAGGGACACGTTACAATCTTGGATAAATGGAAGAGTGGGTGAGAAAGGACAGTGGTTAACAATGGCACTGCTCTTCTTGGATTATTAGTGGGGTCCCACAGGATTCGAAGTTTGCAACTGATGCGAAAGTTGGCAGAGCGGTAAATGACAGTAATCAGGGTATATTATTGCAAAAAGATAAATAAATTATGCAGATGGGGCTGAGAAGTGGCAATTGAATTTTAACATTGAAAAATTCAAGGTACTGCATATGGGTAGCAGTAACCTCAATAATTAATATATTAACGTACCAATTGAACCACACTCACAGTAGTAAAGAACAAAAAAAAGGCCTTGAGGATGGGGGATTTGTGTAGTGCAGATGGGCTGCTATGACAGCTCATGGAGGTTTCGTCAATGATATTTTTCCAGCAGGGATAAGGAGGTGATTATCCCGTTGCACACGACAATGGTTAGACCACATCTTGAGTGGTGCATTTTTATTTTTAAAGAACAAAAAAGGGGTGCTCTTACCAGGAAATGCTTCAGTGTCAGCGAACTGTAGCGTCTGGAGATAGGCTCCAGCGAGATCTGACTGAGATCCGATTAAGGCTTTGAATGGATTGAGTAAGCTCAATTCTGATGGTATCCTTTCTCCCGCTCCTCCTCAATTGGAAATTTGTCCCCTACATACATGTGGGGACAATTTCATTTTAAGAACGCAAGTTGGGTTTGTACGCTGGAAGGATAATATTAGTGCCTAAAAAGTCGGACTAAATTTTTGATATTTATAAATTTTGACGTGTGGAACTGCGCGCTGTGAAAGATAAAAGTAAGGGGGAGGGGAGCCTGAAGACTGGGAAGTCTTCAGTCTCCCCAGGGGTCAATAGGGAGAATGGCCCTTTGTAATCAGTGGGACATGCCCATGCCTCACTAGAAAGAAGAGAGGAGGCAGGCAAAGCCACATCCCCCCCCAGGAAATGGATGTACAGCTCCATGCAAGGGAGCATGGAAGCAATGTGCCTGCCCCATTAATAAATATCATGATGGTCGCTCCAGATTAAGTCACGTCCAGGAAGAGGGCCTTCAGGAATTCGGAGAGAGTGCAGGCCAGTGTCTCGCAGTTGCGGTAATACCATCTGGGGTATAGATGGAATACAGTGGCTTAGCCTTGGCAGTTTGGGTTTCTTTCAGCGATTCAAGTGTAGATGAGGGTCCAAGGTCTTGGCAGTTCCAGCCCACGTTCCCAGCTGCTTCGTTCAATTGTTTCCTGGTTGGGTTTCAGCGTTATCATTGTCGGGTCCATCTTGGATCTGTGGAGGTGACGGCGGCAGGGTTTTCCTCCTTGTAAACAAATCTTGGGCGAAGCTTGAGAGCAGGGTGTAGGTGTCCCTGTAGGTGTCCACTATCCTCAAGTAGGTATTGCTCATGCCCCTTTGGGGTGAAATGCAGCTGAGTTATAAGTCTAGATCTCAAATCCTCGTATATCAGGCAGTCATGTATCAGGTGCTCCCAGGTCTCCTGGGCACCACAGGCACATAGTAGGCTGTCAGAGATCCCAAGCAGGTTCATCTTGCTGCGGAAAGGGACATGGCCCGTGAGGAGGTAGGTCATTAGAAGGCCCGGGGAGAACCAAGGAGGTGATGTGGGGTATGTCTTAGCAATGTTTGGGAGAAATTTCCGGGTGATGGCTCCTTTGTGGATTCAGACCACCTTGTCTGCCATATTTGTTGGAGATAGTGGAACGTCCTCTTCCAAGCAGATATAAATTCCAGCTCGAGCGACCTCGAGGTCCAGGGGCAGGAAGCCAGTAAGTACCTGCAGGGCATGGGTACTGGTGATGCAGCACGCACTGGAGACCATTAGAAGGATCGGCCGCTGAATGATGTTCAGTTTCCTGTTGCCCACCACTGTGGCGGCTCTGTGAAACCAGAAACTGGAGCCATACGTGATCGCAGGTACAAACACTGCTTTATAGTACAAAGCCAGGGTACGCTTCTTTAATCCCCACTCTCGACAAGTTACCCTAGCAACCATAGCCGTGTAATTTTTTATCTTTTTCTGGAGATAATTTAGATGTGGGATGAAGGAGAGCTTTGAGTCTATGACAACCCCAAGGAGTTTCAGTTCAGATACCAGTTTGATTGTTGTGCCCTTAATTTTGATTTGTAGTGGCCTCCGGGGATCCAGGTGTCCGTCCCCTGAGCAGGATGGACTGAGTCTTTGTGCCTGAGATTTTGAACAATAATTATTACTAGGGTTATACTTGGTGAGGCATGATAACTAAAATTCAAAATAAATCGCAATCATAAAAACATGGAAGACACAAATCGCCACTTATCCCAACCAGTAAAAACGCAGATCTCTCCATGACCAAGGAGAGGCATGCCCACATTCATCAAAGGTTAGAGTAAATGAAATTAAAAATGAATGCAGGGAACCCTTAAACACTACCTCCTCAAGGAATACTATCGAATACTATCACTTTTGAGCTCAAAAAGGATTTCAGTCGTTGACCGCTATCCAGCAAGCCAAAAGGATCGTATAAATGGTGTTCCTATACGACCCGAACACAAAATAAAAATAATTTAAAGGTTTAACAGAAAAAAAGAAGGAAGATTTAGTTGATGGGGAAGACTGAAGTGATAAAAAATGTCGAACCGCCACATTGCGAAATGCAAAATGATATCAGAATTAAACCTACAAAACTAACAGACGACGATGAATATTTTCAGTTCTTGAAGAAACAGAAAAACTTTTTTTTTTTTTTTTTTTTTCGAAACCTTACAGCCGTGGCCTATTTATTCTTGCTATTCCTGACAGAAGTGCAGCGAGAGAAATAGATTTTTTTTTGCAGCTGAATTTCTCATCCAAGAAAGATGAAAACTGCTGAACCCAGAAACTGTTGATGACGTCCTGTTTCTGCGTAGCAACTTGCCATTAAAATCAATTATACTAGGGATAAATCTTCATTATTTTTTTCTATTTAATTATTTATTTTTTTAATTTATGTATTATATAAAATAAATGTATTACATATTTATCAATAAAATAAATATATTAATATACACTAGGGGTAACAATAATTTCAAATGAAACCTCTCGACATATGGGCTGAGAAGTGGCAACTGAAGTTTAACATTGACAAATGCAAAGTACTGCATATGGGTAGAAGTAACCCCAGAGGAATGTACCAACTGTGTGGTACTACACTCAGGGAGGTGGAGAATGAAAAAGACATGGGGGTAATTGTGCAATCAGATATGAAGTTCTCTGAACAGTGCAGATGGGCTGCCAGAGCAAGTCATGGAGTTTTGTCAATGATATATAGGAATCTTGCTAGCAGAGACAAAGAGGTGATTATCTCTTTTGTATAAGGCAATGGTCAGGTCACACCTTGAGTACTGCATACAGGTCTGGAAGCCTCATTTTAGGAAAGATGTAGAGTTGCTAGAATGAGTACAGAGAAGGGAATCAAGATTGGTGAGAGGAACAACGGGCTGTGCTTACGAAGAAAGACTTAAGTGCTGCAAGTTGCAGCATCTAGAGACGCTTGCTTTCTTGCATCAAATGCCTCTATTACATCTCGCGGTGAGACGCTATTTAACCCAGCGACCACTTTACAAATATTTTTACATAGATGCCATTTATTTTCCGTTTTGTCCCAAAACGGGAACAAAACGGAAGGTATGGCGGAGTAATTCCCCCTAGAGGCTCACACTGGTGAGTATGGGCTTGGCACACCCAGGGTCCTGAGCTGGATATCATCATTCTTCTCTTTCTTGGTGATTCTCTTCTACTTTTGACTCTTGTTCTCCTCTCTCTCAGGGTAACTCAGAAGCCTTTTTTGTCTGGCGCAGCAAAAGCCTAAGGCTTCCTTGCACCATATGGCTAATAATAATAAGTCAAATCATCTACATCCCTCCTGTAATTAGACTAATATATTAGCAGTTATAATGTTAGTATATTAGTAAAATCACTTATGTAATTATTTACCTGCGGATTTGCAGTGGAATATATTGCCCCGCCCACTTGTAATACATCACCCGCATCCCTCTTCTACCATTGGCTCGAATAAATATCGCCAAGAGGAATTTTTTAATGTATAGAGAGATAATACATTTAGAGCAACAGCCTCGGATCACATAGAAGTTAACTGATATATAATTTAGTGCTAGAACATCATGTCTATACGTAGCCAACTACTAAGTGGTTGAGAAATGGCATCAATTTAAATATTTCATATTGTGAATACCTTCACAACGACTTACCATGATCTTGCACTACTCTAGCACTAACTTATACGCTAGTTAACTTCTACGTAACCGGAGGCTATTGCCCTAAATGTATTATGTAATCTTAATTACTTGTACACCACCAGGCATCTCTCATATTGTGAAGTTATACTTCGAAACTGGGTTGTCATCATTGCAACACCAGGATACCTGCCCACTCACCGACGAAGGAGCCAGATGGCTCCGAACCGGTGTCATCTGGGTGGTGGTATCCGCAGAAAATAAGTAACAGTAGACTTCTCCATTGGTGAACCGTTACTTATTCGAGGTAGTGCAATATAATGGCTGCTCGTTGTGAAGGTATTCACAATATGAGATATTTAAATTAATGCGATTTCTCAACTACTCAGTAGTAGGCTACGTATAGAAACGGTGCTCTAGCACTAACTTATACGTTATACATTAATATATTATTGATTGATTTTTTTTTTTTAAATTCAAAATTAATTATATTTAAGACAAATGGCGGGTTTTTTTTTTTTTTTTTTTTTTTTGTGGTTTGGTTCGAGTCACTGAGTGCAGGTCTAATACAATGAATCTGCGCAAAAATCTACCTCTGGGTAAAGCAAAATGACTACTTTTTGTAGAAGTATATATAAATAGAAGAAGGAAATTTTTGTTGTACTGAATTTTGTTGTACTGCAATTCAAAGAAAGTGCATCACCTAGGAATTTCACATTTCTAACCTTTTTTCGCGATGATATATTACATTAATACTAGCATCACAAATAGCAATTCAAAGAAAGTGCATCACCTAGGAATTTCACATTTCTAACCTTTTTTCGCGATGATATGTTACATTAATACTAGCATCACAAATAGCAATATAAACAAAAGATATTTATTAACAGTTAAGGGTTAATAAATATCTAATAATAATAATAAATATCTAAATATCTACGTAATATTTGAAAGATGCTCTCAAAATATTCCAAAATGAGCAGTTGCAACCTTTATACAAGTTTTGGTAAATACGACAATTATGGCTGAAATGTTATCAGAAGCCCCCAGTTTGCTTCAGTTTATCAATTTAAATGGAAAACAAAATGAAAAGTTCACCAGGTGCAAACTAATATTTAGTTGAACCGCCTCTGGCCCTGATGGCAGCAGCACACAGTCGAGGCATTGACAAGATCAATTTCTGATGATAATAAACTGATAGTTCGTGGTTCCAAACACGAATTATGGCTTCCTGAAGTTCACGAAGGGTCTTTGGTTTCTTTCTGGCAACTGCAGATTCCACACGATGCCAACGGTTCTCTATAGGATTCAGGTCCGGGCTGTTTCCTGACCAGATAAGAGTTGTAATGGACCGTTCTTCCAACCATTTTTTTCACCTGTAACAAATGCAAACACATTACTGTTCGAACCTTTAATGCAGAAATGAAGCTAAAGTAACTACAGAAGTGCCCAATTACAGTTTTCGCCCGATGACAAGGAGCAGAGTCGTCCTGAAAGATGCAGTTACTTGGCAGGTTGAAATGCTCTAATGGTTGGCAGCAATTTGCCTTCCAATATAGCCAGGCATCCATTGGCATTTACGGCCCTTTTAAAAACTGCAGGTGACCTACTCTGCGATAAGAAATGCACCCCTATATCATTTGGCTGGTAGGGAATTTCACTGTAGACACCGTACAATCTGGATGGTATTCTTCACCACGTCTACGGCGAATCGTTTGTCTCCCATCATAGTCATGCAGGTTGAATTACTTCTTATCCGAGAAAATAACTGACTTCTACTGCTCGGGGGTCCATTTGACATGCTCCTTACACTAAATTAATCTGGCCTTTTTCATTTTTTGTGTGAGGAGGGGGCTTCTTCTTAGGACGACGGGCTACAAGTCCATTTTTGAAGAGGGTCTTCTGTTATTGCACTTGCTACCACTCCTGTATGTTCTTTCCATTCTCTTTTCAGCTCAGACGAAGAAGCTTTACGGTTTTTAAGGCATAAGCGTTTAAAAATAAATAAATAAATTTTCTGTTTATACTCCGGCACGACAACCAAGTCAGTAGAGTTTACAATAAATCGTCAATACAAATATTTATCGTATTTAGTAGTTACGGGCTTGAACCCCGGTCACTCAAGGAACGCGTGCTATGCACTCCCGCTCATGACCACTCGGCTACGTCAGGCCTCAAAAACATGGTCCTGTTTTGGCGTAGAGATTCATTTGCGTCCGGTTCCTTTTTTCCTATCAGCAGAACCAGTATTCTTGAGTTTGGAAAAAAATCTACTCACTTCCGACTGATTACAAGATGCTCTATAAGCAATATGACGGGAAGAACACCCTTCCTCACGTAAAGCAACAATACCACTCTTTCTTCGTGGTGCTAACTGCACGTAACTCGCCATTATGACACAAGCAAGGAATAACTGCAAGTCTTGCAGAGAGTGCTTATATAGCTGAAAGTAACAGCTGATGCAATATTACGTCATCACCCACGCGTGTCAATCTTATCTGATGCAATCTGAAGAAATATTGCCATATACTTAAGTTATTCGGACGACAATTACAATTTTAAGGGGTGATGCACTTTCTTTGAACACCAGTGTATATCGTCCATATACAGCCCTAGTGCTAACGCTTAACATTTATAACATGCCTTTTCAAATATCTTTGAATGTAGTCGACATTTCAAAAACATTCACTCTCAAATTAAATCATCGCAGCAGATTAAGTCAACTTGCATGTAAAAGGGGGGGGGGGAATGTTTGCTATTTTTCTTGGTTGGCTTTTCTGGTAATGATAAATTAATATGAAGAGTAACTGAAAAATTACTACATAAATTTCAAAGCATCACCTCTCTGCAAAACTAGTACTCCTTGTTGCTTTGTAGTCGAGCAGAGACTTCACGAGAAACCGGTTTGGATTTACCAGGACTGTAGAGACTGCGGTTATTCTGCCCCAGATAAGTGGGAGGAGTTTACTGTATTTATAACGATCCTTCAAGATATTATTGTTGAAATGATTCTCACTTTCTATTCTCAATTTCAGTGATTTGTAATAAAAATAAAAAATAAAAAAAAAATCTGTTATGGATGCACTTCATGGCAGTTCCTTTATCTTCTAATTTCTCAAGATTCTGAGGGAGATTCTGATTCTGTCAAACAACATTAACTACAAAATTACATTTTTTTTTTTTTTGAGACAACTTTAGTTTTATTTTATACAAATAACAACGCATATCATGTCCATAGAATTGTATCTCTCTAGTACTTTACAAGTTAAGCACATTTCCGGTAAACCAAGAAAATGTCAATTCACTTTTTCTTGGTTAATTACAAAAACGTTTACTAGAAAATTATTTTGTAGTTATGTTGTTTGACACCAACCCCTCGACTTATAGTGCATCAGTGTTGTAGCTGTATCAGATGTGAGATTTATATCACATCATGATTAGCAATTCACTGATAATACCTAAAAAAAAAAAAAAAAAAAAAAAAAAAAACACACACACACATTGGGTTACATTTCTGTTATGATCAAACGTGCATCTCCTTCCACTAAGGTCCGACGTAGCTGAGTGGTTAACACGAAAGTGCAGCAGTTTGACCGTGGCTCGATAATAACATTTTTTGTTACTGTAAGCTCCCCTCCGACCTATGTTGCTATGCTGGAGTATAATAAAGAGAGCTTTTATGAATTTTGAATGTGGAGCTTGTTTGGCAAGTGGCATGATTGATCAGGATAGCCGGAGAGCTCATTTGCAGAGTCCCTTAACTCGAGTGATACAGTCATCCTCACGATGAAAAAGTAGTAATTCAATTCTTGAAATGTGAAATGCATTATATTTTATTTGTATGTCTTTTGTATTAATTCTAAGTTCCGTTTCTAGCTACTACGCGTTTGTCGATCAGCTCTTAGGAGCCTTTCTGTTTCTTTAAGATGGCGGCATAGGTTGATACGTTTATTATTTGTCTTTTCACGCACATCATTATCTGATGAAAATTTGACGACCAATTGTTAGCACAGCGTTTACAGTCGCCGTTATTTGCGTAAAATAATCGAATTAAAAACCCTTCCAAACAAAAAGAATTTTTATCGGCTTTTTTTTTCACCTTGAGTTAGTTAGTCGGTCTGACAAACGTCGCATGATTTTATCTTTTGGAAATGCCGATTTCTCTTCCCAAAAGAAACAAACCGACTAGACAGTTTGCAGAAATACTGATGCTTCATGGGCTTAGTTGGCCGAGTACAAATACATTTTTTTTTTTTTTTAAACACAAAGCACGCATTCACAATACAGATCATATTGGCGAAACTCATGGAAACACTTGACAAGTTCGCAAATGGACAACGTTTAATGATATTAAACAGACAAACAAAAATGATAATTTCATTAATGTTCGTAACTTTGTCTCCAGGTAATGGGATTGATTATTCTTCAGTGATACTGGTACTGAATTAAGTCCAATGAACAACGCCAAGCGGTATTCAGTTATTCTTGGGAAGGACATGAAAAGTGTTTCCAAAGAATCCAGGTTGACCATGAAGCAGAACAGAACGACCATCATATCCATTCGATATAAGAAAGATATGAATCACTAATAACTTACCTGTATTTTCTGAGTCTTTTACTGAGTACCTTTCTCTGTGCAAGTTTATTCAATTTAATTAATTTTGTTCAATATTTCTCCAACATGCTAAATGAACTGTCTATAAGCATAACCTAAGTCGTCAAACCTTTGAATATTGTTGCTAACCGTGACTCTTGTTGAATATCTTAAATAACATGATAATGTGACATCGAACAACGATATTACATCAGGGAAATTATGACATAAGTCAAGGAGTTTATCTCCTGGAGTCTCCCCATGTCTTATCAAGAGCACTCTCAGCTGATGATACCACCTAAGATAACATATCGAAGTTCCTCATACGTCAGTTTAGATAAAATGGAACATATCATAAATACCCCCCCCCCCACTCTATCATACACACACACACACAAAGCTCGGTATAAAGTCGACTTGTTTACGTCATTATTGCGATCACGAGTGCCCAGTGCCCCTATTAAACCTGTCTGCGCGCATTCACACCTCCCTTTCCTTCCCATCCGCTTCGCTGGGCAGACGCTTCCGCAGGAGGGCCTGTGTACTGAAGTACTTGTTGACGCCACCAACTGCTATAAACAGCAGCTCAGGTAGTCCTTTTGACCTACTCTTTTTTTTTTTCCCTTTATTCAATTCAATAATTTCATTGCCCAATAATTTTTAACCGGAAAACCATCAAACTTTTCACTGCATGCTTATTGCTGATTTTGAAAGTATGCTGTACACAGTTTCAGATTCTTGAAGTTTGTTACAGTGTTTTTGTTGTAACAGGAATGTCATGATCCAGTAGAGCAGTTGTTCCCTAAAATTCTAACGAAAGTTTCGGGAATTGGCTCCCTATTTAATTTTCTGTTTCCTTCTGGTACAGAAGACTCTTGGTTATTCTGGACCCGATTACCCCAGTTGTGGATCAAACGCAGTCTCTCTAAATTCCCACAAGCTCAAACCAAGAGTTCAAACTTGCGCTTATACTTTCGTCTAGTTAAGGTGCACAAAGTAATTTTGTCGGTCAGTCAAGAACTTTAACAGCATATATAAATTTTCGATATATGGTTTTTGATTATCACATGACCATATTTTGATACATCGACTTGATTTATTATTATTTTTTTACCATCCCTGCTTTCGACCAGCGCCAGTTGTCATCTTCAGCATGGCAGAATTAGATCTCTACAGTTCAGTCCTGTCCTTTTATAAATATGACATTCTCTTATAAAGATGAATAGCATTTATGTAAATAAATTTACGTTTTTGTCACATTTACGATTTTTTTTAATTTCATTTTGTTTGTTATAATATACAGTATATATACTAAAATAGGATATTTGCCAAGCAGCATGGCAAACCAGTAAGGGGAAAAAAACTCAACCAAATAAAATAACAGAAAAATATGTAGGGGGATAAAGAAGAAGAGGGTAGTGTTGAAGCAACGTTCCTAAAATAATTTAGAAAATTAAGTCAATTAAAAGAAATTTAGCGGTGCCCCCTTGATGGCACCCATTTCCGAATTACGTGAAATCTCACTTTTTTAAGGTGGAAACGTAGACTAACAACATTACATGACCAAATAAATTGAAAATAATAATTAATAAAATAAAACGAAATAAAAAGCTTTTCTACTACTTTTTTTCTTATTTATTTTAATATATATATTTCCTCTTATTTTTAATATATATTTTGATTACTTTTTATCTCTTTATTTAATTTTGGATTATATATATATACATATGTGTCATCGATGAAAGTAAAATAAAATAAAAATAAAAATAAATTAAAATAAAAATAAATATAGATGGAGAAGTTATTAAACACAAAATGCCGAGCCTAGTTGAAGAAAAAAAGAATGTTAAGAAACTATATAAAATTAAGTAGAATTAAATCTGAATTAATGCCGAATTAACAGGCCAATCATATGTACAAAAGCTGAAAGAAAAAGAGGGGAGGGTAATAGAGATAAAAATTATAAAATAAAAATTAAAGAATTAAAAATTGGTACATAGATCAGGGGGCTACACCTGATCATGTACCAAACACTGTGTTTCTATGCAAACTCATGCTGATGGAGAAGCTGTAGAAATGAAATGGATATAAAAAATGAAATAGATATAAAAAAAAAAAAAAATTAAATGGATATAAAAATAATTTTTTAAAATTTTTTAAATTTTTTAAAACTCCAGAAATATGAGTGATGTAGCCCCAACGCAGTGTATTTAGATTAATAAATTATGTAACGTAGTGTATTTAGAAATAAATTGAGTCGATAGTATGTAAGAACGCAAACGCAGTGTATTTAGTAAATTAAGTGTGTAAGAACGTAAGTTTAAATCAAAAGTATGTAAGTTAAATAATAATGAATAACAAGACAGCGGTATAGAAAAAGGAAGCAATTCCTTTTTCTATAAATAATAATGAATAACAAGACAGCGGTATAGAAAAAGGAAGCAATTCCTTTTTCTATACCGCTGTCTTGTTATTCATTATTATTTAACTTACATACTTTTGATTTAAACTTACGTTCTTACACACTTAATTTACTAAATACACTGCGTTTGCGTTCTTACATACTATCGACTCAATTTATTTCTAAATACACTACGTTACATAATTTATTAATCTAAATACACTGCGTTGGGGCTACCTCACTCATGTTTCTGGAGTTTTAAAAAATTATTTTTATATCCATTTAATTTTTTTTTTTTTTTTATATCTATTTCATTTTTTATATCCATTTCATTTCTACAGCTTCTCCATCAGCATGAGTTTGCATAGAAACACAGTGTTTGGTACATAGATCAGGTGTAGCCCCCTGATGAAATACCTGATCTATGTACCAATTTTTAATTTTTAATTCTTTAATTTTTATTTTATAATTTTTATCTCTATTACCCTCCCCTCTTTTTCTTTCAGCTTTTGTACATATGATTGGCCTGTTAATTCGGCATTAATTTAGATTTAATTCTACTTAATTTTATATAGGTTCTTAACATTCTTTTTTTCTTCAACTAGGCTCGGCATTTTGTGTTTAATAACTTCTCCATCTATTTTTATTTTATTTTACTTTCATCGATGACACTTATTTATATACATGTATCCTGTTTTGCTGCTTTTCGCATTCAGGTACACGTACTGTTTTTCCTGTTTTTCCTTTTTTTCCACTTCTTCGTTTTCATATTTCATATATATATATATATATATATATATATATTAATTTTTGCATTCCGGTGTAATTTAAATTGCTAACGGACACTGATGGGCTTAATTCGCCAAATATCAGAACGATTATCTAATGTATATGTATAAATATCAATTGCATATACAGTGAGTTAGTTACACTTTATTAGTTACAACTGTCCTTTTCATGAAATAGAGTAACATCGCGTGTTTGTACGTGCGATATAAAGCATGGTGAGCTAATACGTATCAATGTAGTATGTGCACGATTTATCGGGAGAATGGATAAAATGAAAGATTTAAGTGACTTTTCAAGTGCCAGACAAGTTAAGATGAGCATCTTGAAAACTGAAACCTTACTGAGGTTTTCACGTACGACTCTGGTGTATTGAGATTGGTCCAGTAACCAAATCCTGTTTTCGTTCGCAGGATCCAGCCAACGGCGATCTTGTGATTGGAAACATTTAGTTAATACGAGAAGCTAACGGAGGCTGACAAGATTTGTGCAGGGTAACGGAAAGGCTATAGCCAGTCAAACAAACACCGTAGTACACACAGTCGTAACCAAAGAAGCATTTCAGAATGTATAACTCATCGTACTTTGACAGAACCAGATTCCATTCCTGTCAGCAAAAAACAACAAAGGACTATTCTAGGGTCGAGAATACCAGCATTGGCTACAATATTGGAAAAATGTTGCTTGGCATGATGAATCACGATTTCTGCTGTTTTACGCCGTGATGGGAGGACCAGAATATAATAAAAACAGCATGAATCCCTATAGCTATCCTATTAAACGTTAATACTGGCGATATACGGAGAGTGTTTTCTCGGTGCATCATGAAACAAGGTCATTTTCATGAGAATGAATTCACCTGTTGCGGTTGTCTTCTCAGTCACAATAATTCAATCCAATTTAACACCTGCTGGATGAAGCAATGACCGCTCTGGAATAGATATGAAGTATGTTGGATCTCTGGATGATTGGATACGGATCAACCATCCAGTTTGCAACTGTGAGAAGTAATTGAGTGGACATGGACTAGCATCCGTCTGGCATGCTATCGACACCTCGTTGATTCAATACCACGATGAATCCAGGCTTCTGAGACATAAAGATGGGGAAAACCTATATGCGTTAAGGTAAGTGTATCTAATAAAAGTGGCCACTCAGTGTATATTCCTAAATTAATTCCACTTGTTTTAGTCGTCATGCTGAATACATTTTGTAGCGAATAAGTCACCCGTAGTAGATTTTATATGACTTCGCTAAATATGCAACATTACGTTGACATTAAACATTAATATTCTTGTTAACATTAAACTTGGTACATTTATCTGGGACTAAATGACCGCCCCAAAGTATAAATAGAAAACGTTAATAACATTACGCTATATTGTAGCAAAAATTAAACAGTAGTTCTGTTGTGGCCACGTTTTGCAACTACTTGGGCTTCACTAACAAGTTGCAATACTAGAAATGAAATCCTTTCCGGATTCATTTTATGGCATATATAAAACTGTATGGATAAATGCCATTTTTGTAGAGACGTTTTTGTGCAAGTGCTTTCACCAAATAACATTCAGCCAAAAACAACAACAATAATCCAGAGATCGCAAACATCTCGTTGATGCGATACGTCAAAACTTGCGCAAGATAACAAAAGGTCATCCAGTGAAATAACAACGTGGTAGGATAGTGGTAACAAAACGAACGTTTCAGGAATACCAATTTGTACTCAGGAAGTTTTCTGAGCAGTTTACACTGCTCAGAAAACTTCCTGCTCTGCTTTCAGCCAGGAAATACCAAGATTTGCTATCGATGATTTATCGAACATTATCCCGTAGCGATAAGGTAATTCCACTGTATAAGGCAATTGTAAGACCACATTTGGAATACTGTGTTCAAGTATGAAGACCTCATCCGAAAAAAGACATTGAACTTTTTGAAAGGGTCCAAAGACGAGCAACTGTCATGATGAGATAGGCAAAAGAGCGCCTACACGAGGAAAACTCCGTATATGTGGACTACATATTTGCAACCAGACACCTGAGAGGTGACCTGATAGTAAAATGAACGATGGCGGAATTTTCACTGTTATAGAGAATTCCAGAACTTGGGGTTATAAACTGGCCGCCGTAGCCTAGTGGTCAGGCGCCCGGGTGCATAAGTACACGTGCCTTGAGTGACCGGGGTTCAAGTCCGTGACTGCTAAATACGGTGCTATTTCTTGTATTCTGTCTGTCTTGTGAACTCCTCTGATCGTTTGGTCGTCCCGGAGTATAAACAGAAAATTTATTTATTTAAATTAAAATTACAGGGAAAGAGGCTTGGACTATATTGTAGGGAGTTTTCTTTTAGGCAGCCAATTGTTGATTGCTGGAACTGCTGGCCTTCACAGGTAGTTGAGGCCGACAGATTGAATAAATTCAGAGGTCAATTGGCTAGTTACGGGAGGAGGGAAGCAAATAATTTGTATCTTCTTATCTACTCGGTTTTTATTATTATTATTATTATTATAATTAGCCATATGGTGCAAGGAAGCCTTGAGGCTTTTTCTGCACCAGCCAAAAAAAAAAAAAAAAACATTCTGAGTTATCCTGAGAGAGAGAGAAAGTGTCAGAATTAAAAGGGAATCACCAAAAAAGAGAAAAATGATGATATCCAGCTAAGGACCCTGGGTGTGCCAAGCCCATACTCACCAGATATGAGCCCCTGGGGTTAAATTTTATTTTTATTTATTTTTTTTCTATTTACGTGTACATAGTTTAGTTCGGTCTTCGTGAACAAAAGCAAAATAAAACAATAATTGTTTCCATCTCACGCAGACCATGTGGTGGGGTTGCAGAAGTCATTTTCTTTGCCATAGATGCTATACATCGGCAGATTTATGGTATCCGTAGAGAATTAGCAAGTTCTGGATTGGATTTTTTAAAATTCAGATTTTTTTTTTTTTTAGGTTATGCATTTTATCCTGAGTATTCACGTTAGTTCGTTATTGTTATATAATGCAATCGCTCTGATCCCTATAATCTACAGAAAGCGATAGTCGCCAAAATGTTAATTGGTCAAGTGGGTGACTTATTTGCCTAAGAAAGGTTGTGGATTCTAATCCCGTCTCCGGCATGTATGTGTGTTGTGGTTGCCCAATACTTTTTAATGATCTATAAATAGCAAATATGATTTCGGCAATCGAAAGGCCTTAAAAACTAAATACATACAACTGAATGTAAACTGAATACATGTTGTGAACTAGTACTCGCGAAATGAACGATTTTATACATTGCAAATAAATAGAAATAACGACAACAGTAGATATTAAAATAGAAAGAAACTGGTATTCGGAAATATTTAATGGAACATAACATATAAATTTAGCATATGCGGTTTTTTTTTTCACTAGTTCAAGCCCAGCCATTTTCTCTTTGCCCTTGTGTACTCAACTACTTTCGAGAGAGAGAGAGAGAGAGAGAGAGAGAGAGAGAGAGAGAATTACATGAATCGAAATGAAATAATTTACTTAACGGGTGTAATAAATTGGTCACATTTATATTAGTACATTCAATAATATGTATGTACTAATATGTGTTTAATTAAATTTGTTTGTTAGCCTAACGTGGTGTGGTTGATCTCTCAAATGTCTTGCTAATTAGCCGTTTCACAGACACACTACAGCTGGAGGTTCTGAGACCATAAGTAGTCAGAATTGTGTTTTGTGTCCGCCTGTGGCTTCAATATGTTGGAAGATGCTTTAATAAAAGGAAAATGAAAGATATTGGCATTATCTATCTTACAATTTCCATTTATATATATAAAAACAAACGAGCGAGTATAGTTTCCTAAGGATGTAAACTTATTCTGATCTAGTGATTTGAGCTATTTCTAGATTATAAAAACACTAGGAAGCAGTTCATTACCCTACACAAATGAACCTTCAGCCAGCCCTATATGTTTAATGACTATTTGGGTTGGCAGTGTCCCCAGATATGTATTCGAACTCGTACATTACAAGATCGAGCATGTAGACTGCCACAAATACGATGCACAGTTCATTATTAACTGTTGTGCTGGTTTATTTGTGCAACAAAAACAATGTTGTTCTTGTTGTTGTTATTTGGTTTTTAGGAGCATTAGCAACTAAGGCCATATTACTCCTGGAATATGCGGTGGTCATTCCCTGACCTTTCCGCATCCTCCGTATTTGGTGGTGACTGGCTCGAACCCCGGTCAAATCAAGAAGCGTGTGCTACGCACTGCTGCTCCTTCCCACCTGGCTACGGAAGGACCAACAACAAAAACAATAAACTAATGGCAGGGATGGCCACACAGAGTTGAAGAGAAATTTCTTTCTTTATTCATTTATGGTATGTATTTCAAAAAGAAATAGGAGGGTAATTCAAAGGAGAACAGCAGAAGCTATTAAGCATTTTTTTTTATCCAAACTTCATTATTAAGGAACCTATTTGTTTTTCAGCGTAATCTCCTCCGTTTGCAATACATGCCTTCCATAACGAAACTAATGCAGCACAAAATTTTAGTTGACATGAAACAACGAAGGGTTCATACGTGTTGGGTTCTTCAGCATGAAGCTGAAGAAAGATGGTCGTCTTTGTCAGTCGATGGTACGCATAATCTTAGCGGTACGCCAACACAACTGAAATTGGGAAAACTGAATTGTATAATCTCAATAACTGTATTGTATCTAAATTGCTGGGAACCATCCAGCACACCATCCTTCTTACTATTACAAGGGCATGCTACACAGTTAGCAACCCAGCCCTTCAATTTAGGTGCAGGTATACTTGCGTGTACACCAATGCTAGGAGTTTAGTAAATAAATTTGATGAATTTGAGGTATTGCTCAAAACATCGAAGGCAGATATTGTTGGGATATCAGAGACGTGGTGTCACACAGATATAAGGGATGCGGAACTGCAATTTGGGGAGTACAACGTCTACAGAAAGGATAGACAGGATAGGAAGGGGGGAGGTGTTATGCTATTAGTTAAGAAACACATAAAAACCAAGGAAGTGAAGCCAGTCGACATCGCTGGACAGTGCAGTGTGGAGTCAGTTTGGTGTGACATTAACATTGGGAGATCAAAATTGAGAGTAGGAGTGTGCTATAGGCCTAATGACTCTGATGAGTATAATAAGGAACTGTACAGGGAAATAGTGGGCCAGTAAATCAGAGTGTCTTATAATGGGAGATTTTAATTTCCCAGATATTGACTGTAATTTGGGGGCTGGATACTCACACACTAGCAGGGCTTTTGTGGATTTATTGGATGATTGTTTTCTACATCAGCATGTTCGGGAGGCAACTAGAGGGAGTAATACTCTTGATTTGATTATCAGCAGTGATTCTTCATGCATTAAGAATCTGCAGATAAATGAACCACTAGGTGGCAGTGATCACAGTGTGCTGAAGTGGGATTTACTCAAAGAGGTAACTACCATTAGGGGTAAAGGGAAGGGTTATTGCTTCCGTAAAGGCGACTACGATGGACTGAGACAGTATTTAAATTCTATACAGTGGGACCAACTGATGATGTTACCAACAGCAAATTCAAAATGGGAAGCATTCAAAGAACTTATCTTGGAAGCTACTAGGCTTTACATACCAACTAAGAAATATTGTTCAAGGTTTAGGCCAAAATGGATGTCAGATGAACTAATGAGGCATATGGCAGAGAAGAAAAATGCATGGGATACTTACAAATTAATACATGACACAGAAGCCTATGATAGATACAAGTTGATATGCAACCAAGTTACAAAGGAGGTTAGGCAGGCGAAGGCAGATTACGAGAAATCCTTGGCAAGGGATGCAAAGAAAAACAGCAAAGAGTTCTTTACTTATGTAAACTCTAGAAGGAAAGGGATGAATCAGATTGGTCCACTTGATATTGATGGGTCAAGTGTTGATGATCCTGCTCAGGTGGCTAACAAACTAAATGAATATTTTGCATCGACATTCACACATGAGGAGTTATTCAGCGAGGGGAATGCCAGAGGTGTATTCATCTCTAGCAGTAAGTTACAGAATCTTGAAATAACTGGGAGTAAAGTGGAGGAGAAACTGTTGAAGATAAACACAAGAAAGGCACCCGGGTGGATGGGATCTATCCAGTTATATTAAAGGAGGCAGCAAAGGAAGTAAGCAAACCCTTAGCCATAATTATGAGAGCTTCCTTGGACTCAGGGGAGGTACCCATAGACTGGAAATGTGCAAATGTGACCCCAATTCACAAAGGAGGATCAAAGGCTGACACAAGTAATTATAGACCTGTGAGCTTGACTTCTGTTCCAGGAAAATTAATGGAGGCACTGGTTAAAGACGCACTGCAGGATCATTTAGACAAGACTTCAGTTATAGCTCAGACACAGCATGGTTTTGTTAAGGGGAAGTCTTGCCTGACCAAATTGATTGGATACTATGATGCAGTCACAAAAGAACTGGATGCAGGGAATAACTTTGATATTATATACTTGGATCTTAGAAAGGCTTTTGATACTGTTGCACATGGAAGACTGCTACACAAATTGGAGCAGTGTGACATTGGAGGCAAATTGCTGCTATGGATAAAGGGGTGGTTGAGGGGGAGAAGACAGAGAGTGGTAATCAATGGACACTGCTCATCGTGGACTGATGTTATTAGTGGAGTCCCTCAGGGCTCAGTGTTGGGTCCATTATTGTTTTCTGTATTTATAAATGATATTGATGATGGTATATCAAGCTTAATGTCCAAGTTTGCAGACGATACAAAGGTTGGCAGGGTTGTCAAGGACACTACTGACACTATGCTTCTGCAACAGGATCTGGAAAGGTTGAGCAGATGGGCTGAGAGGTGGCAAATGAAGTTTAACATTGACAAATGTAAAGTACTACACATGGGAAACAGCAACCCCAGAGCAACGTATCAACTCTATGGTACAACACTGACAGTGGTAGAGAATGAAAGGGACTTGGGGGTGGTTGTGCAGGCAGATATGAAGTTCTCTGAGCAGTGCAGACGGGCTGTAAGAGTAGCTCATGGAGTATTGTCAATGATATACAGGAATTTTTCCAGCAGGGATAAGGAGGTGATTATTCCATTGTATAAGGCGATGGTCAGGCCACACCTAGAGTACTGTATACAGGTCTGGAGGCCTCATTTCAAGAAGGATGTAGAGCTGCTGGAACGAGTACAGAGAAGGGCAACAAGATTAGTGAATGGAACAAAGGGGTGCTCTTACGAAGAAAGGCTTAAAGTTTTGCAAATTACAGTGTCTGGAGACTAGGCACCAGCGAGGTGATCTGATAGAGGTGTATAAAGCCTTGAATGGTTTAAGCATGCTCAATGCTGATGGGATTCTTCCTCTAGCTCAGAATAATCACCTGAGAGGGCATAAATTCAAATTGAGGAAAGACAGATGTAGGATAGACGTGCGGAAATTTGCCTTTAGCCAGCGGGTGGTTGGTTGGTGGAACAGACTTCCATCCCTTGTGGTGGAGGTTGATAGCCTAAATAAGTTTAAGGCTCAGCTGGACAGGTATTTTGAACGAACAGAGGGGTGAAGTGGAAGTGGTTTTTTTTTTTTTTTTTTTTGGCTGATGCTGCATAAGCTTGCTTTCTTGCATCAAATGCCTCTACTAATGCTAATGCTTCAGGTTCTTGCGGGCGACCTTCCGCTTGATCTGGAGGTTATTCGAAGGGGCCTCCACTAATGTCTATCCAGGGGTATACCAGTAACTATCCTTGGACACTCCATCAATAATCTGAATGAAATCAGGCAGGAAAAGAAACAAATTGCCATCCTACTACTTCAGACTTGGCAGGACAAATGGATTGCTACCGACAAGGGCCCAATCACCAAGAAATTTATACCTTATATGAATGCAATATTTCTCAAATCTCCAAATTGATTCTCTCCTGGTCTTTATACCACCTACCTCATTACCGGACAAGGATCAATAAACCATAAACTAACATCCATGGGAATCATTGACAACCCCTACTGTGCATGTGGTGAAATAGAAGACTGGAACCATCTAGTATATACCGGTCAACGCTATGGGGACCTCTGCAGCATCCTGTTTACTCGTATACAAGATAACACTCAAGGAAATGAACACTTATTCATCACAGAAGAAAACTACTACTATGAGTTTACCAAGTTTGCACAAGACGGAGCACCATATTGCCAACACAAAATAGGAACAACCCAAACATCTGATCCTTACCTAACTGGCCAACCAATCTTAACCTGGATAGGATCAACTGGTGTACGGGCCACCTGATTCCTCAGTGGCAACTTACACGCAGCTCACTTGCTGTGTCTTATTTATCGTTCTTCTCAGGTTCCTCTTTCACCTGATTGCGCTTATTGCTCCATTGATAACCTGAAGGATGCCTTCGCCTACATCCTCCATATTTCTAACTATACCCTCCTTTATTGCGTACACTCTGTACTTCCCCGACTCAACATATTTATTTTTATTTTTTTATTTATTTATTTTTTTTTTTGTCTCCGTCCAGGAAGTCCTGGCGGAGACAAGCCAGAGAATAATGGGCAGCCTGGCTACCTCCTAGTGGTGTGTGTGTGTGTGTGTGTGTGCGGGCAACGTGGAGTCCCACCAGGGGCCCTGCGGCCAAATGCCAGGACACACAACAGAACCTAACGCAATATGTCATATACAGCACACACTTTTCTGGCATTTTCAGTAGTACATCTTCACAGCGAATATATGGTTCAGTTGTGAGAAACCACAGGTGGCGCCTGACCCTAATACTATGCACTATGTATCTAAATTGCAAGTGCCTTTCTTTTTTGTGTGTGGGGGGGGGGGGTACTCTGCTCAAAAAAGATTGCACAACATTAGTCTATGCTATGAAGTAACTAGAGATGAGTCATGGATAAACTACTCGTACTTTTAGCCTGAACGTTTGCGGGCAGTAAAGAGCAGCATCGTTCCAGCTCCCTAAAGCTAAAGGAGTTCTACGTTATGCCATTGCAGGAGAGGTGATTGCTGACTGTATTAAAGGGGGGGGGGGGGAACTAATATGGAGAGTTACATAAAGATAGTGGACAAAATCGAACAATTAATAATCGAGAGATTTCAATAATCTAAAGAGCAGATTATGACCTCTTGATTATGCCCATCATTACATTATCAAGACAAATGTTAACACCGCTTCATATTTCAACATGCTCACGAGCCATCTGAAGCCTGCAGTACCAACCAAACATTGGGGGCGAATCACAAAAGGCAGTTTATGATTACAGTATGGCAATGCCTGTCCTCGCAGTGCTCATGCCACTACTTGAAACCATTTAAGGGCTAAGTTTTGGAGTGCCGACACATCCTTTTTATTCCTTTCATTCCTCGTTTCATAACACAGAAATATTTTACTATTATCGGTAGCGTTTTATGACAACCTTTATATAATGAGAACCAGGGATTAATCCTTGGGTTTCGTTATTTGTAGCACTTCTGGACCCGACATTTATATATTTTTAAAAATAATATAAAATAAAATATTGGTATTCTACTTGCATGGAAATTCTAAAATTATTGGCAAGTAGATGGACGGAGAACTTTAAATACTTCATCAGTACCGAAGAAAAACACAAAATACTTAAGACGATGGAAGTACAATGCAAGTGATCATTATACGAAGAACTCAATATCATAAGCACTTACAAGTCATTGCAACTGGAAATCGGCGAATTGCGTAGAATAAATGCACCAAACTGTCTCGATCGATTCTGATCATGCAGACGGGATACTTCCAAAGTTTTCCTCTCTCTCTCTCCCCCCCCACATCACACCTTTTGGCGAAATCAGTTAAGGCCCATCTTTCGCTCCACTTGAACGTACTTGTTTATTTTCTTCCGAAATGAGCATTTCATCTCTAATTTGCTCTTTATCATGACAATCACTGTGTTACTCTTAATCTTTTTACCCTCTTTTGTTTCACTATATGCTTGCACTGTCTTCGCGTGTAGTAGCACTACTGTTATAATCCACCCCAAGGACTCACATCTGGTGAGTATTGGCTTGGACCACCCAAGATCCTGAGCTGGATATCATCATTCTTCTCTTTCTTGATGATTCCTCTCTCTCTCTCTCTCTCTCTCTCTCTCTCTCTCTCTCTCAGGGTAACTTGGGAATTTTTTTTTTTTTTGCTGGTGCAGCATAAGCCCCAGGCTTCCTTGCACTATACGGCTAATAATAATAATAATAATAATGACGCTAGGAACTTATGAGCTTTTTTTTCATTCCGTTGCTGAGGTTTCAGGCGAGAGAGCAACTCGGAAACTCGGGTTTTTCGTCCAGCAAATTGACTAGAGAATACAGCAGTTAGTGACATAACACACACGGGTAGATGACGTAATTATTCTTCATATTAGGGTCATTGGTGACCCTAATATGACTTCTTTATATATATATATATATATATATATAAATAAAGAAAAAAAATATATACACACACAGTTTTCATAGACTTGAAATATATATTCGAATCATAGAGACTTGAAATATATGTAACTTTAAAAAATAAACACACAAAAAAAGATGTCGTAAATTAACTAATTTAATGAACAGCCCATTTTTATTTGAGGTATAATATATTGCCTGCCAAAAAATTAAAACTACAATGAAGATGTAAACTCCTGGAACTAGCTTTGGGCCGTTCGGGGTATAAAAAAGATTTTTTAAAAAATCTAAAATTAGATTAAAAAAAACTCAGATTTTTAAAAACTATATTTTCTTATATAAAAATAGAATTGTACTTGGATGGCCTTTTTTTTTTTTTTCCCCCTCCCTACACTTAATTGTATTTAATTAATCTGTGCTCAATTTAGGAAATAATATTAGCGTTGTTAACATTTATTCAGACTACGCTTTGTTCCTTTTTTTTTTTTTGTCATTTCCAGAATCAGTTTTGTCCAGGTTTACATTCCTAAAAATTTGGTCCTTCTAATTTATCCTACCCTCGTTTAATATTATGTTAATTAATAATGCTGACAATAATGTTAATAAACTGTCGCCTTTTTGAGTGAATAAAACTCGTCGGTTATCAGATGTACTGCTTAAGCGAAACTAGGGAATTTCTCGGGTGGGCGCCCTCTGTTGTTAAAAACAAAGTCGTTGACAGCATTTCTTTAGATGTATATTGTTTATGCATATTGTATTTATTTGTAGGTAATTACTTCGTTAATAATTTAAAGTCAGTTCTTAATGTTTTTGCCATGAGCTATTCCACTCCTGTAAATCACGGTTGAGAAGTAAAGAGGACTTGGCTTTTATTTATTTATTTATTTATTTTTTAACTCCAGTTGCTATGCGTAGAAGTGCAGCAGCGCCATCAAACGAACAAATGACAGCAAAATGTATTTCCTAAGTACCTTTAAATTATTGATTGAGAGATGTATGCCCATATTCAGGTTTACCTATACTATAAGATGCTGATGTTACCGGACACGTACTAATAGTACTTTACTACTGTTACATATTAGTGTGAGTTTACTAACAACCGCATATGGTGATAAATTTTACACCCGTGACTTATCAACGTGTGACATGTTTCTACTTAGAGCGCCCGTATGGGCTAAGTACATTCAGAGAGGAATAGGTGCTCTTTTTTGTGAAAGTTATTTGAATCAACTAGAGAATTTTTCCCTTACTAGGTTTTATGGTCATTACAGACGAAATACAGCAGTATGTCCCCATCTATACAAAATGGTATGGATTAGGTTTTTCTTATTTTACTGTGTTGTGTGTGTAATGAATACATAGAGAGAAATTGCAGATGTATGTTGGTATTAATATATATAATGTATAAACAGTAAGTTATACCTATATATCAGGTCTGTGTGTTTTTTACTGAATTAATATAAACATAATAGCTGGTAAAATAATGTTTTTACATATAAAACCTACCATTCCAAGAAGTACAATGCTATCGATGCACTGGATTCTTCAGTTTGACGCATTTCTGAAATGTGATTAAGTGCAAGTACAAAAACGCCATTCAATAGTGCAAACTCTTTGCAGTTATCCAGTAATTGAAACTGTTGACGAAATCGTTCTCGTTGAACCGTACGGATCCATCTTGCATTAAAAAAAAAATATATATGAGATGGGAGAGTTGAGGGGGGTATGAAGGGAAACAACGGAAAGCTTCGTTTGAAACGTTCAATAATAGCGGTATAGGAAAAATCCTCAGCTGTGGGAATTTTCCACACGCTATAAGGGCGGCTTGGGCTGCCTCCTGATTTGCTACTCGGCATGACGTACAGCTTGGAAACACATGAGAACTTAACCGCAGAGGTTGAACGGCCGAATGTTACTAGCATGCGGAATAGTCACTCCGAATGTCCAGCACGGTACAGAGGGATTTTCCTGCCCGTAAGTCGATGATCTGTCTGTTGATAACGTTTAAAGATAATAATACCAATAAACCTAGCTGTAAAATATATTTATTGTACACATAAAAATAACTTGGTAATATTCATTTTTAATTATAATTTTACAGATGAAAAATGGATTCATTCCTTTTTAAATTTTACATATTTTTGAACTTCAGTTGTATATGTCTGTATATTTGTGAATAAGAAGAATTAGGTCAAGTAAATAAGGGAAAAGAACCAGTTTTTTTTAGAACAGTATCCTGAAGTGGAATGCCCTTTAACGCATTTCATTGGCATCATTTAATTATCCTATGAATATTAATTCTCCAATGAACAGTACGAAAATAGGAGAAACAAATTTTTCCTGGGTTCGTACTGTTCTGGTAATACCTAAAGTATTATCTTGATGATGACATTAAAGAAAAAATAAAATAAGATGGCAGCTACTAAACAAGAAAAACTAGATATCGTAATACTAATAATATTGAATTAATTTAAATAGTTTAACCTTTAATTTTTTATAAAATGTATTATAAAAATATAAAAAAGTAATATTTTAAAAGTAAAAGTGTATTTGATTGGACTTAACCTGTAGTAAATTTGTTTTCCTGTTATTTATTATTTTAATTAATAAAATCCTGTTTCTCAATAAGAAAAGTTTCATTTGCATTTGGTCTTACTGCCCTCATAGTACTAACTCAAGTAACTAGACTTCTGCATTTGGTGGCATGCTATCAACACATAGTGTAAAGTAAAAGGGGACAAATTAACTATGAACAACTTTGTGTGTACGGGGGATTTGTGGTTGGGTGCATGCAGTGTTGTAGCATGGCCAATAAATTCTTGAGTCCTGTCAACAGATAATGTTCTTGTGATAATTGATATATCATGCTAAAGTAAACACCAATTTAATAATTACCTTTTTTAATAGTTCACTGGCTTAATAATTGTGTACCTTACAATGATTGCCATCATCTACAGATGTTAGTATACTGTAAAATTTTAGATGGAAGGAAGTGAATCTTCATACTCACTTCTCAACAAGTCAACAATGAGTGCTGAAATTTGTCAGGGTGATGGGAGAACCCAGGATAGTTTGATATTTAATTGGACTTAACTTGTAGTAAATTTTTTTCCTCTTATTTATTGTATTAATAAAAAATTCTCTCTTTATACTCCAGGACAATCAGATAAGGTTAGAGGAGTTCACAAAATAGGGATAATATAAGAACATCACCTTATTTTAGTAGTCGCAGGCTTGAACCATGCTCACTCAAGTGGATGCACATCTCTACCCTTGTGTTTGATTATTCAGCCATGGTAGCTGTCAGTTGCAATGGTTATTCAAATGAAACCACAAAAGTTTAAGTTTTATTGCACAAACAACAAGGAAACTGTGCATGCCAACCTTCAGTGTAGCCCCCCCCATTGTTTTTTCCATGTGCTTTATTCAGTACGTCTGATGAATGGATCCTTAAGAGAGAGAGAGAGATAGGGTATGCGATCAGTAATGAAGCCATTAATGTGACTTTCTCTTAGTATGTCTTTGTTCGCAAAACAAAGTGGAACCAAATTTGGTGAGTATGAAGGAGGGATAATACCTCAAACTTCACATCCTGTATGTGATGCTGTAGAATAGGCAATATGAGGATGGGGTTATTATGCTACAGGCACATGCCTAAGGGCATCAGTTGCTATCAAAGTTTCTTTGATTAAAGGCTTTAATTGATTTAGAAGCACATCATAGTATTTGTCACTCATTACCATTTCTCCTCTTTCCAGTGAGTAATCTTTTTTTGGCTGATGCTTGGGTACAGGCTTTGTTTGGTCAAGTTGAACCTGTACAGCATCACTCTGAACGTGTGTTTGCTTTCTGCTGTTAATAATGCACCCAGGATTAATTTCTTATCATTATATGTTCTGAAAACAAGTATTCCTGCTCATACTATCCAAGAAACACAGAACATACGCATTCGGCTGTCATTTATTCAGTTTTGGTATTAAATATCTTGGAATCATAGTGTGCATAGTATTAGGGTCAAGTGCCACCTGTGGTTTCCCACATCTGTGCCATATGTTCACTGTGAAGGAATACAGTACTACTGTAAATGCCAGAAAGTGTTGTGTGTTGTATATGACATATTGCGTTAGGTTTTATTGTGTGTCCTGGCATTTGGTTGCAGGGCCTCTGGTGGGACTCCACATTGCCCGCACACACCACTAGGAGGTAACCAGGTTGCCCATTATTCTCTGGCTTGTCTCCACCAGAGTCGCTAGAGCTTCCTGGACGGAGACAAAAAAATAAATAAATAAAATAAAGGTAGAGTCGGGGATGGCGCTTATTGCTCAATGGAACAATAAGCGCCATCAGGTGAAAGGGGAACCCGGGAAGGAGGATAAATAAGCCACAGTAAGAGAGCTGCATGTAAGTTGCCACTGAGGAATCAGGTGGCCTGTACGCAAGTTGATCCTACCCAGGTTAAGATCGGTTGGCCAGTTAGGTAAGGATCAGATGTTTGGGGTGTTCCTATTTTGTGTTGGCAGTAGGATGCTCCATCTTGTGAAGAGGGCTTGTGCAAACTTGGTAAACTAATAGTAGTAGTTTTCTTCTATGATGAATAAGTGTTCATTTCCTTGAGTGTTATCTTGTATACGAGTAAACAGGATGCTGCGGAGGTCCTCATAATGTTGACAGGTGTATACTAGATGGTTCCAGTCTTCTATTTCACCACATGCACAGTAGGAGTTGTCAATGATTCCCATGGATGTTAGTTTGTGGTTTATTGATCCGTGTCCGGTAATGAGGTAGGTGGTATAAAGACCAGGAGAGAACCAATTTGGAGACTTGGGAAATACTGCATTCACATAAGGTATAAATTTCTTAGTGATTGGGCCCTTGTCCGGTAGCAGTCCATCTGTCCTGCCAAGTCTGAAGTAGTAGGATGGCAATTTGTTTCTTTTCCTGCCTGATTTCATTCAGATTATTGATGGAGTGTCCAAGGATAGTTGCTGGTATGCCCCTGGATCGACAGTAGTGGAGGCCCCTTCAAATAACCTCCAAATCAAGTGGAAGGACACCTGCAAGAACCTGAAGGGCTGGGTTGCTAACTGTGCAGCATGCCCTTGTAATAGTAAGAAGGATGGTGAGCTGGATGATTCCCAGTTTACATTTGTTGTAAAGAGTTGCCCTGTGAAACCAGACCCCAGATCCATGAAGGGAAGGAAGATTGGTTTGTACAGAACCTTAAGGGTGCATCGATTCAATCCCCAATCACGACAACTCATCCGTGCAATGGAAGCAGTGTAGTTTCTCACTTTTGCATGGAGGTGTGCAAAATGCGGAGAGAAAGTGACCTTAGGGTCAAGTACTATTCCTAGTAGTTTTAACATAAACTAGCTTGATGGTTTGGCCTTGAAGTTTGATAGTGGGGTTTCTAGTAGGCTGCAGTGATCCCTTCAGTTGAATGGATTGTGTTTTTTGGGGTGAGAGTCTTAGCTTGTGTAGGGCTGCCCAGTTCTGAAGGATTTGAAGTCCTGGTTTCCTCTGCTGTCAGCCTCAATGGAGATGGTCACATCATCAGCAAAGGCTTGTATAACTACAGGACCTAGGTCCAGTCCAAGGAGCTCATCCAGGTCAATGTTATTATTATTAGCTATATGGTGCAAGGAAGCCTGAGACTTATGCTGCACCAGCCAAAAAAAAAATTCCCAAATTACCGTGAGAGAGAGAGAGAGAGAGAGAGAGAGAGAGAGGGAGAGAGAGAGAATCACCAAGAAAGAGAAAAATGATGATATCCAGCTGAGGACCCTGGGTGTGCCAAGCCCATACTCACCAGATGTGAGCCCCTGGGGTTCCACAGAAAAGGACCAAGGACTGAACCCTGGGGGCATCCTCTGTGATTCTTCGACCTGGTGATTCTTCGGTACGTTGAGGAGATTGTAATTTTCCTATTTGATAGGTAGTTTTAGATGGATTTGTATAAATTTAATGGGATATTTACTTGCCTAAGTCTGCGAAGAATACTTGCCCACCAGAGCCTGTCAAAGGCTCCTGTGAAATCTATTGCTATTAGTAGGTAATATTTGAAGGTAGAAGTTGAGACTGCAGAGATGATCCTTTGCAGTGCGTCTTCTATGCAACGCCCCGGTTGAAATCCAAACTGGACGTTGGACTGGAGCCCAGCTTTGGTGTAATGGTCTTGGAGCCGTACTAGGAGTAGATGTTCAAACAGTTTACTGGCCATGGATAAAAGGGCGATGGGTCGATATGACTGGTTGTTGGAGCGGTTTAGACAAATTTTTTATGATTAGCTTTACATTGGCATTTTTCCATTCTTCTGGGAAAGATCCATGGGACAAGCACTTATTGAAGAGGTAGAGTAGAAACTGGATGTTGATTTGGGCGGTCTTTTTAAGGACTTCGGGTTCAATGAGGTCTGTTCCGGGGAATTTCCTCTCCTTCATTTTGTTAAGAGCCTGCTGCAGTTCATCGGTGGTAAATTGGTTTTCTACAGCATTGTTGAAGTAGGTGTTGTTTGCCTGCATATTTTTTTGCTGTTGTACTGTCAGAGGGTCAGTATCTGTGTCAAAAAGTGTCTAGAATATTGGCCATAGATTGCTCCCACGATGTAGTCATAGTGCCCTGTGGTGTTGAGAGTGGATTGTGTTGCTGAACCCCCAGGGTTCAGCGACCTCTATATCATGGAATCATTGGAACACACACTTCAAAGTGCAATTCCTTGCTGATAGTAGTATGTGCTGAATCAACCCCTAATTTTCTCAACCGAGGCCATATGTGGGTTTTTCATGATTTTTGGTGTCATGGCACAATATGCTTATCCTGGTTGTTGAGGGGCAATCCTGAACACCACCAATATCATTGTTAAACATTCACCCACTTGTAGACTTGCTTTTGACCCATGTGTCACTATACTAAGCAAACAGTTTCTGATAAAGTCCAGTAAGTTTTTTATTTTCTGCATTCAAAAATCAAATTAGATTATATTGTATTTCTACTTTGGTTCATGACTAAAAGTGTGTCTTCATATTAAATTGATGGTGCCTGTAGTTGCTCAGTATTGCCAACTGATTATCAATAATGTGGCACAAGATTATCATCAATTTTTACATAGGATACATTTTATGACCATTTCATTTGAATGACAATTGAATTTAAAATTGTTTTTTCTATTGGCCTTTTAATTGTGGATTAAGCATGTGAACATTCATAGGTTAGGTATGCAGTTATTTTGATCTTTTTTGTGGCATTTTGTATAGTTCTTATTTCATGTGATTTTTGAAAGTTTAATAGAGACACTGCAGAAAAAATATGGGAGGTATTATGAGTTACAGTTTAGCACATAAAGTATTTATAAATTGCTAAAAACCATTGTGTAATAGCAAATTTATTTCAGATATTGTAGACTAGGAACCTTCTCTGATTTTGGTGGTAAGTGAAATCTTGTAAAGAGCAGTTGTCTTGTTGTTGGATACTATTTGAAAGTGAAAAATAAACAAATAGTAAAAGTTGTGGAGTTATATTGCAACGTAGGGCATTAAAGTATAATTTCATGATGTATATAATTTATTTAATAAGTATGCTTCTGCCATTCCAATGATAGATTGGTTTGGACTTATACTGTTATTAGAAATGATGCCGTTATCCATGAGTCAACTTAATTGCCAATATTTTGTATAAATAATATATGCAAGATATGCAGAGCAACGTATCAACTCTGTGGTACTACACTGACAGTGGTAGAGAATGAAAGGGACCTGGGGGTGGTTGTGCAGGCAGATATGAAGTTCTCTGAGCAGTGCAGACGGGCTGCAAGAGTAGCTCATGGTGTATTGTCAATGATATATAGGAATTTTTCTAGCAGGGATAAGGAGGTGATTATTCCCTTGTATAAGGCAATGGAAAGGCCACACCTAGAGTACTGTATACAGGCCTGGAGGCCTCATTTCAAGAAGGATGTAGAGCTGCTGGAACGAGTACAGAGAAGGGCAACAAGATTAGTGAATGGAACAAAGGGGTGCTCTTATGAAGAAAGGCTTAAGTTTTGCGAATTACAGTGTCTGGAGACTAGGCACCAGCGAGGTGATCTGATAGAGGTGTACAAAGCCTTGAATGGTTGGAGCATGCTCAGTGCTGATGGGATTCTTCCTCTTGCTCAGAATAATCACCTGATAGGGCATAAATTCAAATTGAGGAAAGATGTAGGATAGATGTGCGGAAATTTGCCTTTAGCCAGCGGGTAGTTGGTATGTGGAACAGACTTCCATCCCTTGTCGTGGAAGTTGATAGCCTAAATAAGTTTAAGGCTCAGCTGGACAGGTATTTCGAACGAACAGAGGGGTGAAGTGGAAGTGGTTATTTTTTATTTATTTATTTTACTTTATTTTTTTTTGGCTGATGCTGCATAAGCTTGCTTTCTTGCATCAAATGCCTCTACTAATGCTAATGTATCATTAGAAATATGAATCGGCTACTGTTTGAATAAACTCGGGGCACTATTGTGTTAGCTGTTTTCAGTTTGCTGGTCTCTCATCAGGTGAAGAGTAGTGTTAACTACCCATCTAGGAATTTGGCAACTGCAGATTCTTAGATCAGAAGCCCTCAGTTTGCTTCAGTTTATCATTTTAAATGGAAAACAAAATGAAAAGTTCACCAGGTGCAATGCAAACTAATATTTAGTTGAACTGCCTCTGGCCCTGATGACAGCAGCACACCGTCAAGGCATTGACAAGATCAAGTTCTGAAGATAATCAACTGATAGTTTGTGGTTCCAAACACGAATTATGGCTTCCTGAAGTTCACGAAGGGCCATTGGTTTCTTTCTAGCAACTGCAGATTCCTTGCGATGACAACAGTTCTTTAGAGGATTCAGGTCCGGGCTGTTTCCTGGCCAGATAAGAGTTGTAATGAACTCTTATCTGGCCAGGAAAAATGGTTCTTCCAACCATTTTTTTCACCTTTTCACCAATTTTTTTTTTTTTTTTTTTTTTTTTTGACAGTAATGTATACACATTACTGTCAAACCTCTAATGCAGAAATGAAGCTAAACTAACTACAGAGGTGTCTACTTGCACTTTTCGCCCGATGACAAGGAGCACAGTCGTTCTGAAAAATGCAGTTATTTGGCAGGTTGAAATGGTCTCTAATGGTTGGCAGCAATTTGCCTTCCAATATAGCCAGGTATCCATTGGCATTTACGGACCCTTTTATAAACTGCAGGTGACCTACTCCACGATACAAAATGCACCCCCATATCATTTGGCTGGCAGGGAATTTCACCGTACACACCACACAGTCTGGATGGTATTCTTCACCACATTAATGGCGAATTGTTTGTCTCCCATCAGAGCCATGCAGGTTGAATTTCTTCTCATCCGAGAAAATAACTGACTTCTACTGCTCGGGGGGGGGGGGGGGGGGGCTACTTTTGACATGCTCCTTACACCAAATTAATCTGGTCTTTTTAATTTTTTGTATGAGGCGGGGGCTTCTTCTTAGGACAGCGGGCTACAAGTCCATTTTTGAAGAGGGTCTTCTGACTGTTACTGCACTTGCTACCACTCCTGTATATTTTTTCCATTCTCTTTTCAGTTTAGACGAAGAAGCTTTTCGGCATAAGCATAAGAGACTCATTTGCGTCCGGTTCCTTTTTTCCTATCAGCAGAACCAGTATTCTTGAGTTTGGAAAGAAATGTACTTGCTTCCGACTGATTACAAGATGCTCTATAAGCAATATGACGTGAAGAACATCCTTCCTCACGTAAAGCAACAATAGCACTCTTTCTTCATGCTTCAACAATAGCACTCTTTCTTCATGACACAAGCAAGGAATGACTGCAGCTCTTACAGAGTGTGCTTATGTAGTTGAATGTAACAACTGATGGAATATTATGTCATCACCTACATGTGTCAGCCTTATATGATGCAATCTGTAAGAAGTATTGCCGTATACTTAGGTTATTCTGACGACAATTACAATTTTAAGGGGTGATGCACTTTCTTTGAACACCAGTGTATAGCTGAACAATGTCACAGGAGATGCCTTTGTTTGTGCTAGGTGCAGAGAAGATGAGCAAATTAAGTGGAAGTTTAGTTTTGTTGGACAAATTTGAGTACTTGAAGAGAATGGCCATTGCCATGAAAAGTTTGGGGGAACTCATTTAGCACTCAGCTACCCACCTTAATGTTAGAGATTAGCCTTTTGCATCTAGCTGCATAGAGGGATCACGGCGCCTCCTTAGCCAGGTGGGCAGGAGCAGCAGTGCGTAGCACACACACTTCTTCATTAGACCGGGGTCAGAGCCCGTGACCACAAAACACGGAGGATGCAGAAAGGTCAGGGAATAACTATCGCATATCCCCGGAGCAATATGGCCTTAGTTGCTAATGCTTCTAAAATCCAAATAATAATAATAATAACAACAACCTTTTCGTTCGACTTGGAGCAGGTTGCAGTTTCTTTAGGATCTTCTTGCTCACTTGCAGCAGCTTCGCAGAATTTTCCTTTGCCATTCAAAACCTAATGGATACCAAACTTCGATACACTAAAATTTTTCGACTTGCACCTATCAATAATTTTCGCATAACTCTACCCTTCTTCGGAAAGCGCAGTTATGTAACTTTCCAACCATGGGTCCAATTTCCGAGGCATGTCGACATTAAAACAACTTCTACAACTGATGCACCCGTTGATAAGGTTTGGGACTGTGCCTGCACGAAAAAAAAAAATTACATTGCTGCCATACATCACAAGCAGGATTAATGTCAAAATCATTATCAAAAGGCTGAATCAACCCTCCATATTAGGAAGGATTTAGATCTCTTGATAAAGGTGAAGAGATGAGTAGCAAGATTGGTTAGAGGGGTAGAAAAGGCTGTTCTTACCAAGAAAGACTGGTTCTGTAAATTGTTTCAAAAATAGGCATCTGCATAGTGACCTAATTGAAGTATATAAGGCTTTAAAAGGGTTTGTAAGCAAAATGCTGATGGCATCTTTTACTCTTCCTCATATTAAACACACAAGGGCATAAATTTAAACTGGAAAAGGATGGCTGACAGAAAAGCAGAGAAAAGAATAGGTGTGCAGAAATTTACATTCCACCAACGAATTATCAATTGTTGGAATAAACTTCTGACTAGTGTAGTGGAGTTAAGTAGTTTGAATAAAGTTAGGAAGGTTTGGATATATTATTGAAAGGAATCAGCAATGGTTTGTTTTGGCTGGTGCTGTACAAGGTGCTCTGATTTTCTTGCATCATATTGCTTTCGAATATAGAAATCAAATAGGTAGGAACATTTATGGGCTTAACCCTCAAATCTTGTAAAACCTTGGCTATTTGTCCTATGTGGCGTTGAGTTCATACTGGTTAACACCACTTTGGTAAATGGAAATGGTATTTTTATAATATACGTTTGTTTTTATTTTTGTTATTTTTAATTTTATTGTTCTTCATATTTACCATATAGAAATGAAAAGTGGTTAATTTGTAATGTTGTGGTAACTTCATGTCAATATTCTTACTTTTGCTAACCATCGCTTTCAGATGCTGTGGGTAAACACGTTATGATAAACACCTTGCAATAGAAAGCCTGGCGGCCAATAAACGAAGTCCAGTTTACCAGATTTATTTATTTATTTTTATTTTTTGAAAAAATAGTAATAGAGGCATGTGATGCAAGTGTATGAGCTTATGTAGCATCAACCAGAAAAAAAATTCACACAACCATTCCCTCTAAAAGTTGGTCCAGTTCCTCCTTGAATTTATTTAAGTTATCAACTTCCACAACTACAGATGGAAGTTTTCCAGCAATTAACCACCTGTTGGCTAAAGGCAAACTTCCACACATTTATTCTACAACTGTCTTTCTTCAATTTGAATTTATGCCCCCTTAGGTTTGTAATCTGAACAAGTGGAAGAATCCCATCAGAATTCAGCATGCTCAACCCATTCAAGGCCTTATACACCTCACTCAGATCACCCCACAGGTACCTAGTCTCCAGCTGCTATAGTTTGCACGCAACTTAAGCCTCTCTTGGTAAGAGGACCCCTTTCTCCCCCTCACAAATCTTGTTGCTCTTCTCTGTACACATTCAAGCAAATCTACATCCTAAAATGAGGCTTCCAAACCTGTGCGCAGTACCCAAGGCGTGGCCTGACCATTGCCTTATACAAAGGGATAATCACCTCCTTTTTCCTGCTAGCAAAATTCCTGTATATCAATGACAAAACCCCATGACCTGCTCTTTCAGCCTGTCTGCATTGCTCAGAAAACTTATCTGACTGCACAATTACTCCCAGGTCTTTTTCTTTTTCTACCACCCTAAGTGCTGTACCACACAGTTTGTACATTCCTCTGGGGTTACTTCTACCCCAGAGGAATTATATATAAAGAAATCCGTACCTTTACTGTACTAAAAACGCAGAGTAAAATTTACCATCAAACGTTGTGCTATGATCATTCGTCACATGTGAAGCAGCGTTGACGTTCACAAGGGGCTCGCATCTGGTGAGTATGGGCTTGGTACACCCAGGGTCCTGAGCTGGATATCACCATTCTTCTCTTTCTTGGTGATTCCTTTCTACTTCTGACTCTCCCCCCTCTCTCTCAGGGTAACTCAGGATTTTTTTTTGGCTGGTGCAGCTCAAGTCTCAGGCTTCCTTGCACCATATGGCTAATAATTATAATTTTTGTACTAGTCTCTCATTGGTATTTAATAGCACTAACCAATATAATTTTTACCTCTAAGAACTTACATGTTCTAAATATGAAAGATTTTGTTTCATGCATGGATAATGCATGCACATCATTTCTATTACCAAGGTAGTTTTAATGTATCATTTGATTGTATCTCATATTGTGAAAACTTCACAACAAGTTGCCATTATATTGCACTACCTCGAATAAGCAGTGCGTCACTGGTGGAGAAGACTAATGTTACTTATTCTTACCACCCAGACGGCACCATTTTAGAGCTTGTTTCAATACCATGGCAACTTGTGAAGGCATTCACAATATGAGATACGATCAAATGATGCATTAAAGCAACTACCTTGGTAGTAGAAATGATGTGTGTGCATTACCCATGCATAAACAAAATCTTTCATACTCTTAGACATTTAGTCAAGAAACATTTTTAAACTAAACCACACACACACACCATCAAGCATCTTATTGTGGAGTTATACTTCATAACTGGGTTGTCACTGTTGCAACAGGGTACCTGCCCCCGAACGATGGGCAAGCCAACAAGTTTCGAAATGGTACTGTCTGAGTGGTGGTATCCGTCAAGAATAAGCAACATTAGTCTTCTCCACTGATGTGAAGCCTTGCTTATTCGAGGTAGTGTAATATCATGTCAACTCTTTGTGAAGGTATTCACAATATGAGATACGATAAATTAAAATTACCTTGGTAGTAGAAATAATGTGTGTGCATTACCCATACATGAACAAAATCTTTCAAACTTAAATGTTGTTTTTAACCAGTTTTTCTGAATTTTAGATTTTTAAAATCACCATGATAGTTTCACATCACATCAGTTATTAAATATCTTGATTAGACCGGGGTTCGAGCCTGTCACCACCAAATATGGAGGATGCGGAAAGATCAGGGAATGACCATTGCATATCCCGGAGCAATATGGCCTTAGTTTCTAATGCTCCTAAAAACCAAACAAACAAACAAACAGTTATTAAATATCGAGGGAGTTAAGTTTTACCAAAGTATGGCAATTTTGCATAATCTAGCCAGTAATGTATGACATACTGATTTATTTTAACAGATATAAGATAATTCGCTTAATTTTAGCAATCGATTCTGGCCTCGATTTTCTTGTGATAAACGTAATCAGACTTCTACCTCTTTTTCTTAGGTTCAAATTCCGATGCTACAATTTGCAATTTGAAGAGAGCACAATAGCATTTTTGGTGAGGAGTTTTGTAGCCTGTGCCAAGGTTTTATGAGTATTAACTGACCATGAGATGTTCTCAGTGTTGTACCTCTATCCTCCAAACAAACAGCCCCTCGAGAGTAGGAGGGTGCGGCCCGCAACCCTTGCAGTAGGAAAAGTTTTCGAAATACATTTTGCTACAGAGGATAGTATGTGTCTTTGCAAAGACATTATTGGACTTCTGAAAGAACTAGGTGTCGTGCATATCAGATGAATGATGTTTTATTCATAGATGCTTCACAAATAAGTTTAAAAGCAGTTTTGCTTCATAATGGCAACGAATTTCCATCAGTTCCTCTGTTTCCTACAGTTGAACTTAAAGAAAGTCATGAGAGCATGTCTAAGGTTGTACATGTTATAAAATACCAGGATTATGGTTGGAACATATGCAGTGATCGTAAGGTTATTGGTTTGAAGGGGGGATTTACAAAATATTGTTGTTTTTTGTGTTTGTAGACAGCCGTGCGACAGAAGAACATTGTTGTACATAGGGGCTCACATCTGGTGAGTATGGGCTTGGCACACCCAGGGTCCTGAGCTGGATATCATCATTCTTCTCTTTCTTGGCGATTCCCTTCTACTTCTCTCTCTCAGGGTGACTCAGAATTTTTTTTTTTTTTTTTTGGCTGGTGTGTGTGCAGCATAAGCCTCAGGCTCCCTTGCACCATATGTCTAATAATAATAATAACATTGGGCCACGCAGGACGAGTTTATACCAGGACAGTGTAATGTAAAATATATTCCTTTAGTGCAATCAAACAAGGTTCTTCTCCCACTCTGCTGCACATCAAACTTGGATTGATGAAATATTTCGTGAAAGGACTAGATAAAGAACGTAACAGATTTGCATACTTGAAGTGTTTCCTAATTTAACATATGCCAAACTTAAGGAAGAAATTTTCAAAAGACCCCAAATTAGGAAACTCCTGAAAGACAATGTATTTGAAACCCAATTAAAGGAGGTTGAATTGGCAGCTTGGGAATCATTTAAAGCGGTAGTATATGGTTTTTGAGTAATAGGAAAGAAGAAAATATGACACGTCAGTGTCTAATTTACTCGAGTGCTACAAAAGCATGGGCTGTCGATTGTCGTTAAATTTATTTTCTGCATTCCCATCTAGAATTTTTTTCCCGAAAATCTGAGAGAGATATGAGTGATGAAGAACGGGAGTGGTTTCATCAAGATATTTCCATGATGGAAAAGCAGTATCAAGGTTGCTGGGATCCTGTAATGATGGGGGGGATTACTGCTAGTTCTTTGTGAGGGAGAGTAAGCAGGAATATGAGAAAATCCCTTAGTAGCAAACAATTTTAAGGACAATTACTGGTATGCTGGTTATATATTACTGAAATATAACTATTTTGCTATGATTTATCATATTTTTTCCGAAGTCAAATTATATGTATATTTTAACATTTAAACGTTGGTACATCTTTTGATGTTGACATGATAGAGGCTTTTTTATAGTGGTTGCTGGAATCAGCCAGCACGGTTATTTCCTACAGAATCATCGTTCTTCTCTTTCTTGTTGATTTTCTCTCTCTCTCTCTCTCTCTCTCTCTCTCTCTCTCAGGGTAATTCAGAAATTTTTTTTTTGGCTGGTGCAGCATAAGCCTCAGGCTTCCTTGTACCATATTGGCTAATAATAATAATATTTTCATTGCAGAGGTATAACAAAAAATATGTTTGTTTGTTATTTGGTTTTTAGGAGCATTAGCAACTAAGGCCATATTGCTCCAGGGATATGCAGTGGTCATTCCCTGACCTTTCTGCATCCTCCGTATTTTGGTGGGCATGGGCTCGAACCCTGGTCTAATCAAGAAGCAGTGTGCTACACACTGCTGCTCCTGCCCACGGAGGCGCCTACAAAAAATAGTTTTTGTTGGCTAGTGTAATTGTTGTCTATGGAGAAGGCGGTCTTTAACAAGGGAGAGCGGTGTTTATTCCGAACTAAGCAGGCGACAAGTTAGTTGTCATTCATTGCTTTGAAAACAAACTTTTTAATCTTTATGTTAATTAAATGTTTGCTGCTTTCTGAAGAGATGGAGAGCATCATCCAGTCTTATTGTTTGCGTTGCCCTGAAAAAAAAAATAAAAAAAAAAAACGCAGAACAAAATTTGCTTGGTGACTCACATCACTACTTGTGATGGCCTTATTCACTTGCTTTTCTAAGTATGGACAGTATAGCTGTTTAATATCTTAGTGAGAAAACAGTCACTGTAATTACTGTATTAAAGGTATCCTAACAAAGCTACTGAGAGTTTCGTTCGTGATAATCGCTTTCATCCCGTTCAAAAATATAATCGGCCGAGGATGCAGTGCAGGTTGGTTCACAAAACCGGAAAAAGAAAAAAACCAAACTAAATTTGACTTGTCTCCTGTTTTGAATTTGCCAGATAAACTGACATGCATTACACGCCAGAAGATTATTATACAGACTCTGCATTCTGGGTATATTATATATTTCTTCTGTCTCTCAAAAGTGAACCCCTATCCTTCCCCACTTTAATTTTAAAGCTACTGAAAGTAGTACAGTATTTCGATAGTAGCTGAAGACTTTCCTGCGGCCACAAAGCAGTTGGAAACATTGTTGATCACGTGAAAGGAGATGGGGGGGGGTTCAAAAAAAAATTTACTTGTAAACAATATCTCGTGTGTTATTTTGTTTCTGCTTATTCTCCCCCCCCCCATGTTATTGTTTGTTTATTTTTTAATGTAATATTACTGGAGCGAGTTGGTAGATGATCGCTTGGGTAACTTCATGATACCAAGTTTCTCTTGTTTGCAAATTTTGATCAATGGCTAAAAGGATAAATAACAGTAAAATAATGTAGTAAATAAGTAATCACTTAGGACCGGTATTTTGACATTTAATGTTTGGATTAAATTTATTACCCAAAAACTGACAACCTCTATGTCCCCAGTTAGCATTAGTAGTAGCAAATGATGGGTGGGGTGGGGTGGTGTTTATTATTTGTTTTCTTGTTTCTATATTTCTATTTTATTTATTATTAAGCTCCCTTATCTGAAAAATCCCCTTTCTTATTTATTATTATTTATATTCTTACTATACCCCACTTTGCATCTGACTTTATCTCTCAGAAGTAACTGGCTCTAGGGAATAGCAGTGGTTATGTCCCCCCTCTTTGTTTGTTCAGACTGGTTGTTAGAATGACAAACACAGTTTCTCTACAATATATACAATTAATTTATTATACATATTTTACAAAGAAAAAAAGAAATCTAGCAAATCATTACACATTATTCACTTGATATTAGTACATGGCATGGACTACGATCCTGATCATTAGGCCTTCCTATACATCATCTTCTTCTTGCCATTGGGCCAGTAACACTCTCTTGCATTTATATATATATTTTTTTTTTCAATTAAAGTTCATTAAAACAATCACATTTATTTCTACAGTTATTACACATATCTTTCCTTTAATCCTTTGCTAATACAATTCTCTTCTTCTTAAGCTAACTGTCCAAATGATAAGTTTCTCTGGACAAATCTCACCTTAACATTAATAAAGCTACCATTTAAATTTTAATGGTTCTGTCTCACCTTTGGATTTTCAAGGAAAATCTTGGCTATCTGCGGTTAGCAGTGCCACTCCTCTACTTCTGGGACGTTATATATGTTAACATAACTCTGTCAGCTCTATTGATTAACCCTTCCAAAAAGTTGTTATTCTACATTCATTAAAGTTAGGCAGATGAAACGTAACTATGAACTATCCTTTTATTAATCAATCCATATGATATTTCTGCACTTATCTATAGAATAAGTATTGAATTAACTACATGTATCCCAAAAGAATTCCCTTTAACCATTATCTATCTTTAGCTACAGTCTTTTGTATTACCTAATGGTACGCATGCTGTTAAACACTTACTTCTGGTGAGCTGAATTCCTCAGCTAATACAAGGATTGTTCTTTGACTTTCTGCTCTGCATCGGGGTCCACCATCAGTCTGAGATCGCTCTTCTTCAGCTTCGAAACTGCTAACATCTGTCAGGGATACTCTTCGCTTCGCTGATCATTCCTTGTGTCATATCTTTCTTCGCGGTTCCAGATCATTCAGTAGGAGTCTCTTCCCTTTACTTTATTTCTCTCTGTAGGCTGCAGGACAGTCCAGTGTTCTTCTGTAAGCATTATCTCTCGCCATCCTCCTTCTAAATATCTCTCTGTGGATGCTTTCGGACTTCTGTGTTCCATCTCGAGAAAGTTCCCTTTGCTGTAACCTATCTATACTTTACTTAAACTATCAGAACTTAGTCAACTCACCATAACTGGTTCTACTGGTGGATCATTCCGGGGACTGTTTCCCGAGCCTACTCTCCGAAAAAAAACTTTCATCACCCCCTTTCTCGCGCGCTCTTTCCTTTTTATTCCCCGAAATTTTGTACTGCCCTTCCTTTTCTCAACCAATCATTTCTATCTCCCCATCATCATCTCCATTCTCATTTGCCTATTGCACGTGACGTGCAATAGGCAAGAAGTCGAGCTCCTTCCGGTGTAGGGAGGGCTTCCGGTTTCCAGAAATTTCTCGAACTTTCTTTGTACATCCGGAAGCTCAGAATCTTTCCAGAACCATCCAGAAAACATCTGCATCCATTTACTTGATTAGTCTCGCCTTATCATCTTAAACATCTGCATCCATTTACTTGATTAGTCTCGCCTTATTATAAAATGACCACCCCCGCTCTGCTTACAGTAAACAAGAACCGCTCCCCACTGGTACCCCTATTGTAGTCTCTTGAGCAATCCATCCCTTGCCACTCTATCAATTGACCCCCCCACTGTTCCGTCTCGCTATCTTCGCTTGCTCTTTCAGGTAGTGGGCGCTGATCCTATATCTCTTTCTAATGTTTATTTTCATGGTATATTTGCTCTTACATTAAATATGGCCTCCACTTAATTTAATTCCATTAGCGTGAGATCCACTATCTTAAACGATATTTGTGATTTGTAATGTGTAATACTGACCAGAAGCTTCGCTTAGAATTAATCTTCAAGTTTGGGGAACGCCAATCCCGTCATTGTTATAATAAAATTTATATATTTCTCTTTCTTTGATTTGTAAGATATTGTATCTTACAGATGCAAGATGGCAAGCTTTACAGCATCAGCAAAAATAATAATAAAAAAACTAATTTCACCTATCCATCCCCTTCAATAGTTTGTTTAGTTCTTCCTTGACTATTCAAACTATCAACTTCCACAACAACAGATGGAAGTTTGTTTTAGCAGTCAACAACCACTGGCTAAAGGCTAACTTCCGCACATCAATTCTGCAACTGTTCTTCCTCAGTTTGAATTTGTGCTCCCCTCGTGTGTAGTCTGAGCAAGAGGGATAATCCCATCAGTATTGAGCTTGCTCAATCCATTCAAAGCCATAAACACATCAATCAGATCACCTTGCAGGTGTCTAGCCCTTAGAGTTTGCCAGATTTTGCACCTTACACTTGTATGCCAGTTTTGTATATTTTTGAATGAGCAAGTTCAGTGTATTTTTACAAGATTTTTATGTTACAAGTCTAAATTGGATTTTAATCAAATAACACAAGGAAAGGTGTGCCTAAGTTTAAGGGTGGTTTTGGACTCAAGAATGTCATTTAAAATATTAAATGCAATATTAAATAAAAACTTAAAATTACATTTTAAGTGTTCTTAAAGATTGGTTCTCTGAATAAATCATATTTTCAAAAGATATAAATCCTGGAATAATTATCTCTATTACCAGTTTTTTAATTGGATCATGGTGGTATCAATTTTTTTCCCCCCCATATTGTTTATTATTATTTTTGCTGACTTTAAATCTCTTATCACTATATCTTGATTTTAATTTTAACCTTTTTTTTTTTTTTTTAAGAGTTTTATGTTTTGTATGATACATAAAAATATGACAAACAAAATTCTTTTTTAATTAATTAAAGGATTTACATTATTATGATTTATACAGTAATATTTGTACTGGGATTGTTTTCATTTCTGCTTGCTGTTGTTTAAAGATTTTTTTTATTATTATTGTGAATTGTCAAGTTGGATGAAATTTTTTTTGTAAATATTACTGTCAGTTACCAAAATTGGAAAAGGAATTCTGCAAGATAGATTTGATTAATAATAATTAAATTTGAAATCTGTGTATCTATATTTTGAAAAATTTTCGATAATTGTTATAATGTTTTTAAATTTGAAGAGTGACCACTGGAGTGTTAAGCTTGATATAAATAAGTTTTTTTTTTTTTTTTTCAACTTCAAACATCAAATTTATTAATATTGATAAATTGACTAAAATAGTCTTTGTAAGCTCAGCTACAAACTCTTCATGAGAAGAGTCACTGTTGGGTGACTTATCTCATGTTTAATGCAAACTGCATTGTATGCCAACCATGCAGTATGCTGTTTGATTTTGAATTTAATATCTAATAGGTGGTTTCTTCATGCTTTCTGTGTTTATGCTATTGTATACATGTCTACTTTTGTCTAAAGTATTTTGGTTTTATTCTCATAATTATTTACGCTTAATAGGAATGTGCAGATTTCTTTTGGATTGATTTTTTATTTATTTATTATTATTTTTTTGTAATGTTTTTTTTCCCTTCCTATTCGTCAGTATCAGACTCCAACTCCAGATTAAAATAATTATAATAGTCATCCATTTCATATGGGGAGGAGCTCAGAAGCAGTTTGCAGCTCTTTGGATGGGTAATATTTGGCCATTATCCCAATAAAAGATGACACTAATGAAAAATGGTCTAGGTTAGCTAGTGTTTGTGTAGTAGATGAAATTTTGAAGCATTATAGCATGCTTATCTTAATTGTTTTGTCTGTATATAATTCAAGCATCTTTCAGCCATGCCAAAAAAAAAAAAAAATTGGAATAAAATTCAGATAATCTACGTGGATCAGGGGATGCCTAGGTGAAAGGAGACAGTGGTGATTAAAGGTCTTTCTTCAGAGTGGACTATTGTGGCAAGTGTGGTTCTTCAGAGTTCACTCTTGTTTCTCAGTATCAATGAGGTTCTTCACGGGGAATGCTGTTAGTTTGATAATGATTTAAAGGTGAATATGATGCTTAACAGTTGGGACTGGGCTCTGCGAGGAAATTTTAGAATGTTAATATTTTTTTTCTAAAACTATAAAATTGAATCAGAATATGCTGTGCATAAAAATGAAAAGTAAATATGGCCTTTTCTGAGTGACCTTGGACTGTCAATGTATGTGTTATATGTTTAAAGATCTGGTGCTAGTGACTGTTTCTATTTTTAGTGTATTATTTTATTACAGGTCCAATATGTTTTTGCTTTCTGAGGTGGGCTCCAAATGTCTAAAACGTATGGGAACCCCTGAATTACCCCATCCACTTAATCTGAAAGATAGCAAATGAAATTTAATCGTACTAAATGTAAGGAGACAGATTTTACAGAATTTAAGGGTTGATATAAGCAGATATGTTTCCCTTGCAGTGTTAGCAGGCAGCTCGGAAGACTAAGTACTGCGAGTGATCAAGAGTATCTTTGCCAGCAGGGAGAAGGATGTTGTTCCTCTTTATAAAACATTGGTGTGATGTGAGTTGTCTTACTGTATTTAAGTCTGGAGGCCTCACCTAAAAAAAAATAACTAGTAGAGAAAGAGAATCCAAAGAAGATCAAGTAGATCGGTTGGTAATGCTAAATTGTCTCTGTTGTACAAAATTAAACTGAAATTTTTAACTGGACATTTTGGTTGAAAATTCTTTAATTTTATACAGTGCCAGAAAATAAAACTTGGTTTGCCTATAGACTGTATCAATCTTATATCTTGAAGCAAATTACCAAAAGTTATCCTTAGGCTAACACTGTGAGTAAGCAGCACTTTTCCAAATGCTTAGAAGTATTCAGGCTCTTGCAAGTCCAAAGCTCTAATCTTAAAAAAAAACAAAAAAACTTAAATCTTTGATTTATAAAAGAATTCTATTAATTTTACTGTGTATACAATATGTCATTCTCTTTAACTATGATTTTCAAATTTGTCAATATTGTTAATGTGACATTAATTACCTAAACATTGGCCAGTGAACTTTTTTTTTTTTTTTTTTTTTCTTCTTATAATGGCAAGAATAAGTTAAACTTATTGGTATTGAACTGTTTTCATAATGACATTAGGTATACTGTCCTATTCTATAGCATAGTATACCTAATAAAATTAGACTACAGGTGTTTTTCCTTTAACTGAATTTAATTTTTTTTCTCCTTTAAAGGTGACACCATCTATACATCCCAACTATTGTTACTTCAGTATTCAGATAACCATTATGAACAGGCAAGAAATATTTGCAAAAGCTCTTTGGCGATCAGCTGATGCTGTCTGCTTTGATGTGGACTCAACAGTCTGCATGGATGAAGCAATTGATGAATTGGCCAAATTTGCAGGCAAAGAAAAAGAAGTGGCTGATTTGTAAGTGGTTTAATTCTTTTTTTCTCATTAATGTTACGAGGTAGGCTGTAATAACAGCTTACTGAATTGCAATTGCCTGAGAAGTAAATTACCAAAAACAGCTTGAACAATCCATTTAAATATCATAAATAAGATTATGTAAATATAATATTAAGGCAAGGTAGCATATGGCCCATACTGTGTATTTAAAAAAAAAAAAAAAAACAATTTTTTAGGCTTGTTTCATATACATGCTAAGTACATGTTGTCTTCACCATGTCCATCTATCTGTGTAACAGTGGGACTCCCAGTAAATGAATTTTCATGAAATTTCTATATTTGGGCTTGTTAAATGTTTGTCAAATCAAACCAAATTTCATTAAATCAGACAAATAGAAATTTAGTAATTATTATTTCTTATTTCCATAAAATTTGTATGGATCTATTATTAGCTTTAAACAGTCTGTGCACACTTCATGTGTATCGTTATGCAATACTCATGAATGTGATGTTGCTTGTTAAGATATATATATCTTAACAGAGAGACAGTTTTCACCCATAACTCGTGTTTGTTTTTTGTGAAGCGTACAGAGCACTGTAAAGGCCAGAATGTGCATAAAAGTGTGGTTTGTGACAGTATGGTGTTGGGTTATGTTGTTCTGGCGATTTAGCTGCAGGGCCCACATTCACACATCACCTTGTGGAGGTAGGCCAGGCAGCAATTGAACTCTGGCTAGTCCTGCAAGAGTCCCCACATAGGTAGTGGGAGATTCCACATTGCCAGACAGAGCGATGTCAATAAGAAAAGGAGTGTCAACAGGGGAATGAAGCTGCGGAGAATGATTCTGGCAAGCATGTGAGAATTCAACCAAGGAGATGTTGTGGGTGTGTGAGTTATCATTCCTAGGTTATAGCAATTGTAGAGCAGTTGTTATAGTCTCGAATACCTTGATGACTACCTGAGCAAAGGTAGAAAAGGTGAGGTAGTTATCCTGATCAAGCAGGAATTCATGATCAGAGACTTTTTTAAAAAAAAAAAAAAAAAAAAAAGTAATATGGGAGTAGAGGAATAAATATTATATAAGGTGTGGTTATTAAATAATGAGACTGCACATGTAGCCACTATGCACCAAATGCCACCTGTGAAACAAAGGTGCAGCATTTGACCTTGAACCTTTCCCTAATTGTCTGCCAAGTCATGTTCCAACACACTCATTGCCTTGTAGTGAGACAGGTTTTCATAACATTGTGTTTTTGCAGTTTGCTGGAAAAATAACAGACAAAAGAACTGAACAATGAATCAACCTCAGATTTTTAACAAAGCTGAAAAAAAAACACCAACTGAAAGTTATGAGTTATGTCAAGTGTATGGGGAATATACTATATCAAGAGATCATGTATTTGAATGGAATAAAAGATTTGTAGAAGGAAGAGAGAATGTGGAACATGACAAATGACCATGCAGTCTATTATCAAATGTTGACTAGATAAGGATATTGAATAGAGGTGATCATTTAACCATTAAAATGGCTGCATCAGTCAATATGGACAAAAAAAAAATAATAAGACCAGATTTTAACTGAAAATTTAGGCATGAGAAAATTAGCATTAGCAAAGGCACATGATGCAAGAAAGCAAGCTTATATAGCATCAGCCAAAAAAAAAAAAAAACCACCCTTATTTCACCCATCCACTTGCTCCAAATTTTTGTCAAGTTCTGCCTTGAATCTATTTAAGCTATCAACTTCTACAATGACAGATGGAAGTTTGTTCCAGCAATCAACCACCCACTGGCTAAAGGCAAACTTCCGCACATCTATCCTACAACTCTTTCCTCAATTTGAATTTATGCCCTCTCAGGTGATTATTCTGAGCAAGTGGAAGAATCCCATCAGCATTGAGCATGCTCAAACCATTCAAGGCTTTATACACCTCAATCACATCACCTCGCAGGTGCCTAGTCTCCAGACACTGTAATTTGCAAAACTTAAGCCTTTCTTTGTAAGAGCAACCCTTTGTTCCCTTCACTAATCTTGTTGCCCTTCTCTGTACTCGTTCCAACAGCTCTACATCCTTCTTAAAATGAGGCCTCCAGACCTGTATACAGTACTCAAGGTGTGGCCTGACCATTGCCTTATACAAGGGGATAATCACCTTGACACAGAATTGTAGTATGTAACTACAATTCTGTGTCAACAGAATTGTAGTTACATACTACAATTCAGTGTCAAGATTGTGGAAAAAATTTTGAATGGAGATCTGAGAAGACTAAGTTTGTAAAGCTGTTTTGAAAAAATTTAAGAACATCAGACTTTCTGAGTACTGTAATTACTTGTAATGGAAGTTGGCTATTTCAGTGCAAGCCGGAAAGACTAAAAGACAGCCAATGCAATGGAAGACAAAACAATCCCCCAGACCCAAAATGTAAAAATCAAAAATTTGATAGTATGAACCAGAGCTATAATGTTCAGTGCATTCTACGTTGATATCAATATTTGTAAAAGAATAAGAGAAGTTTACCTCAATATGATACGTAGAACGCTTCCGTATGATACTCTCCAGAATTAAAACGAAAACAATTAAAAAAAAAAAATCGAAAATCTTACATTACAGTAAGAAATAATTAACAATAATTAAAAATCAAATGAACACAATTAAAAAACAATTTAACGCAATTAAAAATTAACTAAAAATTAGTATAACGAAAAAATTGCAAAAAGATTTTCCTTCCTGAAGCTGACAATGCTTTTTGACTGTGTATTGTGATCACAGGAATAAAAATTACTGATTAGGGGCGAACATGGAACTTAAATAGGGATTATTTGTCTTCACGCATGCATGTAAAGGACCACAAGTCAGAGATTAGATATGGCCGGGGAACACGAACAGAATTCTCCTGCAATTAAGTCTCATATAATTACGTTGGACACTAAGTATTTTGGCCTCGTTAAAATAAAAAAGTGTTTTTCATTAACAGCATGAAAGGCTAATTCTGACGCTGCCGAATGAGAAGCACAAACTGAGGCCGCGTGTTGATAAACACACAAATTCAGAGGAAACCACATAAAACCCTGATAAGACGAGTCGCAATCACTGCAAGAAATGTTGTATAGTAATTTAGTCATTTATTTGTGTTGCAAATTAGGAAAGGACTGAGCGATTGTTCAGTATAGTGTGTAATTTCTGTATTGGCCTGGTTACAATTTTAAATTTGGTATCTTTAAAGAATTGGTTAAGTTGTTTGTGCCACTGTTCAATATATGGGACAGAAATAGTTATTTTTTGATATTACTATTGTTAGTTGGTATATATATATTTTTTTATATTCTATTCTTAGCTTGTACCGTAATTCTGTCTATTTTAGCAAGTGGGTAACCCTTGTTTAAGAATCTGCTGGTTAATATTTGTATTTCTGAATCAAGCAGATTCCGTCGTTGAATATTTATAAGCATTGAGAAATTGATTAAAGATAATCTTTTTTAGGTGAATGGGTGATAGCTGTTATAATGCAGAAGCATACCGGTGTTTGTAGGTTTCAGTAGGTGTTAAACTGGATTTTATTTGTCCCAAGTAAGCATGAAATTTAGAAAGTTTAATGAGAGTATCCGTATTCTCCCTCTCCAGTGTAAATTTGAGTATAGAATGAATATTATTAAACAAATGTAAAATGTCTTGGATAGTGCTACTATTGGTAATGATGAGAACATAGTCTAAATACCTTCCATAGTATGTGATATGGGGTAGAAAAGGCATCAAATGTACGCGTTCAATCATTGAGAGACAGATCTCCAATATTAGGCCGCTCAGGCTTAATCCCATTGGCGAACCAAAAATTTGTTTGTATGCTTTGTCTCGAAAGGTGATTATAGTTGGCTTCAACTAAGAGTTTAAGTGAAAAATTTCTTTAATAGGAAGCTTCATATAATTAATCGGTATCAAGTTTTTATTTAACATATCCCAAAGAATATCTAATGTGTATTCAACGTTTATATTCGTATATAACGAGGTAACATCTAATGAGAATAAATTAGCATTACCGCCAAGCCTACAGTCCTTAAGGTTGTTAAATACTGTATCGTAGTTCTTAATCCCAAATTGTATCGCCCATCTAAAGGGTTTTATAATGCTATAGACATTGTGTGGCCAAGGACGAAGATGCTGAGTTTCTGTAGGAAACAATAGGCCGAATAGGAAATCCGGTCTTATGTTGTTTTACCTGACCGAAAAGTGCAGGAATATTTTATGTTCTGCCAGGTCTACTTCAAGATAAGTGGAGGTATCTGATACAACTGACTAACTTATTAATATAATCAGATTTATTGAGTATTACCACTGTATCTCCTTTATTAGCTCTCTGAATAATAATGTCTTTATTTTCCCAAAGCTCACATAAAGCTGAACTGTCATGAGTATTCAATTTAGGAAGTCTGGTTTCTTTTATGCTATTCACCACCTGAATAAATAAATCTTTTTGTGGAACATTACGAAGTCCAAATTCAATATCAGTTATGCACTATTTTTTATGTAGTTTTCGAGGTGGTAAATTATAATTTAATCCTTTGGATAAAAGCGAAATCTGGTCCTGCGAAAGCATATACGAGGAAATAGTTGTAACCTGTTGATATGTCGGTCCTTTGAATGTTGGATGAGGGGGGGGTCGCGAACTAGCTGAAGTATTCTGCGGTAGACCGTTGTGGAACATTGCGACCAAATGCATAAGAGTTGTGTGAAGACACTCCCCACATACGCACAACGGTCTACCGCAGAATACTTCAACTAGCTCTTTCTCTCTCTCTCTCTCTGTGTTCACCAATTTCTTGCACCCTACTTACAAGACTTAGGCCCTTGTGACTGTATTTCTCTGTTCTAAATTGAAAAGTGTACTTAGGGAATCCATCTACAGTCCATTGAAGACATTTAGGAAAAAAAGGATTCAAGTTTTAAAAGGGCTTGCAGATGGAGACTTCCAGAAATGTTTCTGTGGTTTGAAGAAATGTATGGAAGTGTGCATGTGTGCGTGCAAGCCCAATGCATTTATTTTGAAGGGGATAAGCTATAATCTAAAGCTTACCTTATTTATAGTTAAGAATTATCTATAAGAATATTTCATTATATGTATTTTGTTTCATCAGTCTTATTATTTAATAGCCACATCTCATACAGTTGTTATTAAACTAAGTGGCTAATAATTTAGTGAATGTAAACCTATAGTTTTATTTGTATAAAGTTGTAATCTTAGTAATTAATTGACAAGAAGATAATTATATTTACTTTTCATTTCTATTAATTACATAAAAATGAAAAAATTTTAAAAATTAATTTCATCAAAAAAAGGTAATGTACTTCATATGTTAATGAATTTTTTTAATATGTGAAATATTACATATAACCAGGGGCAGCTCATCCATAGGCACTGCAGCAGCCCCAGCTATTTAAATCTAGATATATAGTGAACCGAGTTATATGAAATTTTGAAATTATATGAAACGATGCAACGCAATGAATATTTTTATTAACAAGACCCGCATATAGTATGCACATCCTCTATTTCCAGTAATCATTTCAATAACAAATGAATAAAAACACGAAATCGTTTCCTACTTTGAAGTTGAATTAACCGTGGGCCTCACTGTGTGCCAGGCAGTGACACATTTTGCATTCCAGTGAATATCTGGAAGTTGGTTGCCATTGGCAACCAGCATATTGGCAACTTACCAACGTACATTTTTTTATAGGTGAAACGAATCAGTCACTGTAAAGTGTGCAGTGCGGATTTCATCATTGACCATGATGGATGTGTCGGTGTCTTTTTGTTATTCTCCCGAATTCCCATCAAGTAACTAAATAATATCAGTGTTAAGTCAATACTCGCCATTCAACAGTGTAACTATGTGATTACAGCTTAATTGCGAATTGAGCTTGAACTTGGTAAGTTGAAGTTATATAATGAGGTGATGTGTAAGTAAAACATTATTTCTACAACACACGATTTTGTGAAATTTGATTTGATCATGGCCTCCATGCTTCCCCGTGAAGTAAATCGCGTGACAGTGAATAAACTTCAACAACTTAGTTTTTCACAATTATCTCTCCAAGAAAAAAATGCGATTAAAAAAGAAAGCCGCCGCACACCAAAGATTCAAATTTCTCAGTGGGGAATAAGTAATAATAAGAAATATATTTGCAGTTTTAAAACTGAATGGAACCAAAGGAACGTTGGCTTTGTGGTTGTGAAGTTAAAAATGCATTGTTTTGTTTTCCGTGTTTACTGTTCAAAGGTGACTTAACGGACAAAATGTGGCTTTACAAACATAAGCAGAATGAAAGAAAAAAACTCTAATACATGAGAGTTCGAAGAAACATATTGGTAATGTGATTTCACTATCGCTTTTAGGAAGCATAGCTGTTAAAGAACAGCTTCGTGAGGCCTACAGACTTTTGATCTGCAAACATAACAGAAAAGTTACCAAGAATCATGAGGTATTATCTAAAATAATAGACTGCTTTAAATTTTGTGGACAGTTAGAAATTCCGCTACGTGGACAGCTTGAAATTCCTTTACGTGGACATGACGAAAAAGATGATTCTAAAAATCCAGGAGTATTCAGAGGATTAATAAATTTTTGCCTGTACATTAGATTCCAATTTAAAGAACCATTTAGAAAGTAATGCAGCATTTAAGGGCATTTCAAAAACTATTCAGAATGATATTCTTGACTGTTTGCTGCAAATATGCCGGGATGAAATAATAAGAGAAATTAAAGAAGCTTCATTCGTAGCTGTCATGGCTGATGACACAACAGATGTTTCAGAACATATACAAATGGTAATTGTTCTGAGATATGAACTGAATGGAGACATTTTTGAGTGTTTTTGGGGTTTTTTCACTCCGGAAAACCAAAAGGCAGACGGAATATCGAAGTGCATTCTAGATCAGTTAGACATAATCCTCGAAGGAAATACTCAAAAACTGGTTGCTCAGACATTTGATGGTGCAAGTGTGATGAAAGGCAAAAAAGGGGAGTTCAGGCTAAAATAAAAGAAGTGTACAAAAATGCACATTTTATTCACTGCTATGCACACCAACTGAATCTAATGATGAGAAATGTAGCAAGTAGTACCAGAGTTTCAAGAATATTCTTTTCGAACCTCATGTCGATACCAACATTTTTTTTTCTCGAGATCACCACAGCATTTCTCTGTTCTCAGAAAGCATATGGACAGCCGTGTTGCCCAACCTTCCCCTACAAGATGGAACTTCAATATATGCACTGTGAACAGTGTTTATGAAAATTTTGAAATCCTTAAAAAAGTTCATGGAGGAACTACAAGCGACATCAAATGCAGATAAGATGATTTCAGAAGCAACTGGAATTTTGCACATCTTGAGTAATGAAAAATTTAGAGTTCTGTTAGAACTTTTCCATCAGATAATGCCTGCCTGCCTCACTTGGAAGTTATTTTTAATCAAATGCAATCTCAAGAAATTGAGGCAGTTAAAATACATTAATATATATATATAGGAAACTTTAAGAATGCCATTCTAAAAATCAGGAATTCATTATACTGTGAAAGTCCTTCAAAAACACTCATGATTGAAGCAAAGGAAGTATGCGACTATATAAGTGTTGACATAGGTGAGAGATATTCTTTTACAAAGCAGTTAATTGCTGCTAAATTGTTTAACAAGGAGAACTTTGTTATTTTTTGTGCGAAAATGCCCATGGAAGAGGTACAGTAGACTACTGAGGCATATCCCATGATTGAAAGGGGAAAACTCCTTATGGAATTACAAGTTTTCTATAGCAGACATGATCTACACAATTATTGCAAATTAACTGACTTGCTGAAATTTATCTCAGAAAATAATCTAGCTGAAGTTCTTGGTGAACTTACAAAACTGATGAGTTCTTTTGACCATTCCGATGACTACTTCAGAGCCCGAACGCTGCCATTCGACATTAAAAAGAATAAAGACATTTTTAAGGAGCACTATGGATCAGGAAAGGCTAAATGCTCAAGCAATGCTTTCAATAGAGAAAAGCTTGGTCAACAGTACACCAAATTTGAATGAAAAAGTTATTAATCTATTTTCAACAAATAAAAACTGAAGAATGAATTTTGTTTTTAAATAAAAGTTCAAGTCTGTTAATGGTAAATGTCTAGTTAATGTTTTGTAGTATTTTTAACTTGCTTAGTATTATTGCAGTGTATGTCTACATATCTTATAACCAAGGCAATTGAATGTAACTTTAAAACGCAGCATTCACGAACAGCCACTATGCACATTATAGCCATAGTAGCTTATGCGCCTTTAAACTCCCATAACAACAACAACGAACAGCCACTGCATATAACACATTAAGATATGTGTGTTTGTATTTTCCTTGGTTCATTGGAAGTAATCTGAGTTTAGGTTAATATACTATAACCATATACATATTTTACAGATTAAAAAGTTATTTTTATTGTTCTTTATTTAATCGATTGGTGAATTAAACATTTTTTTTTTTGTCCATTCAAGATAGGATTAAACATATAACCAGCTGTCTAAAAACTTTCTGATACAACTATGTCATTCGCAAGTTCTATAAACATTCCATGGCATCATTTATATCACCAGTTGCCAAACCTTTGTACATACAAAACTAGTAAAAAGTTATTGTTCTTAATAATAATAATCAAATAATATTTCTTCTAAAATATAGATGCACGTATATGTATGCTCTTCCCAATATACAGTTGATTTTGCAAGCTGCGTTAATGCAATGTCACCCAGCATCTTATCTGCAACATTACAATCCATCATTCTATTAAGTTTAATGTTCTTTTTTTTTTACATTTCCCTTGTTCTACTTTTGTAGAAATAGAATTAATAATATAAATAAATAAAAAACCTTAAATTTTAAGTTTTTTTTTTTTTTATTTATTTATTTTTTTATTAATTTTATTTATAATGAAGTTCCAAGATTTGCTTTACTGCACCTGTTCAGGATGGTTGGAGCATAGCATGCTTTGTGCACAAAGTTTAAACTTCGAATCACTGTTTAGTGCCCATCAGATGCAAATGCCAAATGGCCTATACTGTTTTTTTTAACCATTTATTTTATTGGTGGTAATATTTTTATCATCATCAACCGTTTTCAATCCACTGCAGGATGAAGGCTTCTCCGGCAACTTTCCAGTTCCTTCTGTTTTGTGCAATGGCCATCCATCTTTGTTTTACAGGTTTTCTTCTAGCTCCTCTTGGGTACCATTCTGTTATTCTCTTAGCCCATCTGTCATCATGTCTTCGAGCTATGTGTACTGCCCAAGACCATTTTAGTTCTTTAGTTTTGATAAGAATGTCCTTTACTTGAGTTTGCTGCCTAATCCATGTGTTTCTCTTCTTATCTAACAATCTGATTCCCAGTATAATTCGTTCCATTCTTCTTTGTGTAGTGCTCAGCTTCTCTTCCATTCTTTTGGTGAGTGCTCAAATTTCACTTCCATAAGTCATGGTGGGTAATATACATTGGTTTGTTATTTTATGTTTCAGACAAATTGGGATATTGCTCCTCAGTATGTGACTATATTTCCTCAATGCTATCCATCCAAAATTTACTCTTCTCTCGACTTCCAGACATTTATTATTATTACAGCTGATGACTTGTCCCACATAAGTATATGACTCCACCTTTTCAATTACTGCTCCTTCAATCATTATATCCCTTTCTATGGCATACTTGTTCATCGTTACTTTTGTTTTAGCCATATTCATCTTTAGTCCAAAATCCTTACTAACTGTGCATAACTGATTAAGATTTTCCTCTAATTCTTTGGGATCATGGCTTATGACCACAATGTCATCTGCAAATCGTAAATGGTTTAGGTACTCTCCATGCACATTGACTTCTTTCTGCAACCAGTCTAATGTTCTAAAAGCTTCCTCAAGGGCAGCAGTAAACAACTTCAGAGATATTGTGACTCCTTGTCGAACTCCTTTCTCAATTTTAAATTTGCTACTGTCTTTGTCTAGTCTAATAAAGGAGGTAGCGTTCTCATATTTTCTTCAAAATCCTAATATATGGGGTATCTATGCCTTGTCTTTCCAGTGCCTGAAACATTGCCTTATGCTGTATGGAGTCAAATGTCTTTTCATAATCCACAAATGCCAGGCATCATGGTGTTTTATATTCATTTGCTTTCTCCATTAGCTGTGATATTACGTGAAGGTGATCCATAATTGAGCATCCTATCCTGAAGCCAGCGTGCTCTTTCGGTTGATTCTCATCAAGTATTCTTTCTAATCTGTTAGTAATGACCCTTGTGAACAACTTGTAGATGTGGGATAACAAGCTAATTGGTCTATAATTTCTAATATCTGATTTATCTCCTTTCTTATGCAGCAAAACTATGATTGCATTATTCTACTGCTTAGGCATCACACCTTTTCTAATGCATTTTGTGAAGAGTCTTGGCAATTTTGTGCCATGTCTCTTCCTCCCAGTTTTAACAACTCTACAGTAACTTCATCTTCCCCCGGGGCTTTCTGATTCTTAATTTTCTTCAATGCATGTTCTACCTCATCGGGAAGGATGAGTATCTCGTATGTGTTACTAATTTGTGATCCATCTTCCCCACTAGGCATCTCCATAGCCAGGTGGGAAGGAGCAGCAGTGCGTAGCACACGCTTCTTGATTAGACCGGTGTTAGAGCCCATCACCACCAAATACGGAGGATGCGGAAAAGTTCAGGGAATGACCACCGCATATCCCGGAGCAATATATGGACTTAGTTGCTAATGCTCCTAAAAACCAAAAAAAAAAAAAAAAACTTCCCCACTGCTGGCATCATTCCCTCACTCCTTGTATAATTCTCTATAGTAGTCTTCTGCTATTTGAATTATGCCTTCTCTGCTATTTATAAGTACACCATCGCTATTCATCAGTTTCAGTATCATTTGTCTTTCTGTATTACTCTTTGAGTAGACCAGGGTTCAAACCTCTGACTGCTAAATATGGTCGATCTGCCAACCCGCACTGGACCAGCGTGGCAGATTATGGTCCATTTCCCTCAGCATGAATTGTTGAGGAGGCTTTCATCCTGCAGTGGGTTGATAATGGCTGCAGTTTTTTTTTTATGCATGACTGAATGTTGCTTGAGCAGCATGTTTGTGTGCTATGCCTTGGTTGAAATGCTCGCACTTGGAAAACTAGTTCATCAGTGGTTGGTGCTACTCAGAGAAATAGGCTAATATCAAATTCAAATAATGTTCTTTTGCAGTTGCCCAGAATCAGATGAATATTCTTAACATTCAGTGTTTTGGAAAACCAGTATTGAAACATTGTATATATGTTTTTTTTTTTTTTTTAAATTAACCTTGAAAAAAAGATAACAATATGTTTGTAAATAGTATTAGTTATTATTTTTTCCCTTTCTTTGCTAGAACACAGCAAGCTATGAGAGGAAAAGCTACATTCAGGGAAGCTTTAGCTCAGCGTCTTGAACTTATTCAACCATCTGTAGGTATGATGCAGGATTATCTCCATGTTCACAAACCTCGCCTTACTCCTGGCATCAGGTAGTGTTATATAGAGTTTCAGATATTTACGTTCATATAGTTATTCTACCTCAATCTTTTCAGAATATATTATTTCTACTGTCATCTTTCTTTCTTCATTTTTAATTTATTTCCACATTAAAAAAATTTGGTTTTCTTACTTTGTTTTTTTGTAACTTGAGGCAAAACGTTTAAAAAATCTACTGCTTTAGAGAAAAGTGAACTTTCTATAATATAGAAAGTTCACCTTTCTTCCAGAATCAAGTCTTTTGTTTTTCAAATACAGACCTTTTTAAATTTATCAATATAGGCTCAGTGCTACTATTATGTGGCTGTGCTTATATTTTTAGTGCATCACTTGAATCACTTTTAGTGCATCATTTTTAGAAGATCACTTGGTATAAATTGTAGTTTTAGTTTAATTTTGTGTATTAGACTGTTTTAGTATATGTTAGCATTAATAGAGGCATATTATGCAAGAAAGCAAGCTTATGCAGCATCTGCAAAAAAAAAAAAAAAAAAAAAAACTTCAAATTTCACCCATCCATTCACTCCAAAAGTTTGTTTAGTTCTGCCTTGAATTTATTTAAGCTATCTACTCCCACAATGACATATGAAAGTTTGTTCTAGCAATCAATCACCCTCCAGCTAAAGGCAAATTTCCACACATCTATTCTACAACTGTCTTTGCTCCATTTGAATTTATGCCTCCTTGGGTGCATAATCTGAGGAAGAATCTCATCAGCTTTGAGCTTGCTTAAACCATTCAAGGCCTTATACACCTCAATCAAATTAACTTGCATAGTCTCCAGATGCAATTTGCAGCATTTAAGCTCTGTCTTGGTAAGAGCAACCCTCACCAATCTCGTTGCCCTTCTCTGTACTCATTCCAGCAGTTATACATCCTTCCTAAAATGAGGCCTCCAGACCCGTATGCAGTACTCAAGATTTGACCTGACCATTGCCTTATACAAGGGGATAATTTCCTCCTCACCCTGCTAGCAAAATTTTTGTATGTTAGCTCTGCTAGCAAAATTCCTGTAATGTGCACTTGTAGTTTTTCTGAAATGTTATAGGTTAATGCTCTTAATTGTTTGTACCGGATAAAAAGCAAAGCAACTGGAAATGTACTATCTACTCAAGAATTAAATTGTTTTCTCTAAACCTGTCATGTGTTGAATAATAGAATTAAAAAAAATTCAGTAAAATCAGAAAGTGTAATGCTGTAACATGTTTTTGCAACTTTGTTTCCTGCTATATTCTCATTGAAAAGCCAAGATATGTAAATATATTCAAGTTGGGGTTCATAAAAAGTAGCAACTTTATTTACAATCCGGCAAGATATTTTATTTACATGGTATTAGAAACACATGATGAAAAAAATTCTAAGAATAATTTTATATGTAAAACAAAAATGAATATAAACTGTGAAAATCATATAGAATGCAAAGAATGATTTTTTTAGACAATACATTTTAATTAATGTGCTGCCCATAATGGACATCTAATTATATTTAGATGTCCTTCTATAGTTGTAATATCTTTTTTGAAGAAATTGAATTTTACTGTTGTTGTTTTGTAGTTTCATAATGTTGTTCTTCATTTCTCTTAAGCATAAAATATTTTGAAAATTCCTTATCAGATAACAACTTTAACAAGAGTACAGAGAAAACTTCTGGATTCATGTAATTTACCTTTTTTCTTCACTTTTCTGATTCACTTCCTCATCACCTACCAGTCTTTCACATTTTAATTACTGTTGCTATTTCTCCATTTCAATATCCAGCCTTATCTTTTGCTTTAGCTATGTTCTTACATATTAAATAATACCCTTTTTGTCACTTGTTGTACAACAGTTTTACACTTCTTTTTTTATTCCATCTAAATCAATAATTGCCATCACATAATAGCTTTTTCTGTTATATTCTGCTTTACTTCATTCTGTTTGCAGCCCAGTTGCAAATAGAACTTATGTTATAATTTTTAATATTGGCTCCTGCTATCTTTTCTCCTGTTGTGTTCTGATCACTGTCAGAATTGAAAAAAAAAAAAAAAAAAAAAAAAAAAAGAGAAGAAACCCAAACACCCTTTGTTCTCTTAAATACAGACATTTACAGTAGTGCGAGGTACAAGAAAGCACATGATATCGTCATCATTGCTTGATAGCCTTTCAGCAGAAGGCTGTGCAAGTTCATTATCTAACAATTCTTTAATGCTTTCATTTGCATTTACTCTTTCATTTAGAATGGTTTTTTTTTTTTTTTTTTTTTTAAGTGACTGTGTGATTAGAAACCATCTGAAAAAGTTCAGAGTTGTGCCATCTCCATTCTGCATAAATAAAATTATAAATAAATAAAAAAAAATCAATTATGGAAGGTTTGAATTGGTGAGGCTTCAGTAGTTGAATATATATTCCCCCCCCCATAAGTATAATGTTATTATAGGATATGTTGTTCCGGGTCCCCTGTTTCACAGTCATGAATAGTTTCCTATTCATAGTGATGTCCCTCCTCCCAGACATGAAAAGGTTTGTGTTAATTATGCTGCTTTTTGAGACCTATTAACACACTCTGGTAAATTGGTTGAGACCTTGCTTTCAAAAACAGATAATGCTGCTGCAGATTTCTTTATTCCCTAGCCTAACAGCTTTTAATCTGTAGTTTTTTGTGGATCTCCCTCAGCCCCAAGGATATTGATTCACTATTTAAGGCTTTAGTATTCCCATGCTTATTGATGATATTGTTCATATTTTAAATTGATTAGACAATTTAACTTTGAAGTTTTGGATTTTGCACACCATAAAATATGCTTTTGTGAAATTTCTATTATTACTTGATTAATTGGTGTTAATCCCATAACATTTTCACTAAATTTTTAGTTGTCAGTTTATTAGGTTGGGTGCAGACGGGATAGGTGACACTGCTGAATTTGCATTCTTCTTGGAGATATGGCTCCAAGTTAAGAAATTCAGCCTTGGTACCTTTGTTTTTAATTCTTTAATTTCACATATAATGGTATGCATATATCAGTAACTGATCGGTAATGTAAGACTGCTAAACCACATAATAGATTCCAGTTACCTTGTAATTATGGTTGCAGAGGTAAAAAGCATTTTGAGGATTTTCTTGTGCAACCTCTATACTGTTTAATTGTGCATGCATTATGTAAAATTTGTCATATATGGGTTGTGGTAACATTAAATTGCAAAAGCAATTTTATTGAACTTTATATGCATGTTTTGTTTATAATTATTGCTCTCATTTTGACTTTTCAGAGATTTAATGTCTACATTACACAGCAAGAATATACCTATTTACTTAGTTTCTGGAGGCTTTGACACTATTATAGAACCGGTGGCAGAAGAACTTGACATTCCACTTGAAAATATTTTTGCTAATCGCCTAAAGTACTATTTCTCAGGTATGCTCATTAATATATATTGTGTGTGTTTGCATGCATGCATGTAGAGCAACACATGGGTCATGTGGTGAATGAATCTAGTTCCACTAAATTAAGAACACTTTATGCTTTTTCTTAGTTACACTAGCACAAATAAAATTATTTTGGTGGTCTAAATGTAAGGTAGTTTACATGTATGGCTGACAGGTAAACAAATATTTGCATGTCATCCGTGCATTTTGTTATTTCTGTACTGGCATGTCAAGCAATTGTACTCATTTGGAGCACAGAAGACTGGTGTTAGGTGGTAACTTCTCAGTTCTACCATTTGGTACATAGTAGAATGGTAATCCTTTTCATCTCCACTGGTTTCACCTTTAAGAGCAAGCAATTGGGCAGCATTATGTTTAAAATGGCCCTGACACAATTCTCAAGAATTTGCATCATACTTTACAATTTTCTATAGCCAATATCCAACTGATGAGCCTACAAGGTACAGTCTCAATAGTTGAAATTGCTTTATTACTTGTACTGTATTCCTTTGTATATATTATTTATTCTCTTGTATGCATAGTGACACAATATATTGTCACTATGTATTAGATAAATGAGAGCTTACATATGCTCAATTTTTCCTACGTTCTATTAATATTTTGGAAAAAAACAAGGAGTTACCTTTTATTCAGTGTGTAGGATTTCTTCTTTCCCAAATCTCCTTATACAAATAAATTACGAAATGATACTTAAAACAAATTTACATAATTAAAATAGTTTAAAACTCATAACGTATTCCTCACTATTGACACACAGACAGTCCAACACCCCAGGATCACAGCGAAGAACCCACCCCGACCTCAAAAATATTAAACCCCCCATGCAACCTTTAGTGAAGGAAGACATTTTGTCATAAATGCAAAATTACAATACAAATAAAATGCTATTAAAATAAGATGAAAGTACCATAAAACCATGCAATTAAAAATTCCTCACTGGAATATGAATAAATTACTATTAAAATACTCATAATACTGATGAAACAAAGGTTTACAAAAATATTACGAATCTTTCTTAATACAAATTAACTGAGCACCAAGTTGCGCCGTTGGAAAAAGGTTTAAATTATAATTTACCCCCATGCACTCTACCAAAGAAACAATTAGTAGTAGACCTTGAATTTAGTCTTAGAGACATCCCCCAAAAAGATGTTTTAATCCAACAGGTCAGTCAGATCATAAACAATCCCAAAAAGTCAGATACACAGAAATTAAATAGAAATGAAGTTATTGCTTTATGGGAATTAAGGGAAAATACGGACATTGTAATTTACAAAGCTGATAAGGGGGATACTGTAGTCATTTTAAATAAAGCAGATTATAATAAAAATGTGGACCTATCTGATGTAATTACAGGCAGTTATATCAGATAGGTCCACATACCAAGAGGTAGACTCTGCCATGTTTTATGATGAGGTTAATCAATACAACAAATTACTTACTTCATACCGTAAAAAGGATTACATTTCAATGGCGCAACTAAAAGCCAGAACAAATAATGCACAGTTTCTCTTTGGACAAGTAAAACTACACAAACCTGGACACCCTATTAGGCCTATAGTATCATACAAAAATCCTGCTTTTTCCGCTTTGGCAACATATTTATACTGGATTATAAAACCTTTCCAGGGGGGGGGTATTAAAATATAGTATAAAGAATTAAGACACCTTATATACAAATTTAAAAGACTGTAAAATTGGGGGAGGTGCTAAATTATTTTCACTTGACGTAGTTTCTTTATACACTAATGTTAATGTAATATATGCACTGGATGTTATTTGGGATTTATTAAATAATAACACTTTTAGTATTAACAGTACGAAGTTGCCTTAAAAATAGATATTTGAGCTAATTAAGTTAATGGTTGAGGCTAATTATATTTTATTTGAAAGTAAGACTTACAGACAGATTTTCAATTTACTTTTGGGTTTAAATTTGAGCAGCATAATATCAGAGCTGTATTTAGATAGATGGGAAAATATATATCTAATACAGTTTTTACCCAAAATCACATTTTATGGTAGATACCTCGACGAAATCCTTATTATAATGGATAATGACACTATTAATGAAGTTTTACAAACTTTTAATAATATGCACATTAGGTTAAAATTTACTTTGGAGACAGAACAAGAAGAAACAAAGTCTAAGTTTTCTAAACTTTACGCTTAAGAGGGAGGGCGGAAATATTAATTTCAGTATTTATTGTAAGCCCACGAATACGGGGATGTTCTTACACTATAGTAGTTATCACCCATACTCATATAAAAGGTCAATCGTTCTAAACCAGTTCTTAAATGCGTTCAAATATTCTTCCACACAACGTGCCCTACAGATAGAAATAGATGAACTGACGAATAGGTTCTTAAATTGAGGATACCCGATTACCTCTATCAACAGCATTAAATTAGAAGCGGAAGACAAAATAATCAATAACAGACATAATGACAGGATTAGTAAAAAATATTTTATTTCAATGCTGCATGTTGAACACTGGTACAGACAAATTATCAACCTCTTCAGAGGTACTGAAATGCAAATAGTAGCAAAACCGGTCCGTAAATTATATGCCACACTTAAAAATCACATGGTATTATCAATTTCCCGACTAACACATGACCTTGTCTACCACATTTCTTGCAAGGATTGTGATTCGTCTTACATTGGATCCACCAGATGTATTTTAAATTCGAGGGTTAGGCAGCATGAAGCATCAGTTCGTGCATCACATGCGAATGCATCGGAATTAGCATTCCATGCGATAAATGAAAACCATACATTCCTGTTTAACGAAGCCAAAATTTTAAGTATTCAACATAATTATACAAAATTATTGATTGCCGAGACTTTAGAAATGAAAATACAAAAAACTATCAACGTTCATCAACCATTTCTCATATCTGATTCGTGTGCTTTCGAATGCATGCGTACCAAAGATTAATCTCCTATTTATATGATTCCCAACATACCCCTGTTTCATTCTACCTTGTGAACATGACAATAGTCAAAGTCTTAGTCCGCTTAAGGGTGAAATCTTTTAGTTATTTTGTCTCATAGTATTTTAATAGTAATTTATTGATATTCCAGTGAGGAATTTTTAATTGTATGGTTTTATGGGACTTTCATCTTATTTTAATAGCATTTTATTCGTATTGTAATTTTGCATTTATGACAAAATGTCTTCCTTCACTAAAGGTTGCATAGGGTTTTCCGCTGTGATCCTGGGGTGTTGGACTGTCCGTATGTCAATAGTGAGGAATACATTGAGTTTTAAACTATTTTAATTATGTAAATTTGTTTTAAGTATCATTTTGTAATTTATTCATATAAGGAGATTTGGGAAAGAAGAAATCCTACGCACTGAATAAAAGGTAACTCCTTGTTTTTTTTTCCAAAAAATTGTCACTGTGTACAAGAGAATAAATAAGATTGTTGAAACCACCCATTAGAGCACTGAAAATTAACAACTAGCTTCAAAGCAGCTTGGCTGTTTTTGATAGTAAACGTGATAGATAGTGATAGTGATAGAAAGCTTGGTAGTGAACTGTTGTAGGCTGTGCATTCTCAAAACCACTTGAACAATTCACTTTCAAAATCAAATTTTATTCTTCTTGTAGATGACATCTATTTCCTGTAATGTGATATTCTGCAGTTTAAACAGCATGCTAAAATCAAGTTCTTTAAACTTGGTAAAAGGACTATAGAAATGCTTGAACCATTACAGAAAGTTTATGGAGATGATGCTTACTAGAAAACAGCATTTTTTTCCAAGTGGTTTAATCAATTTAAAAATAAGACAGAAAACACTGGAAGAAACCTCGCAGCAGACACTATTCTTCACAAAAGTGAAGAAACCATATGAAATGACAAGTGACTAACTGCTTATGAAGTTGGATTGTCTATGGGCTCAGTACACAACTGTGACAAAAAATTTAGAGATGCATGCTTGTATGCAAAATTTGTTCCACTTGCTGTTGGACAATCAAACTGTTGAACTACAGGAAAGCCATTGCAGGTGGTTTGTTTGAAAAATCTATGTGCAGGCTCTGAGTTTCTTAAGAAAAAGTGATCACTGGGGATGAGAGTTGGGTGTTCACCTACTACCCAGAGACCAAGATGGAATCATCTGAATGGCACACAGAAATATCTCTAAGGCCCAGGAAGTCTCATGCAACAAAATCCAATGTCAAAGTCATGCTGATTATATTGAGAAGGGAAAGAAGCATTACTGCTGCTTATTACATTGAGGTTTTGACATGTTTCCATGAGAATGTGAGGCAGAGACGACCTCAAAATTGGACGGTTGGATCCTACACCATGACAGTTTACCAAGTCACACAGCGATGGCAGTTCTTGACCGTGAAAAAAAAAAAACATGGTTTTAAAGAATGTTTCAAAGATTGGGAAGACCAGTGGAGCAAGTGCATGTGCATGCAAGCGTGCACATGCAAAAGGAAGGTATTTTGAAGGTGGTAAGCCCAACTTTTAATTCAAACTTTTATTGTAAAATTCTTGGAACTTTTTGGTGTACCTCATATATACATAAAAGAAAAAGGGGAAAAAGTAAGTAGATTATAAAATTTTGGCATACAAATATAAATCCTCAGTTAGGAAGGAGTTATTGTATTCTGTTAGTCAGTTTGAGAGAGTGAAGTTTCTGGAGGAGTGGGATTATACATGCTGTGCCAAAGTCAGACTAACCTTAGTGATAAAAAAGCCCATAAAAATTAATTTTAATGAAATTGTAATGCAGAGTTTTTTTAAAAAGTATGGAAGTACAGCAGTTGATAATGATAATATTTTGCATCCCTCTGTTTAAATTATATAAATAATGATATTTTGCATCCCTCTGTTTAAATTATATAAACTTTTTTCTTTTTTTTAAATTAATAAGTTAATCTTAATATTTTTATTTTGTAGGGGATTATGCAGGCTTTGATGAAAATCAGCCAACCTGTGAACAGGATGGAAAAGCCCAGGTTGCCGCATATTTAAAGCACCGTTATGGTTACCAAAGGCTAGTGATGGTTGGTGATGGTGTTACTGACCTTGTAGCATCACCTCCAGCAGTAAGTATCAGATTAACTAAACTTCTAGAAACAGTGAATTCATTATGAAGCAGAAATTTTAGACTATTTCTTATATTGAGGGTTTAGTGTTAAACAATGTTAAATACAAAACTGCATTTTATTTTTGCGATAACTTTAGTTTTACTTTATACAAATAGCAATGCATATCATGTCATGGAACTGTATCCTTCTAGTACTTTACAAGTTAGCTTAGGCTGTAAGTACATTTCCGGGCGCCTCCGTAGCCAGGTGGGAAGGAGCAGCAGTGCATAGCACACGCTTCTTGATTAGACCGGGGTTCGAGCCCGTCACCACCAAATATGGAGGATGCGGAAAGGTCAGGGAATGACCACCGCATATCCCGGAGCAATATGGCCTTAGTTGCTAATGCTCCTAAAAAAAAAACAAACAAACAACAAACAAGTACATTTCCAGTAAACCAAGAAAATGTCAAATGATTTGACTTTTTTTTAGTTAATTACAAAAACATGAACTACAAAATAATTTTGTAGTTATCGTTGTTTGACACTAAACCCTCGATATATAAAAATTGGTTGTTTCTTGAAAGTGCATCGTGATGCCATTTATTAGTTCTCCGAAAAAATTGTTTATTCAGTAATAGTCTGCTTACAAAAATAAAAGCATGGCAAATGTCATAGTTGTGGCATTAATGCCTATTTGTAGTGCTGTACTTTAATTGTATAGGTGTGTGTGTGTGTGTGTGTGTGTGTGTGTGTGTGTGTGTGTGTGTGTGTGTGTGCGCGCGCGCACGTAGGTGGAGTGAGAATTTTGCATGCTAGTTTAAATGGTTTAGTAATCATTACTGTATAAAAATATTTCCAAGCAGATTTTATACTGAGAATTGCTAGTGAAATAAGTCCCCCCCCCCCCCACACACACACACACATTTTTTTTTTTATGATGTGAGATTACTGAAGTCTAGATGACTTCAGTCATCTAGAATTCTGTTGTACAGTTTTCAGTGCATCAGTTTACAGGTTAGTACAGTTCTTGATTTCTTAGGATTACGAGGATAGTGTAAGGTTGACCTGGACTATATATTTTTATGAGCCCATCACCAGTATGACAAAACTGTTTTCATAGATAACGACTGGCCTCCCTTTTTGCTGCAGTGTTATGTTATTAGTGTCTGTGCAGTTGATAACAGTACAAGACAGCATTGGACATTACCGTTCTGTGTATGGAACATTGCTACATTATGTAAAGAGATTTCTGTAAAGAGTATGTGAAACGCCACTGAAATTCTACACAGATGACATTAGTAACTTATTCTGAAAAACTTTTTTTTTTTTTTTTTTTGTTTCTGCTTAAACAATGCCAATATTTCATCTTTTCTTAATGGATTACAATACTTATTGTGCATACTTGAAATTTGAAAAAAATTAAATATTTCAGAACATGCCATTTGTTTTACACATTTTTAAATTCCAAAAATAAATAAATAAACCTTTTAATTCTGCTGAAACTTGCAAAAAATGGAAACATCAGTTTTTTTTTTTGTTTTCTTTTCCAGTTTAAAAGACCAGTAAGTGTGTTGAATTTCAGACATGTGAATGCACATAATTTCTGCTTTCTTATGTATATAAACAAAAAAATATATTTTTTTCATTAATTAGCATTAGTAGAAGCATATAATGCAAGAAAGCAAGCTTATACAGCATCAGCCAAAAAAAAAAAAAAAAAAACTCTTCCCATTTCATCCATCTTTTCACTCCAAATGTTTGTCTAGGTCTGCCTTGAATTTATTTAAGCTGTCAACTTCTACAACAAATGGAAGTTTGTTCCAGCAATCAACCACCCGCTGGCTAAAGGCAAACTTCTGCACATCTATCCTACAACTGTCTTTCCTCAATTTGAATTTATGTCCCCTCAGGCGATTAATCTGTTCAAGAAGAAGAATCCCATCAGCATTGAGCTTTCTCAAACCATTCAAGGCCTTATATAGCTCAATCAGGTCACCTCTCAGGTGCTTAGTCTCCAGACACTGTAATTTGAAAAACTTAAGCCATTCTTTGTAAGAGCAACCCTTTGTTCCATTCACTAATCTTATTGCCCTTCTCTGTACTTGTTTCAGCAGCTCTGTATCCTTTTTAAAATGAGGCCTCCAGACCTGTATACAGTACTCAAAGTGTGGCCTGACCAAGGGGGTAATCACCTCCTTATCCCTGCTAGAATAATTCCTGTATATCATTGACAAGACCCCGTGAGCTACTCTTGCGCACTGCCTGCGCTTCTCAGAAAACTTCATATCTGACTTCACAATTACCCCCAGATCTTTTTCATTCTCCACTACCGAGTGTAGTATTACACAGTTGATATGTTACTCTGGGGTTACTGCTACCCACTTTCAGTACTTTACATTTGTCAATGTTAAACTTTAGTTGCCACTTCTCAGCCTATCTGCTCAACTTTTCTAGATCCTCTTGCAGTACCGTGGCCAACCGGGATAGCCGGGTGGGTAAAGTGCCTGCCTGGCAACCCAAAGGTCGCGGGTTCGAATCCCGCCTCGGGCTAGTACTGCAAAAATCTTGGGAGGTGCATTATGGCCATAGAAGCCGACGTGCCAACAACTAACTAAAACAAAACAAACAAACAAGCAGTACCGTACTTCATTAATGTTGTTAACAACCTTGCCAACCTTTATATCTTCTGCAAACTTAGAAATTAAGCCTGATGTACCTTCATCAATATCATTAATAAATACAGAAAACAACAAGGGGTGCAATGAACCTTGGGGGGTTCCACTAATAAAGTTTGTCCATGAAGAGCAATGTCCATTGATTACCACTCTCTGTGTGCTCACTATCCATTTATCCATAACAGCAATTACTCGGGTTTCAGGTTTATTTTACATTTGGCACACTTCATAGTGCATGAAATTAGAAAAATATCTTGCTTTGCATAGCATAGCAGCTATCTGGGGTGAATATAGTTTTTCATTTTTACTCTGTGGAAAACAATAATAAATCTTTCATAAACAACTAGGATAAGAATGCAATGTTTATTGAACTGGTGGGAGAAGAAAAAGTAAACTGAAACTTTAAACAAACACATCATTGTCACTTGTCTGATATCGCACTACTCTTCAAGCATAAAAGCCAATAATTTCAAAGACTGCAATTCATCTGACAGGTTCTCATGCACACTTTGTTTATAAAAACCATTTCAGAAACAATTGCAGTAAAAGTTTGGCTGTATTTTGAAAGGTAGAAAAAAATCCAGATTTTTAATTACTGATTAATGGTTATAACTTCATTTTCGAGGGTTGACTGTCAGGTTTCATACTGGTATCACTGGTTTATTACAATTATATTCGCTTTACGCTAAAAGAAAGGGTATTTATAATTATTAAAAAAATAATAATAAAATGTACAAATTGCCTTGTTTTTGCTGATAAGTTTTTCACTGTCTGTTTCACTCAGTTTGAGTTTCTGTAGTAACCTGTGAAATGACTGTATGAGTATGGTGTTGTTTCTATTATGGAGACAGACTAGAAAAAAAAAAAAAAAAAAAAAAATATATATATATATATGAAATATGAAAACAAAGATGTGGAAAAACAGGAAAAATAAGGAAAAACAGTACGTGTACCTGAATGCGCAAAGCAGCAAAACAGGATACATGTATATAAATAAGATAAAATAAAAATATATAAAAATAAAATAAAAATATAGATGGAGAAGTTATTAAACACAAAATGCCGAGCCTAGTTGAAGAAAAAAGAGAAAAAGAATGTTAAGATCCTATAAAAAAAAAAAAAAAAAATAATAATTATTAAGTAGAATTAAATCCGAATTAATGCCGAATTAACAGGCCAATTATATGTACAAAAGCTGAAAGAAAAAGAGGGGAGGGTGATAGAGATAAAAATTATAAAATAAAAATTAAAATTATAAAATAAAAATTAAAAATTGGTACATAGATCAGGTATTTCATCAGGGGGCTACACCTGATCATGTACCAAACACTGTGTTTCTATGCAAACTCATGTTGATGGAGAAGCTGAAGAAATGAAAAGAAAATAAAAAATAAAAAATAAAAATTTTTTTAAAAAATTTTTTATATCTCCAGAAACATGAGTGAGGTAGCCCCAACGCAGTGTATTTAGATTAATAAATTAAGTAACGTAGTGTATTTAGATTAATAAATTAAGAAAATTGAGTAACGCAGTGTATTTGGAAATAAATTGAGTCGATAGTATGTAAGAACGCCAGTTTAAATCGAAAGTATGTAATAAATAAATAAATAACAAGGTAGCGGTATAGAAAAAGGAAGCAATGCAAGGTAGGGGAGGGAAAAGAAGTTAAAAATACAGAGGCGAAGATAGTGAGAAAGAGGAAAGTGAGAATGTCCGAATCACCCTCGTGTTACACTAATAGTTCAACGAACGGAAAAACGAAGAGTAGAAAGTAGAAAGATGTAAAGAGAAGGAAAAGAGTTTAAAGGATACTAGGCAAGCTGGGGGTGTAAGTACCCAACCTCATAGAGAGGGCCTTGGCTGTGAGAGTGTTAGTAGAAGTGGAAATTAATACCGCTAGCTTGTGTTGTATATTTTACGAAATAAAAATATGAAAAAGAGGAAAATTAAATACCTACGATAATTGGCAGAAACAAGTTGAGTGAAATATAATTAAGAAATGACAATAAAATATGCGATCATGATTAATAAGGTATAATTATGTGAATATGATTAATAAGAATGGAATGCAAACAGAGGGAAAACTATGACAACGATGGTGGAGTTGCTCAGAAGAGAAGAACTATGGGAGCCCTCTGTGGTCAAAATAAAATAGAGAAAATAAGATTGGACATAAATAATTATTGATATTAAATTACGAAAATGAAAAGAAAACTTAGGAAGTGAAAGAACACGAACATCGTTCTAATAGAAGTTATAATAGAAGTCATTATGTGTGATCACTTTCCAAGTGGTGGAAATACCACCATTCAAATGTACAACTATACAAGTATCGAATTAACCCTAATCAAGGTGGAACATGGTGAAACCGAATTTTTCTTTAATGTAATCAGAGAGAATTTTATAATAAAATTTAAGAAATTAATAGGAATGTTATTATTGCGAAGTTTGGTATAAAGATCATTTAAAGCACCAGCGAAAAGTGATTGATTGCTACTAATATTAGCTAAACGGATAATTTGTGTGCAGATAATATTTTTATGAACCTTAATCGAAATGTTCGAGTTCCAATTTGTTAAATAGATAATATTAAAATTAAATTCGCTTCTTTTGTCAAATAGTTCCAAATTATGACGAAGAGGAGGACTATTTAAAGTAATACTTAAATCCAAAAAATTTGCATGTTGGTTGCCAAAGTTTTCTTTATTGAGAGTGAGTTCAGTTGGATATATGGATTTAGCAATATTTTCAAAATGAATGTTGAGAATAAGAATGTCATCAACATAGCGGAATGCATAAAAATTAAGGTTCGGGTTGTTATCAATAAATAGATGTTCGTAATAATGGAGAAATAGATTAGATACTATGCTAGAAATTTGTGAACCCATGGGAACTCCTATGGATTGTTTATAAGCATATCTACCATCATAGATATAATTGTTTAGGATACAGAGGTTGATGTAGTTATTCCAAGTAACCTCATCTGTTGATATAATGTTTTTGTATTTGAGGAACAATTGATGAAGTACATTAACAATCAGGTGATGCGGTAAGGAGGTAAATAAGTTGGTGAAATCATATGTTTCAATACTAAATATGCTGGAATATGTATTGGAATTAAAAATTTTAATGATACTGTGGAAGTGGAAATTAATATATATATATATATATATATATATATATATATACACACACAGATAGACTAGAAAAGAATATATATTGATTTAAAAAAAAAAAAAAAAAAAGTACAACATATGTTTTAATAGTATTCAAGCACATGACAATAAAATAATTGGGATTTAAAAAATTACCTAAATATGTACCATTTTTTAGATTGATGGTCACCATATTAATATAATTAATTAAAGAACCAGCTTATAATACACTTTGAAACTGAATAATAAACATCATGAGTACAACAGTTAACATTCTGATATTTCAGTTTACTTAAATAAAGAAATATTTTCTGCAAGTGCTTCTCTTTAAAATTTTTATTGGCCACCAGTTGTTTTCTGTGATGTGATTCAGACTGATTTTAGATCCCAATTTTCTTAAAATAGAATAACTATATTCTTATACATGTTTTTGCTTATAATGGCTTGAAAAGAAACTTACTTCACTTAAAAAAAAAAGGAAATTCTTTACATTAGCATTAGTAGAGGCATTTGATGCAAGAAAGCAAGCTTATACAGCATCAGCCAAAAAAAAAAAAAAAAAAACAAACCCACTTTCACTTCACCCCTCTGTTCGTTCAAAATACCTGTCCAGCTGAGCCTTAAACTTATTTAGGCTATCAACCTCCACTACAAGGGATGGAAGTCTGTTCCACCAACCAACCACCCGCTGGCTAAAGGCAAATTTCCGCACGTCTATCCTACATCTGTCTTTCCTCAATTTCAATTTATGCCCTCTCAGGTGATTATTCTGAGCCAGAGGAAGAATCCATCAGCATTGAGCATGCTCAAACCATTCAAGGATTTATACACCTCTATCAGATCACCTCGCTGGTGCCTAGTCTCCAGACACTGTAATTTGCAAAACTTAAGCCTTTCTTCGTAAGAGCACCCCTTTGTTCCATTCACTAATCTTGTTGCCCTTCTCTGTACTCGTTCCAGCAGCTCTACATCCTTCTTGAAATGAGGCCTCCAGACCTGTATACAGTACTCTAGGTGTGGCCTGACCATTGCCTTATACAAGGGAATAATCACCTCCTTATCCCTGCTGGAAAAATTCCTGTATATCATTGACAATACTCCATGAGCTACTCTTGCAGCCCGTCTGCACTGCTCAGAGAACTTCATATCTGCCTGCACAACCACCCCCAAGTCCCTTTCATTCTCTACCACTGTCAGTGTAGTACCACAGAGTTGATACCTTGCTCTGGGGTTGCTGTTTCCCATGTGTAGAACTTTACATTTGTCAATGTTAAACTTCATTTGCCACCTCTCAGCCATCTGCTCAACCTTTCCAGATCCTGTTGCAGCAGCGTAGTGTCCTTGACAACCCTGCCAACCTTTGTATCGTCTGCAAACTTGGACATTAAGCTTGATATACCATCATCAATATCATTTATAAATACAGAAAACAATAACGGACCCAACACTGAGCCCTGAGGGACTCCACTAATAACATTAGTCCACGATGAGCAGTGTCCATTGATTACCACTCTGTCTTCTCCACCTCAACCACCCCTTTATCCATAACAGCAATTTGCCTCCAATGTCACACTGCTCCAATTTGTGTACCAGTCTTCCATGTGCAACAGTATCAAAAGCCTTTCTAAGATCCAAGTATATAATATCAAAGCTATTCCCTGCATCCAGTTCTTTTGTGACTGCATCATAATATCCAATCAAATGGTCAGGCAAGACTTCCCCTTAACAAAACCATGCTGTGTCCGAGCTATAACTGAAGTCTTGTCTAAATGATCCTGCAGTGCTTCTTTAACCAGTGCCTCCATTAACTTTCCTGGAACAGAAGTTAAGCTCACAGGTCTATAATTACTTGTGTCAGCCTTTGATCCTCCTTTGTCAATTGGGGTCACATTTGCACATTTCCAGTCTATGGGTACCTCCCCTGAGTCCAAGGAAGCTCTCATAATTATGGCTAAGGGTTTGCTTACTTCCTTTGCTGCCTCCTTTAATATAACTGGATAGATCCCATCCACCCCGGGTGCCTTTCTTGTGTTTATCTTCAACAGTTTCTCCTCCACTTTACTCTCAGTTATTTCAAGATTCTGTAGCTTACTGCTAGAGTTGAATACACCTCTGGCATTCCCCTCGCTGAATAACTCCTCATGTGTGAATGTCGATGCAAAATATTCATTTAGTTTGTTAGCTACCTGAGCAGGATCATCAACAGTTGACCCATCAATATCAAGTGGACCAATCTGATTCATCCCCTTCCTTCTAGAGTTTACATAAGTAAAGAACTCTTTGCTGTTTTTCTTTGCATCCCTTGCCAAGGATTTCTCGTAATCTGCCTTCGCCTGCCTAACCTCCTTTGTAACTTGGTTGCATATCAACTTGTATCTATCATAGGCTTCTGTGTCATGTGTTAATTTGTAAGTATCCCATGCATTTTTCTTCTCTGCCATATGCCTCAAGTTCATCTGACATCCATTTTGGCCTAAACCTTGAACAATATTTCTTAGTTGGTATGTAAAGCCTAGTAGCTTCCAAGATTAATTCTTTGAATGTTTCCCATTTTGAATTTGCTGTTGGTAACATCATCAGTTGGTCCCACTGTATAGAATTTAAATACTGTCTCAGTCCATCGTAGTTGCCTTTACGGAAGCAATAACCCTTCCCTTTACCCCTAATGGTAGTTACCTCTTTGAGTAAATCCCACTTCAGCACACTGTGATCACTGCCACCTAGTGGTTCATTTATCTGCAGATTCTTAATGCATGAAGAATCACTGCTGATAATCAAATCAAGAGTATTACTCCCTCTAGTTGCCTCCCGAACATGCTGATGTAGAAAACAATCATCCAATAAATCCACAAAAGCCCTGCCAGTGTGTGAGTGACCAGCCCCCAAATTCCAGTCAATATCTGGGAAATTAAAATCTCCCATTATAAGACTCTCTGATTTACTGGCCCACTCTATTTCCCTGTACAGTTTCTTATTATACTCATCAGAGTCATTAGGCCTATAGCACACTCCTACTCTCAATTTTGATCTCCCAATGCTTATGTCACACCAAACTGACTCAACACTGCACTGTCCAGCGATGTCGACTGGCTTCACTTCCTTGGTTTTTATGTGTTTCTGAAAACATTTTAAGTTGCATTTTAAAATATATCTGTTACTGTGGAATAACAGCTCCTTCATTTGATGAACATTTAACTTCAACAAGCATTATTGAATTACATTACATTAAACTTGCCTCACAACTTAAACACAGTAAATTTTCCTTTTTGATCCTTCAATCCTTTTCTCAAGATTGAATGTCTCTGTTTTTTGTAGAATCTATTCTTTCACTATTGCTATGTGACTATTTTCTTTCATTTTTACTTCTCTTCACACTTCCTCTCAGTTGCTTGTGTCACTTATTTTGCAATGTTGTGATCATGAATATCAAGCTTAATGCAACAATATTGTTACTACAGAGATAAGCTGAACTGAATATTTAAATTTTATACGTTATTAAATTAAAGCACATTATAATAGGATAATAACAATATAAAAGGTAGGAATTAAAAAGTAGGTTTCAGTATACAGGAACTCCCGGACTTATGGAAATTCGACTTTATGTAAGTTTTTGCCAGCTGGTGCAAATTTTAAAAAATCATGGAAACGTATTTTGCATCCCGTAGGAATAAATGAAGGTATTGTGAAAATATCATAATGCGAACTCAACGTCATAACACGTGGTGTTTTTTTTTTTTTTTTTAATTCTTTCCAAGTCCTTTGAAGTTGAAAGCTATATTTCTAAGCTATTTATCTCTCTAAAAGGTCATATTTATGATGGAAATTTCACTACCCTTTCATTGTTATCATGTGTTCCCATTATAAGAATTGATTTTGAATAACTTGTGATATTTTTCTAAAGCAAAATTCTGGAGGTCACTACCATAAAACAATAAAAACAATTTGCACTTTCCAGTTTATTGGGCTTTTCTGTTAGTGCATCTAATTATAAATGGGTAGTAAACTTGATCTTATTGAATTTGCGATAATCCTGATAACTGCAGTTGTGTGGGTTTTTATGCTATTATGGTGAAGTGTGTTCCCCTTCATTGAAATCTTCAATCATATAAAAACCAAATTTTCAGAAACTTCTCTTCATTCCTATTTACGTATTACAATGATAAAGGACCAACAGAAAGTGCAAGTGGTGGTAGTGCCAGGAAACAAAACAAAATTGATTTAGAAATGAAGATGAAAATTTAAGGATAAGTATGGCAAACCCCAACCCAAGTTCGTGGCAAGCAATGGGTGGTTTAATTCAAGCATTGCACTGGTTTCCACAACGTTAAAGTATACAGTGAAGTCGCCAGTGCTGATTCTGCAGCTGCAGAGAAATTTTGTGATGTGTTCGAAAAAACTATTGATGAAGGCGGCTATTCAACACAGCAAATTTTTAACGTTGACAAGACTTATAATAACATACACGTATAAGTTATAAATCCAGTTTAATGTAAGAATACAAATATATACTAACAGTAGCTTTCGAGATGCATGTCTCTTCATCAACTGACATTTAAATACAAAAATACAACGGATAAGTGCAATGAGCTGAGTGAGGCACGTTAATCATGCATCATTGTTGTTGCACGGACGTGCACTGCTTTCTACTCCACTGATCATCTAGCATTCTTACTTTAAACTGGATTTATAACTTATACGTGTATGTTATTATAAACCATGGACCCCAGTACACCAGGCCCATTCGTTACTGTTGACAAGACTGCTCTGTATTGGGAAAAAATGCCAGATCGAACATAGGGCCACGCTCTTGCTTGGGGCTAATGTAGCGGAAGATTACAGATTAAAACCACTGCTTGTGTACCATTCTGGAAGTCCTTGTGCATTTAAGGGCATCAATAAAGCCACCCTACCCGTGCATTTCCCATTGAACCAGAGAGCATGGATAACAGTATCTCTCTCTTTGAAGATTGGTTTAAATGCTGCTTCATTCCTGAGGTTGAAAAATATTGCAAAGACGAGTACGTTCCTTTCAAGATTTTGCTTCTGTTAGATAATGCTCCTGGACATCCTACGCATCTAGATGATTTCAATTTGAATGTGAGGGTCATATTTCTACCGACAAACACGACTCCACTCATCCAACCTATGGATGATCAGGGTGTTATTTCAAATTTAAAAGAATACTATTTACACACATTTGCTCAGGCATTGTCTGCAGTAGACAAGAAAAATTATGTTAAGAGACTTGGAAATCTTACAATAATTTACCATGGCATCTTAAACATTAAGGCCTTGGCAAAAATTGCTAAAAGTTGTTTAAATGGCGCATGGAAGAAAATATGCCCACAGCACTTAAAAGGCTTCGAAGGATTTGAAAAAGACGAATCATATGAAGAGGTTGCAGAGCTACTTCAGTTGGAAGTTGATGCCAAAGACATGGAGGAGTTAATAGAGGAAGAAGAGAAGAAATTATCTAAAGAAGAACTTACTGACTTGCAGGCAGTGTGTTGATGAAGCTCAAGATGAACCAAATGAGGAGCTGAGATGCTTTTGTAAGGGTGAGCGGCCAACTCCTAAATCTCCACAGCCCTCAACCTCCGCAGCTGAAGACATTGATTCTGGTAATGATGCTCGAGAGGTAAAACTTACTGATGCTATGCCTGTCTCCTCTCATTTTTTTAATTTTGAAATTTTTTTTTTAAATTGTATGCTTTTGTAATTTTTCCTGCATATGAGATAAAAAAAAATTGAATAAATACGATAAATTGTATATTTACGTGTTCGTCGAACATTTCTTTTTTGATTCAATCAATTCAGCGAGCACAGTTGCAAGTGCTGCACAAGCATTTGGTAAATTCCAAATTACATCGCATTACGTGGAATGCAACCCTTACGTAATTCGGGGAGTTCCTGTATATGGTTTACAGTAATTTAACTTTAATAGATTTATAATCTTCAGTCCCGTTTGAAGAAAGTTCAGAATCACATGTTTTTGGGGCAACTTGAAAGTATCAACTTTCAACACTGTTTCTGCTGGGTTACTTTTTTTAATTGGTTCAGGATTCTGTTTTTGGATATGTAGATCTATTTATTAAACAGAAGGTCTTTAATCATCTGTATTCCTTTGTTTCAGTTTATAATGTTTTCTATTGACTCACCATAAATTCTTTTTCAAGTAATCTGTTATTGAACTATCTGTGGGAAGATTTTCATTTCATTGGACTCCTAAAGGAGCACCTGGCTGCCCAGCAGTTTTTAACTGATAACGGCCTGCAACATAGCATCATTTCCAGGTTAAAGGTGCTTGTCATAGATTTCTTTCATGACAGAATAATGTCTTAGTGTCATAGTAGAACAAATGCTTAAATATGTGTGCTATTTGGAAAAGTTGTTAGTTTCTAGGTGCATCAGCAACTAGAATCATATTGCACTATAGTGTATATTATGTCTGTGCAAATATGTTGTGTGGGCTGAAAAACCCAGAATAACTCTTTGTGCGGATGGGGGGTGAACCTACTCCATCCATCTGAGATTGGCTGACTGCAGCCCTGATTAAAGAAGTCTTGAAATTATTCCAATCTATAACAGGGATTTTTGTAAATTTGGTTTTTTGAAAAAAAAATATTAATTTGATACTTAAATTTGGACTGGTTTAACTGCCAGTTGACATTACTTAAAATAGCAAAGCACGTTTAAACTGCTTACACTATCATTCATCTGGGTGTAGTGGAAGTAATAATATAATAATTGACACAATAATAATGATCCTTATTTTCTATAACATTAAACTCGACCATTCATATATATATATATATATATATATTATTATTTATTTTTTTTTTAATGAATGTAATTAAAAAAATCATTAAAATGTTTATTTTCTTCAATTTCTATTCTATTTTCAGGATCTGTTTGTTGGTTTTGGAGGAAACCAAATAAGGGAAAATGTAAGAAATGGGGCCAAGTGGTTTGTCACTACCTTTGATGAACTGAACGAAGAAATGCTTAAAAATTGATCGATACTGCAAAAGACAGTAAATTCGTAGATGTTTTTCTCATTCTTATTTATAACACCCTTCAATTTGCCAATGCCCTTCATCAGAAGAGATCCTTGCTCTGTAGGGCAGGATGAGAACTCTTCAGAAATGTCGGTGACAGTCCTGGCAATCTCCCACCTAGGAGACCTAGAAGCAGTTTATCACACGCATGAAGAGTTGATGCATATGCATTACCTTCTTATTGCTTTCAGTGTGGATATCGCTCCACTATCAGCTAGCGCCATCTAGCAAAACAACTTGGTTCCTACAGTTGAATGAGAACCGTAGTCATTGTACAGCATCAGAGCTATATTTTTTCCACTTGTACATTAAATAATGCAAATGCTCATATATGAGCAGTTAATATATTTTATTGTTGATTCTTTTTATAGAACATTTTTTTTTGTCATGTTTGTAACTTCACTTATGAATTTCAATGTAAACATGCAAGTTGTTGGCTGAGCTGACATTAAATTGTCATACTTGTTTTCCTTTAATGTTTTTTCCTTTACTATCTTTACATAAATGAAACAGTCAAAAAACAGTTTGAAAATACCATAGGATCACAAAGTTCTTGGTAACTTTCAAATGCATTTCTTAACACGCAGCAGCAAGATTCTTTATTAATTAGTATACAAGATGTGTTCAAAAATTTATTTCACTTTCAAATTGCTACAAATGGAATTCCAACATTTAAAAGCATAGGGTTTGTATGTTAAGGCAGCTATATACAATAAATAAATAAAATAATGAATTTATGGAATGTCAGACAATATTTTTCAGAAAATCGCAACTTCTGAAGGGGAAAGCATAAATATTAAAATTATGAATAGGCAATTTGTATGTTTTGTGCCAGATACCCTCATGAGAAAAGTGACAAATTAAAAACACTCTTATGGAAGTATGCTTAAAGAATATGAAATTATATCTACATTTGTGGAAGAAATATGTATCTAAAATTTTTAGACATGTATTCCTTCCACAAATGTAAATATAACTTCATTTATTATTTTACTTCATCTTGGTTTAAATACCATTTTTAATTTTACCACTTGTTGTTTTTTCACTTTTCCCAGTGCCTTTCAATCCTGCTCTTCTTTTTTTTTTTTTTTTTCTTAAACGTTTTATATATGTATATATTGGCCCCAGGCATATATATTTATATACTCGTAAGACATAAAATACATAAACATTAGTGTATTATATCTGTGAAAGTGTTTTTGCAGGAAATTTGTATGTTGTGCTTAAACACTAGAATTAACACTAATGTGGAGTAACCTCTGCCTGAGATAAAATAACTATGGCCTCAAATGAAAGGGCCTTTATCAAACGTGAAACTTGGTAATATATTGTACTAGATGCAATGTCTACTTATACCTCAATTTCCTTGAATATAACAATACTCAAGATTTAGGTATAAGCAGACATTCCATCTGGATGGTAAATTTGTGCAGTACGAGTGGCAGAGGGTCCTGTAAAGTGCAGTCCCACTTAGATACTGTGGAAACTTAGATTCAGTTTCTTGGAGATTTTAGATACTGTGGAAATCAGTGCAATATGAAATCGACTGACTTGGTCCAACAATATTTATGCTGGATGCCATTTTCTTGACATTATTTTAACTATTCTGAGGGAAGGTGACAACTTTTGTTTCAGATTTTTATCAACATACAAAACTCAGTAAAAAACTTGTTATAAATTATAATGGTTTGCAGATTAGATGTAAGTCCTGGATTATTAGGTGGTATTTTATTGTTGCATGTGACGGGCCATGATGCTGATGCTGAAGCTGTACTCGCTGAAAAATTGCGTTGTATATTTTTGTCTATAGTACTTAGTACTGTGCAGGGCAATTTCTGAAGATTCCAATTTCAGGAAACACATATGAAGGAAGGCTATTCCAGAAAACAAATTAAAGGGATAAATGAAGAAGAAAATTTGGTTCTGAGAGTTTGAAGTTGGACAGTAAATGGATACTGTTGCGTTGCAGCCCACTTTCGGATCGGTTTGGAAGAGAGTGGAGAAATTACATATGTCAATTCAGAAGTGTCCATAGAAGTATCTATTAATGTGTCTTCGCTCCCTTCAATACAGAAGTGTAAGAGGTTTTGGAAGTACTGTCCCAGATGTGAGAACAGTATTCTATGGTATGGAGGGTTTATACAGAGCTAGTAGTTTAGAAGAAAGTTACTGCCTGGAGCAAAAGAAACCCCAATGTTTTTAGATGCAGAAAAGTTTCAATGATGGCAATATTTCTGATGTGCTTAAAGCCAAGACAGTAGAAGTTGGGATAGTTCCTAATAGAGATGTGATTTTGACTAGTAGTCTGAGTGTCATAGTTAACAAAAGGAGTATACATGGAGCAATATGGCCTTAGTTAGCATTAGTAGAGGCATTTGATCCAAGGAAGCAAGCTTCACGTGCCTTGAGTGACCGGGGTTCAAGCCCGTGACTGCTGAATACGATGCTGTTTCTTGTATTCTGTCTATCTTGTGAACTCCTCTGACCATTTGGTCGTCCCGGAGTATAAACAGACAAAAAAAAAAAAAAACTTTTTTAAAGAAAAGGCAACTTTTAGGAAGAGCAATGAAAATTACATGTCTAGATTTGCAATGATTTCACTATTTCTATCAAATTCTACAGTGATAATTTAGTAATGGATGCTTATAGCCCTTGTGGTAGCACAGATGGTATAATCAGTGTCCTCCCCACCCCAGGTGGAAAAGACCTGAGATCGAATCCCATTAATGGTGCCTGGAATTCTTGTGAACCTTTTTTCACAATGCGGTTTGAGTTAGTCAGGTCTTAGTTTAATTCTCTGGGAGAATAAACCATGCTACCCAAATTAGTTGAGTAGCATGGTTTTTTTCTTCTGGAAACTGGGTTTTTGTCCAGCAAATTGACTTCAGGAAACTCGCAATTTACAGACATTATTATATTCAGTACAATGTGGCCTAAGTTACTAATGCGCCTAAAACTCTATAATCAACTAATCGGGATTTCTATGTGATTGGCGGGGGGAGCAGAGGGAACATATACCCCCCTTACCCATGAGTATAAATGTTCCTAGGTCTGTAAAAAAAAAAAAAAAACGCTCAAAAACCTGGTCATCATGTCCCCTTATGATGGTACCTGGATCGGCACTGGTGATTGGTATAGCTTATAAGTTCTTGTTGCCATCTTTTTCATGCAAGTTGATTGTGAGAGGTTTTCCTACTCTGAAGTTCAAAAATAGGCTGATCAAGCTAAAATTCAAATTATCCCCAGATAATTTGAACTTTATGATGCTTATGCCGACGAAAGAAGGGATCTTTATAAATTTAAATTTAGATGGTAGTCAAAATATAAACCAGGCATGCGAAACTTTTGCAAAACAGGATCATCTAGACAAGACTTCAGTTATAGCATGGACATAGCATGGTTTTGTTAAGGGGAAGTCTTGCCTGACCAATTTGATTGGATACTATGATGCTGTCACAAAAGAACTGGATGCAGGGAATAATTTTGATATTATATACTAGGATCTTAGAAAGGCTTTTGATACTGTTGCGCATGAAAGACTGCTGCACAAATTAGAGCAGTGTGGCATTGGAGGCAAATTGCTGCTATGGATAAAGGGGTGGTTGAGGGGGAGAAGACAGAGTGGTAATCAATGGACACTGCTCATCGTGGACTAATGTTATTAGTGGAGTCCCTCAGGGTTCAGCGTTGGGTCCATTATTGTTTTCTGTATTTATAAATGATATTGATGATGGTATATCAAGCTTAATGTACAAGTTTGCAGACGATACAAAGGTTGGCAGGGTTGTTAAGGACACTACTGACGCTATACTGCTGCAACAGGATCTGGAAAGGTTGAGCAGATGGGTTGAGAGGTGGCAAATGAAGTTTAACATTGAGAAATGTGAAGTACTACACATGGGAAACAGCAACCCCAGAGCAACGTATCAACTCTGTGATACTACACTGACAGTGGTAGAGAATGAAAAGGACCTGGGGGTGATTGTGCAGGCAGATATGAAGTTCTCTGAGCAGTGCAGATGGGCTGCAAGAGCAGTGCAGACGGGCTGCATCAATGATATACAGGAATTTTTCTAGCAGGGATAAGGAGGTGATTATTCCCTTGTATAAGGCAATGGTCAGGCCACACCTTGAGTACTGTATACAGGTCTGGAGGCCTCATTTCAAGAAGGATGTAGAGCTGCTGGAACGAGTACAGAGAAGGGCAACAAGATTAGTGAATGGAACAATGGGGTGCTCTTACGAAGAAAGGCTTAAGTTTTGCAAATTACAGTGTCCGGCGAGGTGATCTGATAGACGTGTATAATTGAATGGTTTGATCATGCTCAATGCTGATGGGATTCTTCCTCTGGCTCAGAATAATCACCTGAGAGAGCATAAATTCAAATTGAGGAAAGACAGATGTAGGATAGACGTGCGGAAATTTGCCTTTAGCCAGCGGATTGTTGGTGGAACAGACTTCCATCCCTTGTGGAGGTTGATAGCCTAAATAAATTTAAAGCTCAGCAGGACAGGTATTGAGAACAAACGGAGGGATGAAGTGGAAATGGGTTTTTTTTTTTTTTTTTTTTGGCTGATGCTGCATAAGCTTGCTTTCTTGCATCATATGCCTCTACTAATGCTAATACCTAATTTCATAACATAAAATCTAAATTTATTTGTGTTGCATATTAATGTGTTAAGCACCAAAGAAACAGGATACAAAATATTAAATTATAAATTGTGTCGATTTGCTTGACTGCTGTATGAAAAACATGAGTTTCTGGGAGAAAAAACAGACTAATATTGCTTGCCTGAGGTTAACGAGGTCAGTGGCATTGTGAATAAAGTCGATTGAAAAAACCGTTTATTTTAAATGCAAGGATTGGTTGTTTATCATTGTCTCTCACTGACTGTTAAATAGTCCTACTGCTGTATCCTAATAATAAGTGAGTAAATTTCATTCGAACTCCAAAATCTAAATTAAAAAGAAAATAAAATCATGCTTACTTCCTGCATTTTTTCCAACAATATAACTTTTCTAATAAAAATCGTAAAGTGTCCGGCTTTCAAAAATCAAAGGCTAACAGCCATGTACTAAAAGGGAAAAAAAAAAAAAAAATCGGTGTCTCCAACCGTTGCAAGTTTTTTTTTTTTGCCCTGTTTCCATCTATATTGTCATCTTTCTTTTGTGGCACACTTTTCCAATGAATATTTTTGTGTCTTCTAAGTTAATTCCCTTAAATATGTCCCACGATGATATCATATACAAAGTATATGGTTTTCTGGAGTTAATAAAGCTTAAGAAATGCATTAGTACTTATAGCCTACTCCCGGTAAACTGAAATAGTCACCTTTTTCTTCAGTCTAAAAATTTTCTTTGAATACTACTAATTTCGTGACACTTGTGTCACGAAATTAGTAGTATTCACGTGCCCTTGCCAATTAGCATTGGCAAGGGCACGTGATGCAAGAAAGCAAGCTTATAGAACCTCAGAGGCTCACATCTTGTGAGTATGGACTTGGCACACCCTGGGTCCTGAGCTGGATATCATCATTGTACTCTTTCTTGGTGATTCCCTTCTGCTTCTCTCTCAGGGTAACTCGAGATTTTTTTTTGGCTGGTGCAGCATAAGCATCAAGCTTCCTTGCACCATATGGCTAATAATATAGCATCAGCAAAAAAAAAAAAAAAAAAACATCACCCCCCACCCTTCTAATTTCACTCATCCACCTGCTCCACATGTTTGTCTAGTTCTGCCTTGAATCTGTTTAAGCTATCAACTTCTTCAACGACAGATGGAAGTTTGTTCCAACCATCAATCGCCCGCTGGCTAAAGGCAAACTTCCGCAAATCTATCCAACTAACTGGTCCCACACATCTATCCAACCGACCAGCTAACAAATAACAGGTCTTTCTTCAATTTGAATTTATGCCCTCTCAGGTGGTTATTCTGAGCAAGAGGAAGAATCCCATCAGCAGTGAGCATGCTTAAACCATTCAAGACTTTATACACCTCAATCAGATAACCTCTTAGGTGTCTAGTCTCCAGACAACACTGTAATTTGCAAAACTTAAGCCTTTATTCGTAAGAGCAACCCTTTGTTCCATTCACTAATCTTGTTGTCCTCTGCACTCGTTTTAACAGCTCTACATCCTTCTTAAAATGAGGCCTCCACAACGGTATACAGTACTCAAGGTGTGGCCTGACCATATTGCCTTATACAAGAAGATAATCACCTTATCCCTGCTAGAAAAATTCCTATATATCATTGACAAGACATCATGGGCTACTCTTACAGACCGTCTGCACTGCCCAGAAAACTTAATATCTCCCTGCACAATTACGCCAGATCCTTTTCACTTTCTACCTCTGTCAGTGTAGTACCACACAGTTGATACGTTACTCTGGGGTTACTGCTTCCTATATGCAGTACTTTACATTTGTCAATGTTAAACTTCGGTTGCCACCTCTCAGCCCATCTACTCAACTTTTCTAGATCCTGTTGCAGCAGTGTACTGTCATTAGTGTCATTTACAAGCTTGCCGATCTTCGTATCGTTTGCAAACTTGGACATTAAGACTGATTTATCGTGGCGAATTATAACCTTAGATGGTAATGCGCCATAAAATCCTAAAACAAACAAACAAAAACCTGATATCATCAATATCATTAATGAATACAGAAAACAACAATGGACCCAACACTGAACCCTGGGGGACTCCACTAATTACATTAGTTCACGAAGAGCAGTGTCCATTGATCATCACTCTCTGTCTTCTCTCATTCAACCTTTCCTATATCTATAGCAGCAACTGGCCATTAATGCCATACTGCTCCAACTTATATAGTAGTTTTCCATGTGCAACAGTATCCAAAGCTTTCCAGAAATCCAAGTATATGATATCAAAATTATTTTTTGCATCCAGTTCCATTGTGACCATATCATAGTATCCAATCAAATTGGTCAGAAAAGACCTCCCACTTAACCAACCCATGCTGTGTCTGAATTATTTCTAAAGCATTGTCTAGATGATCCTGTAATGCTTCTTTAACCAGTGTCTCCATTATTTTCCTCTGAACAGAACTTGAACTAACAGGTCTGTAATTACTCGTGTCGCCCTTTGTTCCCTCTTTGTGAATTGGAGATACATTTGCACATCTCCAATCCGTGGTGACTTCACCAGAATCCAAGAAATGTCTCAGGATGTGTTTTCATCCGTTGCCGCTGACTTTAATATAACTGGATAGATGCCATCCACCACAGGTACCTTTCTTATGTTTAATGTAAATAATTCCTCCTCTCTCTACTTTGCTCTCAATTATTATGAAATCAATAAGCTCCCTGATAAAGTTTAATAAGCTGCTGTTCTTCCCTTCCCTACAGAATTCCTCAAGTGTGAATGTAAATGCAAAATACTTGTTCAGTTTGCCAGTTATCTGAACAGGATAATCAACAGTCGAACCATCGATATCAGGTGGATGAGCATGATTCATCCCCTTTCTTCCCGGAGCTTATATAAATAAAGAAGTCTTTGCCGTTTTTTATTTGCATCCTTTGAGATTTCTCGTAATCTGCTCTCGCTTGCCTAACCTCCTTTGTGACTTGATTACAGACTAGCTTATATCAACCACAGGCTTCTGTATCGCCTGATAATTTATATGCAACCCATGCATTTTCTTCTCTGTCAGATGAACTAATGAGACTCGCGGCAGAGTCTCATTGGTTAAAAAACAGCAAAGACCTCTTTACTAACATAAACTCTGGAAGAAAGGGAATGAATCATGTTGGTCCACCTGATATCGATGGTTCGACTGTTGATTATCCTGCTCAAAGATAGCTGAAAAACTGAACGAGTATATAAATATAAATACGTATATCCAGTAAAAAATTTTCCTGGATATACGTATTTATATTTAAGCAATGGATCCCAGTACTACAGGCCCATTTACTCTCATCTGAATGAGTATTTTGCATCTACATTCACACTTGAGGAATTCTGTAGGGAAGGGGAAGCATAGACTATTCCGTAGAGGCATAGACTCATTAGTTCATTTAGGACTAAACCTTCATCAACAGTATTTCTTAGTTGGTATGAAAAGCCTAGTAGCGTCCAAGATCGGGTCTATATTCAAACCGTTGACAAAGAACAGTGTTGAATGGGGTGTGCCTTTCGATTAAACGGAGTCGGTTTAGTGAATGGACTAGTGTTGGTTTGAATCGTGCTGCTCTCCAAGGGATTCTCCCAGCTATAACTTCCCAAATTTCTGCACAATCAACGTCCGCGTTGTACAGTTTTGTAAAGAAAGAAAAGTTGTTGTACTAGATTGAATGTGAAAGTCGGAGTAGTTTAGGCAGTCAGCCATGAAAGTTCTGGGAAGAGACAGGTTCATAGCTGGACTTCAAGAAATTCCATTTAAGAAACCAGTATTCAAGGGAAGAGATTTTTTTTTAATTTGCCTTGAACACGCTGGCCCAGACAGGGGAAGCATAGAGAATTTTTGGCTTGATGATTTTGGAAAAGAATTGTATTATAATATGGGCAGAGTGTATATGTTGAAGGTTTCGTTTTGCCAGCCAAATAGCTCTTAAGTTTTTAGGACAGGTAGTTCCGATGCGTAGCGAAGTTGAATTTTGAGTCATAGAAAATTCCCAGATCCATATGGTCGGTTATGACAGGAATTGTTTGGGCATTCAGCGAGGCGGCTATCGGAAAGATGTTCTTTTTAAGCGAGATTTGGAGGTGACTGGATTTTGAGGTTGAGTGCGAGATTGAAAGATTTGAGATATAAAGCGAACTCTTACAGATCAGCTCTTCAGTGCATTTAGCTGATTGACTGAGTTTGAGGTGGCAATGATTTTAATATTGTCCGATAAGACATTACATGCTTATGGGTTAGTAGGAACGGTTGGAGGATTGCATAGAACATTATTGCCGATAGTGTCCCGCCCTGGGGGATTCCAGATGAACAAATGGCCCAATAGGATTTGTTTTTGAAGGCTGCTATCAGGATCCTTTCTTTGAGGACGTTGGCAAAGAGATTTAATAGATTACCGTTGATGCGGTAAAACTGTTCTACGAGAGTGTGTGGAGACCGCATCGAACGCAAAGCTTGATTTTTAGAATCGAGAGCCTTCAGCATTATTTGGTTTGTTGTGAGGAGGTTGGTCGATGTGGATCTTCCGGTAATTCCGTAGTGAATCTCGTTATGATGTATTGGGAAGAGTCGCTTCCGCTCTGTTGGTAACATATATCGATCTGCGCGGGTTAGCAAAGTGGTATCGGCACTGTTCTCCCCACACTGTATGGAAAAGGACCGGGTTCGAATCCAGTCGATGATGCGAGGAACTTTAATGGGCTTTTCTCACTCCGTGGCTGAGTTAGTCGGTCTCAGGCATAGATAGCAAGGTTTTTTTTTCCCAGAAATAGGGGTTTTTCGTACAGCAAACAGACAAATCGACCATAGAACACACGCAATTAACAGACATAAGACACAGCACGGAAGATGAATTTAATTATTCAGGTGGCCTAAATATAATAGTTTGGTTGGTAGCATATATCTTTCTAGGAGTTTTAGTACAGAGCATGAGATTGATATTGTCCTGATGTCTTTGTTGCTTTTGATGTTTTTGATTTCAGTAGTGGGAAAATTTTGTAGTGAGCCCATTGGGGGGGGGGGAAAGTTGTTATGGCCTGATTGAAAAAGTTGACCAGAACGTCTGGAATGTAGACACTAGCGATTTTGATCATGAAGATCGGTATATTGTCGTGTCCTGCGGTACCTTCAGAAGGGAGATTTTTAATTGCGTTTTTCATTGCTTATTTCGAGACAGCAATATTGCTTAATTTGTTGATGCACGGCATATATTCATTAAATTCTGGGTAGGGATTTGTTTATTATTATTATTATTATTATTAATATCCATATGATGCAAGGAAGCCTGAGGCTTATGCTGCACCAGGAAAAAAAAAGTTCCCGAGTAACCCTGAGAGAGAGAGAGAGAGAGAGAGAGAGAGAGAGAAGTAGAAGGGAATCACCAAGAAAGAGAAGAATGATGATATCCATCTAGCTCAGGACCCTGGGTGTGCCAAGCCCGTACTCACCAGATGTGAGTCCCCCGGGGTTGCTGTTGAAACGAGTTGTGTGTTCTAACCAGTAGTTTAAGTGAAAATCTGACGGTAGTGGACGGGACATTTTGGGGTATATTGTTGAGTTTTTCTTAATCCTATTGGCTGTGAATAGTTGGATTTCTTTCCTCTTTAGTTCGTTAAACTTATTTCGGTGAGCTAAAAAATTTAGATAATTGTTTTCCGAGATAGATTTATTAAAGTTCCTGAGCTTTAATTTGAAAAGGGACTCAAGTGGTGTCCACCAAACATTTGAGTTGAAGAAGTGATTTTTGATGCCGCAATTTTTGAGTCGTTTTTCTAAACTGTGCCAGGAGAAGAGGCTTAGCAGCTCTAGACAGATGTCCTGTTTTAAATGTTTCAAATTAAATGATCTTTTTGTAGACTGGATTCTTTTCACACTGGGATGGGATGTAGGACAGTATTTTAGAAATTGGATCATGGTCAGATTCGAATGCAACTGAGAGTGGAAATTCGGAAGACATAGGAGCGTTAAAGAAGATTTGGTCGAGTGTGTTGTTACCTCTGGTAAGTGATGAAATTAAAGGCTTTAAATTTAGGCTTTCAAACTGTGATGTAACGAAATTAGACATATCACTAGATGGCAAGGGCAAACTAAAATCCCCTCCAATAAAGATGGAATCTTTTTTTTGAGATTTTAGTGATAGCCCGGTTTACAAATTCAAAATATCTTTCCATGAGGACTTAGGAGGTATGTAGACCGATAAGATGTCCAGAAAGTTATTTGACAGTTTTGTTCTGATGTGGATTGTCTCGAAGGTAGATGAGGGGCATTTCGATTCTGACGCTATCACAAATGAGTTGTTCAGGAAAATGGCGATTCCTTCACTTTTTTGTGACTCTCGATACCGCTGCAGCGTTGTAGTTGGCGATTGAGGGGATAATGAAACCTTCTTGTTCAGCCGAAGTCCAGGTTTCCCTGAGTAGGATAACATCGTAGAAATTAGAGAGGGCTATGGTTTCCAGAGTGGCGATTTTATTCCGAATACTTCTGATGTTCTGCAAGAGAGTTTTAACCTTTAGAGGCGGCTTATTTAGTTGGATTTCCCTTAGGTACGTTTTCCTTGATTTTTCTCTAGTTTCCTTTTTCTTTCTATGGTCCACAGCGATGTCATTAGTCTTAACTGTTTTAGTTTGATATGCATACTGATTCCGGGGCGTAATTCTTACAGGTATTTTTTTTTTCTTTTTTTTACATTGCTGTTTGCTGTTGTCGAGCCAAGCCACGAGATCACTTGGTTTGTTACTAGAGCATAATCGCCATTCGAAATGGCGCTCGATTTAATACTGTAGTTGCGGTTCCTTCTTTTTCCCGCTTTTTTGTCCCTGGGGCGTTTAATTATATCGGACAAAACCAGTTTATTGAAAACGGCAGGCTTGAGCCAGTAGCTCTTCAGTTGTAGTAGTAGTAGTAGTAGTGGCATGTGATGCAAGAAAGCACGTGTATGAGCTTATGCAGCATCAGTCAAAAAAAAAAAAAATCACACCAGTTCCTCCTTAAATTTATTCAACCTATACACTTCCACAACGACAGATGGAAGTTTGTTCCAGCAATTAACCACCCGCTGGCTAAAGGCACATTTCCGCACATCTGTCTTTTCTTAATTTGAATTTATGGCCCCTTAGGTTCGTAATCTGAACAAGTGGAAGGATCCCATCAGAATTCAGTGTGCTCAACCCATTCAAGGCCTTATACACCTCAATCAGATCACCGCGCAGGTGCCTAGTCTCTAGCCACTGTAATTTGCAGAACTTACGCCTCTCTTGGTAAGAGGATCCCTTCATTCCCCTCACCAATCTTGTTCCCCTTCTCTGTACACGCTCAAGTAAATCTACATCCTTCCTAAAATGAGGCCTTCAGACCTGTACGCAGTACTCAAGGCGTGGCCTGACCGTTGCCTTATACAGAGGGACAATCACCTCCTTCTCCCTGCTAACAAAATTCCTATTTATCATTGACAAAACCCCATGACCTGCCCTGGCAGCCTGTCTGCATTGCTCAGAAAACTTCATATCTGACTGCACAATTACTCCCAGGTCTTTTTCATTTTCTACCACCTTAAGTGTAGTACCACACAGTTGGTACGTTTCTCTGGGGTTACTTCTACCCATATGCAGTACTTTGCGTTTGTCAAGGTTAAACTTCAGTTGCCACTTGTTAGCCCATCTGCCCAAATTATCTAGATCCTGTTGCAGTAGCACTCTGCCATTACTATCATTAACAACCCTGCTAACCTTTGTATCATCTGCAAACTTTGACATTAAGCCTGATATACCTTCATCAATATCATTGATAAATATACAAAACAACAGAGGACCCAACACTGAACCCTGTGGGACTCCACTAATAACATTAGTCCACGAAGAGCAGCACCCATTGATGACCACCGTCTTCTTCCACTTTCCTTTTAACCATCCTTTTATCCATTGTAGCAACTTACCCCGTAGGTTGGTAATCCATTGTAGATTACCAACCTACGGGGGCATAAGTTCAAATTAAGAAAGGACAGATGTAGAATAGATGTGCGGAAATTTGCCTTTAGCCAGCGGGTGGTTAATTGCTGGAACAAACTTCCATCTGTCGTTGTGGAAGTTGATAGGTTAAATAAATTTAAGGAGGAACTGGACAGACATTTGGAGGAATGGTGTGATTTTTTTTTTTTTTTTGGCTGATGCTGAATAAGCTCCTACACTTGCTTTCTTGCATCACATACCACTACTACTACCCTTAATACCATTCTGCTCCAATTTGTACAATAGTCGTCCGTGCGCAACAGTGTCAAAGCTTTCCTGAAATCCAAATATATGATATCAAAATTATTTTTTGCATCCAGTTCCTTTGAAACCACACCATTGCATCCTATCAAATTTGTCAGACAAGACTTTCCCTTAACAAACCCATGCTGTGTCTGAATTTTTGCTGCAGTCTTGTCTAGATGATCCTGCAATGCATCTTTAACCAGTGACTCCATTATTTTACCCGGAACAGAAGTTAAACTAACTGGTCTGTAATTACTCGTGTCACCCTTCGATCCCCCTTTGTGAATTGGGGATACATTTGCACATCTCCCGTTCGTCGGAACCTCCCCTGAGTCCAGGGATGCTCTCATAATTATGGCTAAGGGTTTGCTTAGTTGCTTTGCCGCCTCCTTTAATATAACTGGATAGATCCCATCCACCCCAGGTGCTTTTCTTATGTTTAACTTCAACAATTTCTCCTCCACTTTGCTTTCAGTTATTACAAAATCATTAAGTATCCTGCTACAATTTGATAACCTTCTGCCATTTTCAAACCTTAATAATTCCTCATGTGTGAATGTAGATGCAAAATACTCATTCAGTTTGTTTGGTATCTGAGCAGGATCATCAACAGTCGAACCATCGATGTCAAGTGGACCAACCAGATTCACCCCCTTCCTTTTACAATTTATATAAGTAAAGACATCTTTGCTGTTTTTCTTAGCATCTTTTGCCAAGGATTTCTCGTAATCTGCCTGCCTAACCTGCTTTGTGACCTGATTACAGACTAGCTTATATCTGCCATAGGCTTCTGAGTCGCGTGATAATTTATATGCATCCCATGCATATAAATGAGATTTCCATGAAACAAGTCACTTCATTAGTTAGACAGAGGGACGTTTTCGCAAAGCTGTTGTTGGTTTGTGAGCCTATAGATTGTTGGAAAGCAGAATTTGTTCGTATGTACATTAGGTTAAGCGCTATCACGTGGCACGGGGCGATTAGGCTTAGGAGTTGGGGACGAGCATTACTTTGTATTTCCAAAGCTGTACTTACATTATTATGACGGCGGGTTGCAGGGCAAAAGAACCTTTTTTGTCGTACACTTCGATAGAATTAGAATTTTATCATAATGCCCGTATCCATGTGAAAACTGAAAGTATTAGCACGACGATCCACAGCACTTAAAGAAGGCAACCGTACCAAACTAGCGCCACCACAATGAATAATTGGGACTGTAATATGAATACGTTTACAAGGTGTACCTACGTAAGATTAAAACTTGCAAGGTGCGTCAATGTTATTCTTGTGCAAAGACACCAGAGGGTTCGTATGCAGTAGTTTTCTTCTTGGTGGGATGGCAGTATTACGTGATATGCACTAAGTACCTAGGGATGGAACACTGCTTACCATTTACTTACGAAAATATAGAGTGACTGTGCGTGCAGTGTGGCTTGTACTCTCATGATGTTGCTGTTTTCTTTTTCACTTTGTGGTTTCTTATACTTTGAGTTCTCTGCTCTAATTGTGTTACTTTTTGGGGTAAATTGAGTGGTTGATGCTCACCACTCAATCATAAAAGTGCTTGTAAGCACCAAAAGGATGGGGCTACTGCGCTATATATTATTATGCCCTGCACTGGTTTTTTTGAATATTGAAGACATCACTTCATTGGCCTGTTCAGTATCACGATCTAATTCATCATTTGAATGAACTGGAAAACTGGCTTTGGGCTAGGCCTTTCCTGTGCCTATCCAGCCATTAATTTCTTTGTAAATTGCAAAATGTTTCCACCGGCAGAGGGCATTGCTTCACGTTTGTATTTTTGTAAAAAGAAATTTATTCAATTTACTTCAACTTCACCTAATGAGATTCACAGGCTTGTAATATATTTACTTTTCTGTGATAAGATTACACAAGTAGGATTGTGAGAGGAATGATTTTTGCAGCGTTTACCTATTGAAATAATGAAAAATAGAATTTTATATAGTGGTCAATTGAACAATAAACATACTCCAATCTTATAACAGGATTACGAACAGCTGCTTAATTTTGTGAAACAGGCCAGGCTGGTTTTGAAAATTTGTTTTTATATTTTGTATACCTCGAAATCTATATTATCAGCTTTATTATCAGTGAAGATGGCTGAAAACATCTTCCTTTTTGTGCCAAACTTGATTGGTGAGCAGGCTATTTACAATATTTATTTCGAATTCGGTAGATTTATGACGTGTGCTCGTTTTGCTTGTTTGTCTTTGTGTTGCTTTGCATAGTACATAAGTAATTTTGCTGAAATTGATTTTTTTTTAATTCTCGGAACAAATTTGCCGTTTTTAATCTTAAACAGGCTTAATAAAAGAACTAGTTATTAATAATGAAATTACACGGCGTTCCTGGAAAATTCGAGGGTTTAGCTTCAGACAACGTTAATCCATGTTTACAAAAATTACAAAATCATTTTGTAGTAAACGTTATTGTAATTAACCAAGAATGTGCTTATAGCCAAAGCTAACTTGTAAACTTCTAGAAAAATATATTTCTATGGCAAGATATGCATTGTAATTTATATAAGGTTAAACTGAAGTTGTCTAAAAAAAAAAAAAAAAAGTTCAATTTATATAGTTTGGCACTAATCATTCGAATTTTTTTTTGCCAATTTATGGTTCCATTGCATGAGTAGCAAGGTTATTGTTATCCATATGGTGCAGAGGAGCCTGAGGCTTATGCTGCACCGACCAAAAAAAAAAAAAAAAAAAAAATTCCCTATTACCCTGGAGAGAGAGAGAGAGAGCAGTGGAAAGGAATCATCAAGAAAGAGAGGAATGATGATATCCACTTTGGTGTGCCAAGCCCATACTCACCAGATGTGAGCTCCTTGGGGTATTGTTATTTCAGATATTACTTTACCTCTTCTGAATTTCGTGCTTAGAATTCTTTAATAAATAATTTTTGGCCTAATAAGCAAACTGTGTATCCAGTAGCAATGCATATGTATTTATTATTATTATTTTATTATTTCAGCGATGGAGGGGGGGGAATTCATTGGAAGATTATGCACTTATAAATGCTTTCCTTTTTGCAAATGAAATTAGCATTAGTAGAGGCATATGATGCAAGAAGGCAAGCTTATACAGCATGAGCCAAAAAAAACCAAAAAAAAACTTCCCATTTCACCCGTCCCGAATATTTGTCTCGTTCAGCCTTGAATTTATTTAAGCTGTGAACTTCCACAAGACAGATGGTAGTTTCTTCCAGCAATCAACGACTCGCTGGCTAAAGGCAAATTTCCGCTCATCTATTCTACAACTCTTTCCTCAATTTGAATCTGCCCCCCTCCTGCGATTAATTTGGGAAAGAGGAAGAATCCCATTGGCTTTGAGCTTACTGAAACCATTCAAGGCCTTATACACCTCAATTGGATCCCCTCACAGGTACCTAGGCCGACCGGGCTATCCGTGTTGGTAAAGTGCCTGCATGGCAACCCAAAGGCCGCAAGTTCGAATCCCGCCTCATGCTTGGATCAAAGTATTGCAAAAACCTTGGGAGGTGCATTATGGCCACAGAAGCCGATGCACCAACAACTACCAAAAAAACACAGGTACCTAGTCTACAGACATTACAATTTACAGAGCATAAGCCTTTCTTCTTAAGAGCAACCCTTTGTTCCATTCACCAGTCTCATTGTCCTTCTCTGTACTCATTCCAGCAGCTCTACTTCCTTTCTAAAATGAGACCTCCAGACCTGTATACAATACTAGAGGTGTGGCCTGACTATTGCCTTATACAAGGGGATAATCACCTTATCCCTACTAGCAAAATTCCTGTATATCATTGACAAAACACCATGAGCTACTCTTGCAGGCTATCTGCACTGCTCAGAAAAGTTCATATCTGACTGTACAATTACCCCCAGGGCTTTTTCATTCTCCACTACCCTGAGTGTAGTACATATGGTTGATAGGTTACTCTTTCATTTCTATGTTGATAGGTTACATAGGAATGAGCAGCAGCTTGGAAAATAAGATGCAGGATATTTCAGAGACTGCTGGAAGTCATTGGGGTACAAGTAAACACATGGGTTGTGTTAGGGTAGCTAAGAAAAAGAACAGGTGCATGTATACTTGTGTGTGTACGCCAATGCTAGGAGTTTGGTAAATAAATTTGATGAATTTGAGGTGTTGCTCAAAGCATCAAAGGCAGATATTGTTGGGATATCAGAGACTTGGTGTCACACAGATATAAGTAATGCAGAACTGGAATTTGGGAAGTACAACGTCTAAAGAAAGGATAGAAAGGGAGGAGGAGTTATGCTATTAGTTAAGAAACACATAAAATCCAAGGAAGTGAAGCCAGTCGACATCGCTGGACAGTGCAGTGTCGAGTCAGTTTGGTGTGACATAAGCATTGGGAGATCAAAATTGAGAGTAGGAGTGTGCTATAGGCCTAATGACTCTGATGAGTATAATAAGAAACTGTACAGGGAAATAGAGTGGGCCAGTAAATCAGAGAGTCTTATAATGGGAGATTTTAATTTCCCAGATATTGACTGGAATTTGTGGGTTGGTCACTCACATACTGGCAAGGCTTTTGTGGATTTATTGGATGATTGTCTAAATCAGCATGTTCTGGAGGCAACTAGAGGGAGCAATACTCTTGATTTGATTATCAGTAGTGATTATTCATGCATTAAGAATCTGCAGATACAGGAACCACTAGGTGGCAGTGATCACAGTGTGTTGAAGTGGGATTTACTCAAGGAGGTAACTCCCATCAGAGGTAAAGGGAAGGGTTATTGCTTTCGTAAAGGTGACTGCGATGGTCAGACAGTATTTAAATTCTATAAAGTGGGACCAACTGATGATGTTACCCACAGCAAACTCAAAATGGGAAGCATTCAAAGAACTTATCTTGGAAGCTACTAGGCTTTACATACCAACTAAGAAATATTGTTCAAGGTTCAGGCCTAAATGGATGTCAGATGAACTAATGAGACATATGGCAGAGAACAAAAATGTATGGGATACATATAAATTAACATGTGACACAGAAGCCTATGATAGACATAAGTTGATCTGTAACCAAGTTACAAAGGAGGTTCGGCAGGCGAAGGCAGATTACCAGAAATCTGCAAGGGATGCAAAGAAAAACAGCACGGAGTTCTTTATTTATGTAAACTCTAGAAGTAAGGGGATGAATCAGATTGGTCCACTTGATGGGCAGGATCATGAACTGTTCATGATCCTGCTCAGGTAGCTAACAAACAAAATCAATATTTTGCATCTACATTCACACATGAGGAGTTATTCAGGAAGGGGAATGCCATAGATGAAGTAAATGCTGGCAGTGAGCTAGATGATCTTGTAATAACTGAGAGTAGAGTGGAGGAGAATTGTTGAAGATAAATACAAGAAAGGCACCTGGGGTGGATGGGATCTATCCAGTTATATTAAAGGAGGCAGCAAAGGAAGTAAGCAATCCGTTAACCATAATTATGAGAGCTTACTTGGACTCAGGGGAAGTACCCACAGACTGGAGATGTGCAAATGTAACCACAATTCACAAAGGAGGATCAAAGGCTGACACAAGTAATTATAGACATGTGAGTTTAACTTCTGTTCCAGGAAAATTAATGGAAGCACTGGTTAAAGAAGCACTGCAGGATCATCTTGACAAGAATTCAGTTATAGCTCAGACACAGCATGGTTTTGTTAAGGGAAAGTCTTGCCTGACCAATTTGATTGGATACTATGATGTAGTCACAAAAGAATTGGGTGCAGGGAATAACTTTGATATTATATATTTGGATCTTAGAAAGGCTTTTGATACTGTTGCACATGGAAGGCTGCTGCACAGATTGGAGCAGTGTGGCAAATTGTTGCTATGGATAAAGAGATGGTTGAATGGCAGAAGACAGAGAGTGGTAATTAATGGACACTGCTCATCGGGGACTAATGTTATTAGTGGAGTCCCTCAGGGTTCAGTGTTGGGTCCATTGTTGTTTTCGGTATTTATAAATAATATTGATGATGGTATATCAAGCTTAATGTCCAAGTTTGCAGACGATACAAAGGTTGGCAGGGTTGTTAAGGATGCTACTGACGCTATGCTGCTGCATCAGGATCTGGAAAGGTTGAGCAGATGGGCTGAGAGGTGGCAAATGAAGTTTAACATTGACAAATGTAAAGTTGTGGGAAACAGCAACCCCAGAGCAACGTATCAAATCTGTAGTACTAAACTGACAGTGGTAGAGAATGAAAAGGACCTGGGGGTAATTGTGCAGGCAGATATGAAGTTTTCTGAGCAGTGCAGATGGACTGCAAGAGTAGCTCATGGTGTCTTATCAATGATATACAGGAATTTTTCCAGCAGGGATAGGGAGGTGATTATTCCCTTGTATAAGGCAATGGTCTGGAGGCCTCATTTCAAGAATGATGTAGAGCTGCTGGAACGAGTACAGAGAAGGGCAACAAGGTTAGTGAACGGAACGAAGGGTTGCTCTTACGAAGAAAGGCTTAAGTTTTGAAAATTACAGTGTCTGGAGACTAGGCACCGGCGAGGTGATCTGATAGAGGTGTACAAAGCCTTCAATGGTTTGAGCATGCCCAATTCTGATGGGATACTGCCTCTTTCTCAGAATAATCACCATAAGAGGGCATAAATTTAAATTGGGGAAAGACAGATGTAGGATAGATGTGCAGAAATTTGCCTTTAGCCAGCGGGTAATTGGTTGGTGGAACAGACTTCCATCCCTTGTTGTGGAAGTTGATAGCCTAAATAAATTTAAGGCTCAGCTGGACAGGTATTTCGAATGAACAGAGGGGTGAAGTGGAACGGTTTTTTTTTTTTTTTTTTTTTTTGCTGATGCTGCATAAGCTTGCTTTTTTGCATCATATGCCTCTGCTAATGCTACTCTGAGATTACTGCTACCCATATGCATTACTTTATATTTGTCAATGTTAAAATTCAGTTGCCACCTCCAAGCACATCTGCTCAATTTTTCTAGATCCTGTTGTAGTAGCATACTGTCATTAGTATCATTTAACAACCCTGCCAACCTTCGTATCGTCTGCAAACTTGGACATTAAACCTGATATACCTTTATCAATATCATTAATAAATACAGAAAACAAGAATGGGCGTAATACTAAACCCTGGGGGACTTCTCTAATTGGACTAATTTTTTAGTTAGTTCAGTTAGAGCAGTGTCCATTGATTACCATTTCCATAGCAGCATTTTGCTCTCATAGTGCTCCAATTTGTACAGTAGTCTTCAATGTGCAACAGTATCAAAAACTTTCCTAAAATGTATATGATTTAAAAATTATTTTTTGCATCCAGTTCCTTTGTGACCACATTGTAGTATCCAATCAGATTGGTAGACAAGACTTTCCATTAACAAACCCATGCTCTGAACTGTAACTGCAGTCTTGTCTAGATGGTCCTGCATTACTTCTTTAACCATATATGCCATTAATTTCCCCGGAAGACAAGTTAAACTAATAGATCTAAAATTACTCATGTCACCCTTTGATCCCCTTTGTGAATTGGGAACTCATTTGCATATCTCCGGTCCATGGGGAACTCCCACGGGTCCAAAGAAGCTCTCATAATTATGGCTAAGGGTTTGCTTACTTCCTTTGCTGCTTCCTTTAATATGACTGGATAGACCCCATCCACTGTAGGTGCCTTTCTTATTAGCATTAGTAGAGGCATATGATGCAAGAAAGCAAGCTTATGCAGCATCAGCCAAAAAAAAAAAAAAAAAAACACCACTCCCATTCCCATTTCATCCCTCCGTTCGTTCGAAATACCTGTCCAGCTGAGCCTTAAATTTATTTAGGCTATCATCAACACAACAAGGGCTGGAAGTCTGTTCCACCAACCAACTATCCGCTGGCTAAGGGCAAATTTCCGCACATCTATCCTACATCTGACTTTCCTCAATGTGAATTTATGCCCTCTCATGTGATTATTATGAGCAAAAGGAATAATCCCATCAGCATTGAGCATGCTCAAACCATTCAAGGCTTTATACACCTCTATCAGATCACCTCGCTGGTGCCTAGTCTCCAGACACTGTAACTTGCAAAACTTAGGCCTTTCTTCGTAAGAGCAACCCTTTGTTCCATTCACTAATCTTGTTGCCCTTCTCTGTACTCGTTCCAGCAGCTCTATATCCTTCTTGAAATGAGGCCTCCTGACCTGAATACAGTACTCAAGGTGTGGCCTGAGTACTTACACAAGGGAATAGTCACCTCCTTATCCCTGCTAGAAAAATTCCTGTATATCATTGACAAGACACCATGAGCTACTCTTGCAGCCCGTCTGCACTGCTCAGTGAACTTCATATCTGCCTGCACAATTACCCCAGGTCGTTTTCATTCTGTACCACTGTCAGTGTAATACCAAAGAGGTGATATGTTACTCTGGGGTTACTGTTTTCCATATATAGTACTTTACATTTGTTAATTTAAACTTCATTTGCCACCTCTTAGCCCATCTGCTCAACCTTTCCAGATCCTGTTGCAGCAGTATATTGCCAGTAGTGCCCTTAACAATCCTGCCAACCTTTGTATTATCTGCAAACTTGGACATTAAGCTTGTATAAATACAGAAAACAAAGGACCGAACACTGAACTATGAGGGGCTCGACTAATAACATTAGTGCATGATGAGCAGTGTCCATTGATTACCACTCTGTCATCTCCCCCTCAACCATCCCTTTATCCATAGCAGCAATTTGCCTCCAATACCACACTGCTTCAATTTGTGCAGCAGTCTTCCATGTGCAACAGTATCAAAAGCCTTTCTAAGATCCAAATATATAATATCAAAGTTATTTCCTGCATCCAGTTCTTTTGTGACTGCATCATAGTATCCAATCAAATTGGTCAGGAAAGACTTTCCCTTAACAAAACCATGCTGTGTCTGAGCTATAACTGAAGTCTTGTCTAGATGATCCTGCAGTGCTTCTTTAACCAGTGCCTCCATTAAATTTCCTGGAACAGAAGTTAAACTCGTAGGTCTATAATTACTTGTGTCGGCCTTTGATCGTCCTTTGTGAATTGGGGTCAAATTTGCACATCTCCAGTCTGAGGGTACCTCCCCTGAGTCCAAAGAAGCTCTCATAATTATGGCTAAGGGTTTGCTTACTTCCTCTGCTGCCTCCTTTAATATAACTGGATAGATCCCATCCACCCCAGGTGCCTTTCTTGTGTTTATCTTCAACAATTTCTCCTCCACTTTACTCTGTTATTACAAGATTCTCTAGCTTACTGCCAGAGTTGAATACACCTCTGGCATTCCCTTCGCTGAATAACTCCTCATGTGTGAATGTAGATGCAACATACTCGTTTAGTTTGTTAGCCACCTGAGCAGGATCATCAACAGTTGAATCATCAATATCCAATCTGATTCATCCCTTTCCTTCTAGAGTTTACATAGGTAAAGAACTCTTTTCTGTTTATCTTTGCATCTTTTGCCAAGCATTTCTCATAATCTGCCTTTTCCTACCTAATCTCTTTTGTGACTTGGTTACAGACCAGATTATATCTATCATAGGCTTCCATGATAGATATGATCTGGTCACCCATTAATTTATATGTATCCCATCCATTTTCCTTCTCTGCCATATGTCATTAGTTCATCTGACATCCATTTAGGCCTAAACCTTGAACAGTATTTCTTAGTTAGTATGTAAAGCCTATTAGCTTCCAAGATAAATTCTTTGAATGCTTCCCATTTTGAATTTGCTGTTGGTAACATCATCAGTTGGTCCCATTGGAATTTAAATACTGTCTCAGACCATCGTAGTCACATTTACGAAAGCAAAAACTCTTCCCTTTACCCTTGATGGTAGTTATCTTTTTTAGTAAATCCCACTTCAGCACACTGTGATCACTGCCACCTAGTGGTTCATTTAACTGCAAATTCTTAATGCATGAAGAATCGCTACTGATAATCAAATCAAGAGTATTACTCCCTCTAGTTGCCTCCCGAACATGCTGATGTAGAAAACAATCATCCAATAAATCCACAAAAGCCTTGCTAGTGTGTTGTGAGTGACCAATCCACAAATTCCAGTCAATATCTGGGAAATTAAAATACCCCATTATAAGACTCTGATTTACTGGCCCACTCTGTTTCCCTGGACAGTTTCTTATTATACTAATCAGAGTCATTAGGCCTATAGCACACTCCTACTCTCAATTTTGATCTCCCAATGCTCATGTCACACCAAATTGACTTGACACTGCACTGTCCAGCGATGTCGCTGGCTTCACTTCCTTGGATTTTGTGTTTCTTAACTAATAGTATAACCTCTCCTCTCCTCCTATCCTGTCTATCCTTTCTGTACACATTGTACTCCCTAAATTCCAGTTCTGCATTCCTTATATCTGTGTGACACCACATCTCTGATATCCCAACAATATTTGCCTTTGATGTTTTGAGCAATACCTCAAATTCATCAAATTTATTTACCAAACTCCTAGCATTGGTGTACACGCAAGTATACATGCATCTGTTTCTATTCTTAGCTACCCTAACACAACCTATGTCTTTACTTGTACTGCAATGACTCCCAGCAGTCTCTGAAATACCCTGCATCTTGTTTTCCAGGCTGCTGCTCATTTCAGTAGAAGCAGTGCAAGAATCACTTTCACCTCTGCCAGTGGCTACTGTTAATCTATTAGGCCTTGTATACCCTGAAGCTAGCAGTTTTCCGGCCCAATTAACACTGCCTCGATAGCATCAGCAAATATTCTTGCACCCTTTCTATTTAAGTGTATCCCATCCCTGTAGAAGCAGTCTCTTCTGTTAACAAGTACAGACCAAGCTGGGAAAAATTCTACCTCTTGAGCCTTGCACAGTCTTTCCAGGGCCAAATTGATCGATAAGGCTCTCATCATATACTCCCTCCTATCGTGTCTGGGCAGAATTGCAGACACTTTCAAATTCAGCCCTAATTCACGGCTTTTTTTTCAACAGTGACCTGTACTTGTTAAGTAATTCCGCTGGTCTCCTACTCTTAATATCATTAGTGCCAATGTGTATAACAATATCACCTTTTGTGCCCTTAAAAGATGATATCCACTCTACAATGTCATCAACCTTTGCCCCTGGCGATATGGATATATGCCGTATACCCTCTGGAATTCGATTAATAAGCATAGTATACTCTCCGCATACATAACATTCACAGAGTATGCCTTCTGCTAATTTTACAACTACAGCACTACTACTACCCATATGCAGTACTTTGCATTTATCAATGTTAAATCTCCATTAGCATTTCTCAGCCTCGCTGCCTAATTTTTCTAGATCCTGATGCAGTAGCATAATATCATTACTGTCATTAACCACCCTGCTAACCTTCATATCATTTGCAAACTTAGATATTAAGCCCTTATATACAGTAAGCAGCGGTTATAGTGATCACGTTTGCAAATTGAATTTTGATTCTAATAAGCAAAAATTGATGAATATTATCCACAGGATATAAAAATAAATAGCTAAAGCACAAATTTACACTTTATTACCAATTAAATAATATGTGAAAATCGGAAGAATATTATCGAAAGAAGCAAAATAAATAATTTATATTTATGTACATAGCTTAATTAATATACATATTAATTAAACATAACAATTTGTAATATTTTAGATTGTTTTTAATTATCACTACAAATTCTATTTGTAGATTTTTCAATATTGTATAACAGTCTGTATTCACAATCACTTGCATCAGTTTCTTCCAATGCTCTCCTCAGAACGGAAATAGCTTCATGAGTTCCAGTTTTGTAACTGGAATTCATTCAGGTTCACCTTCATTTCCTTTCTTGGCAAAATTATCAGTAACAGACTGGTCAATTTCTTCATCTGTTAAAGCTGTAGTAACTTGTATTTCACCATCTATGCCCACCTACATTATGCTATTGAGGCAGTGTTAAGTGGGTTGGAAAACTGCTATCGTGCGGAGGATACACAGACTAAAAGGTTAACAGTGGCCGCAGGCAAAAGCAATTCTGTTAGAATGAGCAGCAGCCTGGAAAGCAAGGCAATGGAGATTTCCAGGACTGCTGGGAGTCATAGTGGAACAAATAGGCTGTGTTAGGGTAACTAAGAGAAAAAAAAGTGCATGTATACTTGCATGTACACCAATGCTAGGAGTATAGTTAATAAATTTGATGAGCTTGAAGTGCTAGTCAAGACAAAGTCAGATATTGTTGGGATATCAGAGACGTGGTGTCACACAGACATAAGTAGTGCAGAACTGGAATTTGGGGAGTACAATGTGTACAGAAAGGGAGGGGGGGGATTATGCTGCTAGTTAAGAAACACACAAAATCTACAGTGCATCTAATTGATGGTGGACAATGCAGTGTTGTCTGTTTTTGGTGTGACATAAAGCACTGGGAAAGGAAAAATGAGAGTAGGTGTGTATTATAGGTCTGATGAGTATAATGAGCATTTGTGCAGAGGAATAGTGGGTCAGTAAATCAGAATGTCTTATAATGGGGGATTTTAACTATCCAGATATCGACTGGAAATTGTGGGTTGGTCACTTGCACACTAGCAAGACTTTCGTGGATTTATTGGATGACTGTTTTCTACAGCAACATGTTCGAGAGTCAACCAGAGGGAGTAATACTTTTATTCTGATTATCAGCATTTGCAGGTAAAACTGTAATCACTGTAACCACTGGGTTACAGTGATCACAATGTACTGATGTGGGAATTACTTAAAGATGTAATATCAAGGCTAAAGGGAAGGGCTGTTGCTTTTGTAAAGGTGACTACAGGGGTCTCAGACAGTTTTTAAATTTTGTACGGTGGGATCAACGGATGATGTTACCAATGTTGAAATCTAAATGGGAAGCCTTCAGGGATTTAATTTTAGAGGCTACTAGGCTTTCCATTCCAACTAAGAAATACTGTTCAAGGTTTAGGCCTAAATGGATGTCAGATGAATTAATGAGGCTTGGCAGAGAAGAAAAATGCATGGGATGCATATAAAGTATCAGGTGACACAGAAGCCAAGGCAGGTGAAGGCAGATTATAAGAAATCCTTGGCAAAGGATGCAAAGAAAAACAGAAAGATCTTTACTCATGTAAACTCTAGAAGGAAAGGGATGAATCAGATTGGACCACTTAACATAATGGGTTGACTATTGATGATCATGCTCAGGTAGCTGATAAACTGAATGAGCATTTTGCATCTACAGTCACACATGAGGAGAGTGCCAGAACTTTATCAAACTCTAACAGGGAGCTAAGTGATTTTGTAATAACTAAGAGCAAAGTGGAGGAGAAATTGTTGAGGTTAAACTTAAAAAAGGCACCTGAGGTGGACAGGATCTATCCAGTTATATTAAAGGAGTCAGCAAAGGAAGTAAGCAAACCCTTAGCCATAATTATGAGAGCTTCCTTGGACTCAGGGGAGGTTCCCATGGACTGGTGTGCAAATGTATTACCAATTCACAAAGGGGGGTTCAAAAGGCGAAACAAGTAACTAGTCCTGTTAGCCTAACTTGTGTTCCGGAGAAAATAATGGAATCACTGGTTAAAGAAGTATTGCAGGATCATCTAGACAAGACTGCAGTAATAGTTAAGACACAGCGTGGGTTTGTTAAAGGGAGGCCTTGTCTGACCAATTTGATTGGCTACTGATGTGGTCACAAAGGAACTGAATGCCAAAAATAATTTTGATATCATATACTTAGATTTCAGGAAAGCCTTTGATACTGTTGCACATGGAAGACTGCTGAATAAATTGGAGAGGTATGGCATTAAGGGTAAGTTGCTACAATGGATAAAGGGATGGTTGAGTTGGAGATGACAGGGAGTGATAATCAGTGGACACTGCTTTTTGTGGACAAATGTTATTAGTGGAGTTCCCCAGGATTCAGCGTTGGACCCATTGTTGTTTTGTATATTTATCAATGATATTGATGAAGGTATATCAGGTTAAGTGTCCAAGTTTGCAGATGGTACAAAGGTTGGCAGCGTTGTTAACCGACAGTAAAGACAGTATGCTACTCCAACTGGATCTAGATAAGTTGGGCAAATGGGCTGGGAAGTGGCAACTGAAGTTTAACATGGACAAATGCAAAGTACTGCATGTGGATAGTGGTAACCCCAGAGTAATCTACAAATTGTGTTGTACTACACTCAGGTTAGTTGGAGAATGAAAAAGACCTGGGCTTAATTGTGCAGTATGATACGAAGTTCTCTGAGCAATGCAGACACTTCTGATAGCTCAGCTGTCCAGAACAGGACAACTCCAGAACTGCTGTGAACAATTGTACCAAATGTGTTAAAAGTGGATTACTGTTCAGGAGAGTGCTTTGAGAGTGTCTTGTCTAGGTTTTGTTATGTTTAAATTGCACGGCCAGAAACTCATTGACTTTATCACATGTAAACTGAAAGTTTAAGTGTCGTACCGATTGCATTTTTCAAGGTTATTCTAATTTGAAATCATGGGTAACAGCCCATGTGTGATGTATCTGTGTTGCAGTTGACTATGCCATTAAATGTCATATTCATGAACTTTATTCATTTTCTAATTGAAGAAATTTCTAATCCATTGTGTCACTTTCTTTATCCACTTAAATAAAAAAATCGCGTGTGTACCTGGTACGCGTGAAAGATATTTTATGTGAAAACATCTTTGACAAAAATCAGAATCACTTTAAAATTGAACAACTAGAACTGAAGTTATGAACTATGTAACGTTTAATGGTCACGCCCGCTACTTATTCTACTGAATCGACGTTTGGAAGAGGTTAGCAAAGTTCAAGTTGATAGCCTAATTGCCCATTTGTTAAATAGTATGATATCACAATCATGATTGCAACAATACAAGCCGGTACTATTTATTTTGTATTATTATATAATACACAAGCTGAACTATTTGATCAGATTAGTAAGGGAGCAAATGGCTAAAACGTGGCTTCTATATTTGGTCGAAATGCTTCCCTATCGATTGTATCAAATCACCGATAGATCAATCAATCTTTATTGACAGTCACATGGAAATTAATTTGGCTAAAGATGGCATAAGCAAAATGGTTCCAATCGCGATAAGGCTCATCGCTCAACATTAAACATTGTTGTGGATCAAGGATAAATGTCTTAGAATTGCCCCGTAGAAACTAAAGTACAGCAGAGCCTACTATTTGATGAGCAGCCAGAGGAGCTGTCCTTTCCCCAGCATTTATCTTGGATAATTCAAAACGTTCAGGGAGAAGTGACTCCGTTCATGATCGAGCGAGCTCAGATGATCTGATTGATGCAGTGTTACTCCATATAATCTCCTTTACATAGCAATGAAGATATTGAGAATGAGAGACTCTTTGAGGTGGCTTTCAAATACATAGGTAAAGATACAAAACTGACACACGAGCAAGTTCAATCGAAAGAATACATTAACAACTGTATCAAAAACAATTTGACTTTTCTAACTCGACCTACTACTGGGCTGAACTTAGTGCGATCTATTCACTATGATTAGACAGCTCGGTAAACCTACAATGTTTTTGACTCTGAATGCGAATGAAATTGGCTAATGATGCTAACTCACTAAATTTGATTTGGTAATTTCTGAAAATGACGTCAAATTATGTAATTTCTGCTGTAGATATATCAGCTTATGATGTGAGCTCACTGACTTTGATTTGGTTTGTCATTTCTGCTGATGCACTAACGCTAATGACACTCAACACATTTTGATTCGGTACATCATATCCGTAATGACATCATTTCCACATCGCAAAATTGTGACAAATTGGTTTTACTACAGTCCGAAATTTAGTAGGTGCTGCCAAAGATATTTTCACCTTAAAAATTTCATAGATAATCTTGCTTCTTTCAACTTATAAATAGGTTTATAATTATGATATTTATATACATCCATCTTTTTCAATTTACTTAGGTTATGCTAGAATTATCCTGGCTTTTCTCTCATTTTACTATATGCCATTTGATTACATCAAGGCATGTTTCTGCTACTTACTCAGTGGATTTTTAGATGCTATTGATGGATATGCAGCAAGGTGGCTTAATCAAGGTAAGGATATACTGACAAAATAAATATTTTTTAAGAGATAAGTGTATATTCCTTAATGACTTTCGGTGATATATTCAGCTCTGATGATGCTGGATAGCATCACCTTACAAAAATTAGTTTTTGTAAGACGTTGATAAAAATTAGTTTTTCTGTTTACTTTCTACTGTAATTAGTCAAAAATAGCATTGGCTACTCATTTGCATTTTGCAAATGATTGGCCAGCCTGAAGGATTGGTCATTTGGAGTGTTGATTGAAAATATATATACCAAATTGAAATGAAATGCCTTCAAAACATGAGCAGTAGCTTCTTGAGTTTCCTCTGAATTTTTATATGAACTTTTCTAATGATGGAATCTCTAGTACAGTGTTTCTCAACCTGTGTGCCATGGAAAATGCAAATTAAAAAAACAAGTTCTATAATAATAAAAATTAATTCAAATAAAAAATTTGTTTATTTATGCTGCACTGATCCGAGCTCTTTCCGGTGGTCAATGTGACGTCATGTTTTGAATCTTAGTACTAGATCTGTTCACCTATACTACATAAATAATAAGTGAATTTTTAAATATACCCAACAGAAATAACTTCCCGTTTGTTGAATATATGAGTATTAGTAGTGATTGCAGTGTGCTGCAGCAAAGAAAAGGCTGAGAAACACTGTTCTAGTAGTCATTAATAGATGGGGATTTCCATGTATTGTAAATATGGACTTATCCATTAGTTTAGAGAGGATTCAAGTTTTGGTAATAGAAACAATTGAATAGCAAAGATTCTGTTTATTTCAAGGGGGTATTCTTTATTTTCCTCTAAATTATCACAAGACACTAAATAGTTTTACAAGTATAAATTAGTCTGTAATGAAGTCACTGTAAGAGTTAATGAACTAAGCTAAATAATGAAAAGACTTCAGTGTGAGATTTTTTTCACATATATAAACACTAAAAGTAAGGGACTGAACTGTATTGATAGAATTTATAACATTGTGATGATTTGCTGATGAACTTAAAACAAAAAAATTTGTTATTGACTGCAAGTATGTTTTTAGACTTGACACTCAAAACACAATTACAGTTATTGGTAACTAGACAATTTAAAATGTTAAATATATACTGGCATTCAAAGAAAGTGCATCACTCCTTAAAATTGTAATTGTCGTCCAAATAATGTAAGTATATGGCAATATTTCTTACAGATTGCATCGGATAAGATTGACACGCATAGGTGATGACGTAATATTGCATCAGCTGTTACTTTCAGCTATATAAGCATGTTCTGCAAGAGTTGCAGTCATTCTTGCTTGTGTCAGGATGGCGAGTTACGTGCAGTTGATGCCACAAAGAAAGATTGCTATTGTTGCTTTACATGAGGATGTTCTTCCCGTCATATTGCTTATAGAGTGTCTTGTAATCAGTTGACAGTGAGTAGATTTCTTTCCAAACTCAAGAATACTGGTTCTGCTGATAGGAAAAGAGGAAACAGATGCAAATGAGTCTCTATGCCAAAACAGGACCGAATTTTGAAGCGCCTTAAAAACCATAAAGCTTCTTCATCTGAGCTGAAAGGAGAATGGGAAGAACATACAGGAGTGGTAGCAAGTGGAGTAACAGTCAGAAGGTCGTCACAGACATTTTCTCAGATATGCCAGAAAAGCTGGACTTGCTACTTGGGAGTCTAAAACACTGATGGAACTGATATTCGGGTGACACTCAAGTCAAGTGGACCCAATTTCGGCAAAGTCCGGACAGTCTGTGACAGCCAAATCCTCTGCTTGCACCTTCACGATGGTAGGACTGTTAGTAATCCTGGGTATAACCTCCACGCACAAGCACATGGTGGGTGACCACTCAGGTGTGAACCAATGTAAGCAGGGGTCAAGGTGTGTCGCCCAAACCACATGGAGGAATGCCGCCCCTCTGTGTTTCCAGGCAGTACTAGGTGGTAGATGACTCATCAACCGGTGCAATAACACCACTTTGCTTATTGGAGGCTTGAAGTGGTGGAACCCATGGTTAGTCTGCAGAGCTAAGTTCCGGTCAACCCTTCCCCATCTCTTCCATCATGCAGTATGATTGATGACTTTTGAGGTTATGATGAATGTCGTGGCGAGATCCAATCTTCCTTACATTTCGAAGGTACAGCTCTAAAACGGTGTTTGCAGGCCGGCCGCTAGATAGTACACCGGACCGAACCTATTGTTAACTCTCTAGGAGGCTTCCGGATCAGCTAGTGTATAATCTTGCTGTCTCTACTCTGCCAGACAGTGACTGGAGGGAGTCTGAGTAGTGTGTATGTTGTGGGGCATTGTCGAGGCCACGTTATGTCAAGGATCTGGGTATATTCTTACCATGTGTATGCCATATCCAAAAATTTCATTACTTCATACAGCATGTCCCACCCACTTTTTCTTACTATTGAATATACCATGAATTGTCAAACTAATAGAGTAAGCTTATCTGCAAAAAGATCTAAACCTTCCAAACACTTCCTAATTCATTTCACAAATATACGTGGTCTCAATTATAATCTCAACGATGTCCATTTCCTCTTGCAGTCTGCCAAACCCCATGTACTTTTTCTGACAGAATCTCAGTTATCGGTTGATTCAACTACTGCTCATCTCAGTTGCCCAAATTATTCGCTGTATAATTCCTTCCGCCTCAAAGGTGGTACTTGTGCATATGTCCATTCCGATATTCCCTGTCAGAGACTTGGTAATTTGAAATCTCCTCTTTTCGATCTCCTCTGGCTTAAAATCTCTCTACCTCATTGTGTCAAATTCATCTGTTGTCTATACTGTTCTCCCAACTCCACTAATAACTTGGAGCTCTTTGACTTCCTCTCTTTGCAACTTGACTTTTTCCAGTCCAACTTTCCTAACAGTGAGGTAATTTTCTTTGGTGATTTTAATGTTCACAATTCCAGCTGGTTTCCATATTCTAGTCACGCCGACCCAGCGGTCGAGATGCTGAGGCTTTTGCAATTACTAATGACAGATTGTTCATTTACCTACAAGAATACCAGACAGTCCTAACCATACAGCCAACACACTTAATCTTTTTCTCACAAACAACCCTTCTAAGTACATGATCAAAGTGAGAGGTCCTTTAGGCACCTCAGATCACAACTTGGTGATTATCTCTTCTCCAATGGAGGCTTTATTTCATGGCTATTCCCAAACTCGTATTGTTTGGCATTACAAGAATGCAAAATGGGATGACATGTGAGATTTATTTTCTTCTTTTCCTTGGTTGGATTACTGTTTCAAAACTTCTGATGTCACCATTTGCTCAGATCATGTCAGTGAAATTATTCTTGCAGGAATGGAATCCTTTATCCCACACTCCACTTTAAAATCTTATCCTTTATCTAAACCTTGGTTTTCCAATAAATGTGCTAAGGCTGTTCAAGAGAAGAACCTTACATATCATAATTGGCTTGTTTCTAATTCTTCAGTTTCATTTTCTGTCTACACCACAGCTCACAACAATTGTAAAGCAGTTATTAATCAGTCCAAACTAGAGTTTGAACAGGCTGAGTGTAGAAAACTTGCTCATTCAAAAAGTTAATACTCAAACACCAGCCAATTAATTAAATATTTAATAAAATAAAATAAAGTAAGATGATACAGTAAACTGGACTATTACAGTAAGTACTAAAAGAAATAAAATCGGTTAAAAAAGTTAAAAATTAACAATGCTAAAATTGTTAAAATAAGCTAAAATACCAGAAATCCGAAGCTTTCGGAGATAGTTGTCTCCTTTCTCAACAGTGTACTGTTGCTACAATGACACATCCTTAAGTAACAGGCCCATGGTACTCATGTGACTCACCAGGAACATCGTCAGTATTCTCTATTTGCGCATCTGAAACACAAGTGACCCGGGAGCTTGCCATGTAGAACCAATCATTGCGTCTGAGGACAATCGCCTCAAAGAGGGGGTGTAATCGCACACCCCTGTCCCTGTTAATAGTATGACAGGATGAACCTATTCTCAAGCCAATTGCGTTCCTAGAAAACTTGCTTCTTGCCCTAATGGTAGCAGAGCATTCTAGTCTCTTGGCAAAGCTATTGGCCGCAACTTTTGCCCATTTCTGCTTCCACCTCTGTCCAAACTAGATGGTTCTGTTTTCACTTCAGCCAAGGATAAAGCTGACGTGCTGGCATGTGATTTTTCTTGCAACTCATGTATTAATGATCTTGGTAAAACACCTCCCACCATTCCCAACATGCTCCATTCAATGCCTCTTGTTGTCTTCCGTCAAAATCAGAAGGATTTTGATGAATCTTGATGCTAAGAAAGCTCCAGGTCTCGATGGTATTTCTCCACTTGTTCTCAAAACCTGTGCTCCTGAACTTACTCCTGTTCTTTGCTGCCTTTTTTCACTTATTCCAAAGGTTTCACTATTTCCTTCTGCTTGGAAATTCGCTCATATCCAGCCAGTTCCTAAAAAGGGTGACAAATCCTTACCATCCAATTATCATTTCATTGCAATTACTTCTACTCTTTCTAAAGTAATGGAGAAATAAATTGCCAATTCTTAAACTACCTAGAAACCCTCCGTCTGATCAACGATCGCCACTGGTGATATTCTGGGTTATGTTACCCATTTATGACTAATTCAATGGAAAAGTTCGGTGAAACACAAGCAGTTGCTCTTGACATCTCAAAGGCTTTCGATCATGTTTGGCATAAAGGTCTTCTAAACAAGCTTCCATCTTATGGTTTGCCAACTGTTTTTTGTAATTGGTTATCCACTTTTCTCTCTGATCGCTCACTGAGGGTGATGGTAGATGGCTCTCTGTCTTCTAACTTCAAAAGGCAAAACAAGTAACTACATAGTCCTGTTAGTCTAACTTTTGTTCTGGGGAAAATAATGGAATCACTGGTTAAAGAAGCATTGCAGGATCATCTAGACAAGACTGCAGTAATAGTTAAAAATTCCTGCATATCATTGACAAGACACCATGAGCTACTCTTGCAGATCATCTGCACTGCTCAGAAAACCCCCAGGTCCTTTTCATTCTCTACCTCTGTCAGCGTAGTACCACACAGTTGATATGTTACTCTAGGGTTACTGCTTCCCATATGCAGTACTTTGCATTTGTTAAAGTTCAGTTGCCACCTCTCAGCCCAACATTTCTAGATCCTGTTGCAGCAGCATACTGTCATTAATAACGCTGTTGATCTTCGTATCATCTGAAAAACGTGGACATTAAACCTGATATGTCATCAATGTCATTGATAAATACAGAAAACAACAATGGACCCAACACTGAACCCTGGGGGACTCCACTAATAACATTAGTCTACGAAGAGCAGTGTCCATTGATTACCACTCTGTCTTCTCCCACTCAACCATCCCTTTATCAATAGCAGCAGTTTGCCTCCAATGCCACACTGATCCAATTTGTGCAGCAGTCTTCCATGTGCAACAATATCAAAAGCCTTTCTAACATCCAAATATATGATATCAAAATTATTTTTTGCATCCAGTTCCTTTGTGACCATGTCGTTAGTATCCAATCAAATTGGTCAGACAAGACTTCCACTTTACAAACACATGCTGTCCGAGCTATAATTGAAGTCTTGTCTAGATGATCCTGCAGTGCTTCTTTAACAGTGCCTCCATTAATTTTTCCTGGAACAGAAGTTAAACTAACAGGTCTCTAATTACTTGTTTCCTTTAGATCTTCCTTTGTGAATTGGGGTCACATTTCACATCTCCAGTCCATGGGTACCTCCACTGATCCCAAGGAAGCTCTCATAATTGTCGCTATGGGTATGCTTACTTCTTTTGCTGCCTCCTTTAATATAACTGGATAGATCCCACAGATGTGTAATTACTTATGTCGCCCTTTATCCTCATTTGTGAATTCGGATCACATTTGCACATCTCCAGTCCATCAGTATCTCCCCTGAGTCCAAACCAAGCTCTCATAATTATTATGAGATAATAATTACGAGAGCTTGGCCATAATTATGAAACCAAGCTCTCATAATTACGGCTAAGGGTCTACTCACTTCCTTTGCTGCCTCTTTTAATATTATAACTGGATAGATCCCATCCACCCCAGTTGCCTTTCCTATGTTTATCTTCGACAATTTCCCCTCCACTTTGCTCTCAGTTATTACAAAATCATCTGGCTCACTGCCAGAGTTTAATTCACCTCTGGCATTTCCCTCCCTGAATAACTCTTCTTGTTCATACAAGATACATCATACTCATGTAGATGTAAAATACTCATTTAGTTTGTTAGGTACTTGAGCAGGATCATCAACAGTTGAACCATCAATATCAAGTTGACCAATTTGATTCATCCCTTTCCTCCTATAGTTTACATAAGTAAAGAACTCTTTGCATCCATTTCCAAAGATTTTTTGTAATCTGCCTTTCCTGCCTAACCTTCTTTGTGACTTTGTTATAGACCAGCTTATATCTATTATAGGCTTCTGTGTCACCTGTTAATTTATATGTATTCCATGCATTTTTATTCTCTGCCATCTCTCATTAGTTCATGTTACATCCATTTAGGCCTAAACCTTGAACAATATTTCTTAGTTGGTATGAAAAGCCTAGTAGCTTCCAAGATTAATTCTTTGAATGCTTCCCATTTTGAATTTGCTGTTGATAACATCATCAGTTTCTCACCATATAGAATTTAAATCGTCTCAGACCACCGTAGTCACCTTTACGAAAGCAAAATACCTTCCCTTTACCCCTAATGGTAGTTACCTCTTTTATTAAATCCCACTTCAGCACACTGATCACTGCTACCTAGTGGTTCCTTTATCTGCAGATTCTTAATGCATGAAGAATCACTACTGATAATCAGATCAAGAGTATTACTTCCTCTAGTTGCCTCCTGAACATACTGCTGTAAAAAAGCAATCATCCAATAAATCCACAAAAGCCTTGCTAGTGTGTGAGTGACCAACTCACAAATTCCAGTCAATATCTGGGAAATTAAAATCCTCCATTATATGACAGTGATTTACTGGCCCACTCTATTTCTGTGTACAGCTGTGTATTATACTTATCAGAGTCATTAGGTCTATAACACACACTCCTACTTTCAATTTTGCTTTCCCAGTGCTTATGTCACACCAAACTGACTAGGCACTGCACCATCTAGCCATGTCGACTGGTTATACCTCCTTGGCTTTTATGTGTTTCTTAACTAATAGCATAACACCTCCTCCTTTCCTATCCTTCCTGTACACATTGTACTTACTCCCCAAATTCCAGTTCTGCATTCCTTCTGTCTGTATGACACCATGCCTTTGATGTATTGACCAACACCTGAAATTCATCAAATTTATTTACCAAACTCCTAGCATTGGTGTACACGCAAGTATACATGCACCTATCCCTATTCTTAGCTATCCTAACAAAGCCCATGTATTTACTTGTTCCGCAATGACTCCCAGTAATCTCCGAAATCTCCCGCACCTTGTTTTCCAGTCTGCTGCACATTCCAATAGAAGCAGTGCAAGAATCACTTCACCTCTGCCAGTGGCTACTGTTAATGTATTAGTGCATGTATTCCCCCCCCCAACCTAGCAGTTTTCTGACCCACCTAACGCTGCCTTGATAGCATCAGCAAATATTCTTGCACCCTTTCTATTTAAGTGTATTCCATCCCTGTAGAAGCAGTCTCTGCTGTTAACAAGCACAGACCAGGCTGAGAAAAATTCTACCCCTTGAGCCTTGCACAATCTCTCCAGGGCCAAATTGATTGACAAGGCTCTGACAAGAACATTGACCTGTACTTGTTAAGTAATTCCGCTGGTCTCCTACTCTTAACATCATTAGTGCCAATATGTACAGCAATATAAAGATGATATCTGCTCTACAACGTCGTCAACCTTTGTCCCTGGCAGACATACCCTGATCCTGTTCCACCTGTTCTTTTTTGCACAATATGTTCCCTGTTTCCCTGACAATAGTCTCCAACAACTGGTTCCTTTGGGACCAGTGCATTCTGCCTTGGTGGTTGCTGCTGTGTTGCGTGATGTTCCAGTGCAAGATCTGGTGTTGATGTGGGCAGCTTGATGGGCCCCTCAATTTAAATCCTTCGAGGGTATCCACCCTGTCCTTCAAGCTCTCATATAGGCTCATAACAATGCTGAGTTGGTGCCTGATTTCCTCACACTCCTTACATCACACACACACACACACACACACACACACACACACACACACACACACACACACACACACACACACACACACACACACACACACACAAAGACATTTCCCTTGGCAATATCATATCCTGTTCCTGATTGCTCCCCAAACATCAGACAATCAATACATTTGAAAAGGATGTGATTCAGAGGACAACTACCCCTTCAGTTCTCCCCTGAGCCACAGCACTTCCATTAGCTTGAGCCTTTTGTTTTGCTGCTGTGGTCTGAGTCATGATTTCGATTCAGTTTCAAATAAAATTTCAATTTCAATACAAAAATATAATCCTAAACTTGTAACCTAATGTAGTGGTAACATTATATATATTTCCGTATCAAGTATTATCTCCGAGTTAAGTTTGTAAAATCTGGGTCGTTATGTGTATTTCGTTAAAAAAGTACAATTTAATTGACAATGAAATTTAATAAGATAAATAAATTTTACTGATTAATTGATAATACTACACTATACTAAGATAAAAGATTTCTAATACATTTCTACTTGTTTTATGTTAAACCTCTATGCTATCTAGTTCAGGATATATGTTGTATCATATAACAATGGCGGCAAGTTACGAATGGTAAATCTAAGGACACTAAGTATTTAATTAACTTTCAAAATCACTATCTAAATTCAAAAATAAACCAAGGAGCTTGAATAGGTCTATAAGCTACTTATAGAAAATAATTTAATATAACAATTAAGTTAATAAAATGGCTAAATATAATTAAAAACTTAGTTCGCCAGAGCTGCAAAATCTTGTCCAACATGTGAATTGGATACCCTTACCAATACTAAGTATTGGTAAGGGTATCCAATTCACATGTTGAATTTAAGGATACCCTTACCAATACTAAGTATTGGTAAGGGTATCCAATAATAACCTACAAAATCTCTATCTGAGTATTGTTACTAGGAATATAAAGCTACTTCTAGAAATAAATTGATATGCCAATTTAAGTTAATAAAACAGCAAAAATTTAGGAAAACTTCTCTATTAGCTGGAGCCGTAAAAACTTCACCCGCACGCAGCTAGTCTCGTTCAACTGACTTCCAAATAGTGTGGAGAAAATTTAATTGTATATTTCTTTAATCTTTAGATCAGTACTTTCCTATTCATTAATCACTTGATCAGAATACAACAGTAGAGTCTGATAGTTTGCAAACTCAAGTATGTAACCCCACTTGTACATG